>NC_091179.1:26207613-26302613 GCF_040958095.1 Procambarus clarkii
CCTCTCGTTAATGTCTTCCAGGAGTGGTCGACTTCACGTGTTTCCTTGTGGTTAAAATGTTAGTTCACTCCAGACACTTCTTCCTGAAGACTTTTGTTTCCGGTGGTTTAGAGAGAGAACATGTAAGGTGGACTGGTTTAAGGTCTCCTGTGGCGGTCCTTCCCTGAATGTTGCCACCACAGTCACACTTCCTCAGACATGTGGGCGTTGCTCTGTTATGCTGCATTATAGACTATGTTTAGTGACTTGTTCAGCCTCTTTGTGGTCATGACAATGTCTGGTGAAGTTATATATCTTCGTCGGTACATTCTCAGTAGCCACAGTTGTGTTACTGCTGCTGGTATGTGCTGCGGTCTTAGTCTTTCACTCTCGTTTGCTTCTTAATGTGACTGATAGTTTAGACTTTAGACTTGCTGTATACTGTTGTATGTCTTCAATCTGCTCTGATATTGACTGGTGTGTGTGTGTGTTCCTTACTGGCTCTCGTCCCTCAGTTGTCTCAGTACTTGGCTCCCTGGGACGTCTTCAGTGGTGTTAGTCTGGTGTTGGGCAGACGCGACTGTTGGGTAGTTCTCCTCTCATCACCATTCCATCTTAGTGCAGCACGAACTGTTCTACGCAGTAATGTCTCAAGATGCCAGGAGGCAATAGGGGTACGCCAGTGACGTCACAAACATCATACACAGTATAATGGACAAGAAGTTTTTATACCTTCGTTAGGTAAGGTTAACATAGGATAGGTTAGAATAGGAAAGCTTTGCTTAAAGAGTAGCTATGACGTAGAAGGACTACTCCTGGGGCGTTATTGTGAGCCCCTGCTCGTTGTGTGACCTCTGTACATGTCCGCCCTTCACACCGCATCATAGCTATAGTCTGGCTCTCCTGGACCGCTTCCAGGGATTCTCTTGCTCACTTCAGAGGCTCCATTTCTGTCGTGTTGGTTCCCGACACATTCGTCGGCCTTATCTGTCACCTGTGGCGAAGACCGAGGCAGCGGTGACCAGGCCCTCACAGCTACTGGTCCGCCTCAGTCCTGGCAAACATTAGGTCTAATGTTGGTGGCGAGTCGTGTGTGTGACCCTCTGGCTGCCTTCAGTGTGTTGTACCACGCAGGTCCTCGCCGTGTGTGTGTGACCCTCTGGCTGCCTTCAGTGTGTTGTACCACGCAGGTCCTCGCCGTGTGTGTGTGACCCTCTGGCTGCCTTCAGTGTGTTGTACCACGCAGGTCCTCGCCGCTCTCTCCACTGTGTGTGTGACCCTCTGGCTGCCTTCAGTGTGTTGTACCACGCAGGTCCTCGCCGCTCTCTCCACTGTGTGTGTGACCCTCTGGCTGCCTTCAGTGTGTTGTACCACGCAGGTCCTCGCCGTGTGTGTGTGACCCTCTGGCTGCCTTCAGTGTGTTGTACCACGCAGGTCCTCGCCGCTCTCTCCACTGTGTGTGTGACCCTCTGGCTGCCTTCAGTGTGTTGTACCACGCAGGTCCTCGCCGTGTGTGTGTGACCCTCTGGCTGCCTTCAGTGTGTTGTACCACGCAGGTCCTCGCCGCTCTCTCCACTGTGTGTGTGACCCTCTGGCTGCCTTCAGTGTGTTGTACCACGCAGGTCCTCGCCGCTCTCTCCACTGTGTGTGTGACCCTCTGGCTGCCTTCAGTGTGTTGTACCACGCAGGTCCTCGCCGTGTGTGTGTGACCCTCTGGCTGCCTTCAGTGTGTTGTACCACGCAGGTCCTCGCCGTGTGTGTGTGACCCTCTGGCTGCCTTCAGTGTGTTGTACCACGCAGGTCCTCGCCGTGTGTGTGTGACCCTCTGGCTGCCTTCAGTGTGTTGTACCACGCAGGTCCTCGCCGTGTGTGTGTGACCCTCTGGCTGCCTTCAGTGTGTTGTACCACGCAGGTCCTCGCCGTGTGTGTGTGACCCTCTGGCTGCCTTCAGTGTGTTGTACCACGCAGGTCCTCGCCGTGTGTGTGTGACCCTCTGGCTGCCTTCAGTGTGTTGTACCACGCAGGTCCTCGCCGTGTGTGTGTGACCCTCTGGCTGCCTTCAGTGTGTTGTACCACGCAGGTCCTCGCCGTGTGTGTGTGACCCTCTGGCTGCCGTCAGTGTGTTGTACCACGCAGGTCCTCGCCGTGTGTGTGTGACCCTCTGGCTGCCTTCAGTGTGTTGTACCACGCAGGTCCTCGCCGTGTGTGTGTGACCCTCTGGCTGCCTTCAGTGTGTTGTACCACGCAGGTCCTCGCCGTGTGTGTGTGACCCTCTGGCTGCCTTCAGTGTGTTGTACCACGCAGGTCCTCGCCGTGTGTGTGTGACCCTCTGGCTGCCTTCAGTGTGTTGTACCACGCAGGTCCTCGCCGCTCTCTCCACTGTGTGTGTGACCCTCTGGCTGCCTTCAGTGTGTTGTACCACGCAGGTCCTCGCCGTGTGTGTGTGACCCTCTGGCTGCCTTCAGTGTGTTGTACCACGCAGGTCCTCGCCGTGTGTGTGTGACCCTCTGGCTGCCTTCAGTGTGTTGTACCACGCAGGTCCTCGCCGTGTGTGTGTGACCCTCTGGCTGCCTTCAGTGTGTTGTACCACGCAGGTCCTCGCCGCTCTCTCCACTGTGTGTGTGACCCTCTGGCTGCCTTCAGTGTGTTGTACCACGCAGGTCCTCGCCGTGTGTGTGTGACCCTCTGGCTGCCTTCAGTGTGTTGTACCACGCAGGTCCTCGCCGCTCTCTCCACTAAAGTTGCTCTCCCTCGGTTTCCAGCTTGTTATTTGTTGGTATGTATTTTTTAGGCTATTTTTGTGGCTAGAGGGGAGCCGGCGGCTGAGCGGACAGAACACAGGACGCGTGGTCCTGTGGTTCCGGGTTCGATCCCGGGCGCCGGCGAGAAACAATGGGCAGAGTTTCTATCACCCTGATACCCCTGTTACCTAGCAGTAAATAGGTACCCGAGAGTTAGTCAGCTGTCACGGGCTGCTTCCTGTGGATGGAGGCCTGATCGAGGACCGGGCCACGGGGACACTAAAGCCCCGAAATCATCTCAAGATAACCTCAAGAAATCAACTCTCTCTTAATCGAACTTCGCACGCACCTTTGTGGAACTCTAATTGTGTTGCGTCTTCAAGAGGAAGGGAGTAAGCAGGTGTTTCTGTTGTGGAGCCTGCCGGGCGACTCTCTGTACTCAAGTCAGGACTAGAAGAACCCTTGTGAAGCAGTCCTTTAGCGATTTTGTGGATGGCCTGTGTGAGCGCCATGTTGAGGGCCAGGGAGTGAGCGCCCTACGTCATAGAGCCCTGCAGTAAGCCTGTTTAATCAGTTGTTAGATTAGCTACCAGTGTTTGATCGTGTGCCCAGCGATCATAGTGAACACATGTATATATGGGGAGGAGATTTATTGAGCATGGAGGAGTAGTCTCAGTCTTATCTCACTGAGCTGAGATAAGTAGTTAAAGTAGAGTGGACATGCTGGAGGCGGAAGCGGCGCACCCTCACTCTCCCATGTCTGGTGTGCGACTGAGAGGGCGGCGGCATGTTCATGTTCCCAGCTTGGACCCGTCCAGGATGGGGGAGTACCCACCACAGTTGGACGGCGCGGTGCGGCGTCGGAGGGCGAGATTTAATGCTGGGATATTAGTTTATTCTTTATGTTCTGTTAGTAAAACATTTTATTGGCGAGGTAATAGAATTGCAGATTTGTCTGGGAAGAAGTTTATGGAGGAAGTTCGAGGCTGGAGAAGAAGTGTATGCTGCACTCTGTGGTAGAGCCACAGTTCATAAACGACTTAAATAGAATCATAAAGGAAGTATTACTACACTGATATATACACAAGTGTCGCCCTCATAGGACACTAAGCGCTCCTCGATGCTCATACAATACAGCCTTGTCAACTTCCGTGTTTCCTCAACACACAGTACCGTCCTCAACCAGTACTGGGACACACCAACGAGTCTACCCTGGCCACGGGGCCAGCCTATACAGTCTCACTAGGTGCTCCTTGTGAACGCCCACAATCACTCTCCAGCCTGGTGCTGGCAGAGAACATCAGCCTCGCGCTGCTGGGCCTCTACACGAACAAATACAAGGGTAGCGACCCCCTGGCAGGAGCTTCTTGCAACTAGCTAGTTACACTCCTCCGTAGCGCCTTACTGTCGGTCATCTCTTCCTCTAGCCAGTCCCGGGATACGCCGAATTCTGTCACTGCCACTTCACAGGCAGACAGCAGATACTACTCAGTTCCTCTTCGGCGGCGGCTCACTTCGTCCGTAAAGCAGAATTCAGTAGAGAGATAATAGGCTGCCCTGGGTAGCCTGCTTGTCTCCGTACCACAGCAGCCCTACGTCGCCTCTGTGGATACAGACACGTCACCAGTAAACTGGCCGGTACTGGTGCAACTAGGAAATACCACTCACTGACTCTGACATTGACATATAGCTCATATAATAGATGGCGCTGATTTCTAGGCGCCACCTCACCAGAGGTCAGCCACAGCGACTCTTCGAGCTGACCAAGGCAGGAATCTAGAGTCTCTTGCAGGTATCATACTGCCACCACCAGATGGCGTCGTCCATTATGTGGGGGTTTAGGGAGCAGACTCACAGATGGCGTTGACGTCGCTACTCCACTCTCCGACGATGTAGTCGGGTTCGTAACAGTTTGTCAACAACTATTCCAGTGGGTTTGGTCTGTCTCAACAATTATTCCAATGGGTTGGCCCTATTTTCATACAGTTGAGCCAATAAACAGGTCAACATATATTTAGTTCTTCCAGTAGTGTGAACGACCTGACCTTTCGTCCTAAAGTTCAGAATAATTGCCAAACCCGAGGACGTCACACACCTCGTACACAACACCCTCACTAAGGTATTTAACTCAACATTAACTGAGCTACGTCAGTAGGAGTGATTACCTTGAAATCCTAATTCGGTAGTAACCTTATCATTAGGATTAGATCCGCAGTGAAAATAATATAAAAAAGTGGTTTCATAGCGAAGGGGACGAATGGAACTATCAGAGGGATGGGGCCAAGCCAATAGACTATATAGCACTTGGAAAGGACGAGGATAAGGATTTTGGATGGGGGTAGGGGGGGACGAATGGTGGCCAACCACTTGGACGGTCGGGGATTGAATGCCGACCTGCATGAAGCGAGACCGTCGCTCTACCGTCCAGCCCAAGTGGTTTCAGAGTAATAATATTCCTCATTTTTTTCGAATAAGAGTCGCGCAAATATCTTGAGCTGTGTGTTGTTTAAAATGTTTTATTGGGTTAGTTTTTATGGTAGAGTTGATGGAGGTCGTCGTGGCACGGCCCTGACGCAGGCGGCACTACCTTGACGCAGGCGGCACGGCAGGGTAGGAGGGAGGTGCTCATGATGGGTGGTGCCCGTGACCTGGGGTGACGTATCAGCGTGTTCTGAACACTGACAACACCGTGATGAACTACTCCGCTGCTCCCCCCCCACCCCCCTCACCTCACCGTGTGTCCTCGCCCTGTCCCAGTGTGGGAGATGTCCTCCCATCATGCGGCCAGTCTTATCACGAAATGAGAAAGAACGGCTATGTGTGTGTGTGTGTGTGTGTAAGTGTAAGGAATCTTTCAGAACCCTGTATACCACTTATGTCAGACCAATCCTGGAGTATGCAGCTCCAGCCTGGAGTCCATACCTAGTTAAACACAAGACAAAGTTAGAGAAGATTGAGCGGTATGGCACCAGGCGGGTTGAGCTCTGCTCTTTCGGCCCGCTTTTCAACTGTCAATCAACTGTTACTAACTATTTTCTTTCTCACACACACACACACACACACGCGCACACCCCAGGAAGCAGCCCGTGACAGCTGACGAACTCCCAGGTACCTATTTACTGCTAGGTAACAGGGGCATTCAGGGTGAAAGAAACTCTGCCCATTGTTTCTCGCCGGGAATCGAACCCGCGACCACAGGATCACGCGTCCAGCGTGCTGTCCAGTCAGCCACCGACCCCCTACGTTGTGTGTGTGTGTGTGTGTGTGTGTGTGTGTGTGTGTGTGTGTGTGTGTGTGTGTGTGTGTGTGTGTGTGTAAATTTCAAATAGTGTATTACGTCTCTGCCAACAGTTGGCAAGAATGTTAGCTGAGGATTGTGAATGATGCCTCTGGACCCATTCACTGGTGGCACTCTAGACCCATTCACTGGTGGGACTCTAGACCCATTCATTGGTGGCACTCTAGCCCCATTCACTGGTGGCACTCTAGACCCATTCACTGGTGGCACTCTAGACCCATTCACTGGTGGCACTCTAGACCCATTCACTGGTGGCACTCTAGACCCATTCACTGGTGGCACTCTAGACCCATTCACTGGTGGCACTCTAGCTCCATTCACTGGTGGCACTCTAGACCCATTCACTGGTGGCACTCTAGACCCATTTACTGGTGGCACTCTAGACCCATTCACTGGTGGCACTCTAGACCCATTCACTGGTGGCACTCTAGACCCATTCACTGGTGGCACTGCCAACAGTGTGATTTAGAAGTCCTCGGCGTGTGAGCCTCACACCACAACCTTCCATCAACGAATGCAAATAGATCATTGTTGCATACTCACCTCCTGCCTCTGAAGAGGTTCCTGGGAGTGTACTCCCCTGGGGTGAGTGTACTCCCCTGGGGTGAGTGTACTCCCCTGGGGTGAGTGTACTCCCCTGGGGTGAGTGTACTCCCCTGGGGTGAGTGTACTCCCCTGGGGTGAGTGTACTCCCCTGGGGTGAGTGTACTCCCCTGGGGTGAGTGTACTCCCCTGGGGTGAGTGTACTCCCCTGGGGTGAGTGTACTCCCCTGGGGTGAGTGTACTCCCTGGGGTGAGTGTACTCCCCTGGGGTGAGTGTACTCTCCTGGGGTGAGTGTACTCCCCTGGGGTGAGTGTACTCCCCTGGGGTGAGTATACTCCCCTGGGGTGAGTGTACTCTCCTGGGGTGAGTGTACTCCCCTGGGGTGAGTGTACTCCCCTGGGGTGAGTGTACTCCCCTGGGGTGAGTGTACTCCCCTGGGGTGAGTGTACTCCCCTGGGGTGAGTGTACTCCCCTGGGGTGAGTGTACTCCCCTGGGGTGAGTGTACTCCCCTGGGGTGAGTGTACTCCCCTGGGGTGAGTGTACTCCGCTGGGGTGAGTGTACTCCCTGGGGTGAGTGTACTCCCCTGGGGTGAGTGTACTCCCTGGGGTGAGTGTACTCCCCTGGGGTGAGTGTACTCCCTGGGGTGAGTGTACTCCCTGGGGTGAGTGTACTCCCCTGGGGTGAGTGTACTCCCCTGGGGTGAGTGTACTCCCCTGGGGTGAGTGTACTCCCCTGGGGTGAGTGTACTCCCCTGGGGTGAGTGTACTCTCCTGGGGTGAGTGTACTCCCCTGGGGTGAGTGTACTCCCCTGGGGTGAGTGTACTCTCCTGGGGTGAGTGTACTCCCCTTGGGGTGAGTGTCCTCCTGTGGGCTTGGCTAACCAAGAAATGATCATTATATCTTGGGCCCGGTTGAACGACTGGGAACCATTCGTTCATTCCGTTCTTGTCAGTTGATGAAGCAGTAATTACTGGCATGTATGTTGATAGATCGCAGGTCTCCTTGCTGAGACTATCCTTACGCTGAATAGTCTGATAGATCTGAGTGTCTTATGTATATCACATCATAATATAATGATACAATTTAGAGTCTACGATCATGCAATAGTCATTAATGGAAAGATATTATATACTACACTAAATATATTTCTAGTTCAGAGCAGCGTCCTGTGGTGACTGATGTAGGTCAAGGTGGTGATGAGGGCGGGCCGCACGCCCACACACACACCCTCGGGCCGCACGCCCACACACACACCCTCGCGACGCACGCCCACACACACCCTCGCGACGCACGCCCACACACACACCCTCGCGCCTCACGCCCACACACACACCCTCGCGACGCACGCCCACACACACACACCCTCGCGACGCACGCCCACACACACACCCTCGCGACGCACGCCCACACACACACCCTCGCGACACACGCACACACACACACCCTCACGACGCACGCCCACACACACACACCCTCGCGACGCACGCCCACACACACACACACCCTCGCGACGCACGCCCACACACACACACACACTCGCGACACATCCCACACACACTCGCGTCACATCCCACACACACACACCCTCGCGACGCACGCCCACACACACACCCTCGCGACGCACGCCCACACACACACACACCCTCGCGACGCACGCCCACACACATACCCTCGCGACGCACACCCACACACACACACCCTCGCGACGTACGCCCACACACACACCCTCGCGACGCACGCCCACACACACACACCCTGGCGACGCACGCCCACACACACACCCTCGCGACGCACGCCCACACACACCCTCGCGACGCACGCCCACACACACACACCCTGGCGACGCACGCCCACACACACACCCTCGCGACGCACGCCCACACACACACTCTCGCGACGCACGCCCACACACACACCCTCGCGACGCACACACACACACACACACCCTCGCGACGCACGCCCACACACACACCCTCGCGACGCACGCCCACACACACACTCTCGCTACGCACGCCCACACACACACACCCTCGCGACGCACGCCCACACACACACCCTCGCGACGCACACACACACACACACACCCTCGCGACGCACGCCCACACACCCTCGCGACGCACACACACACACACACACACACACCCTCGCGACGCACGCCCACACACACACACCCTCGCGACGCACACCCACACACACACACACACCCTCGCGACGCACGCCCACACACACACCCTCGCGACGCACGCCCACACACACACACCCTCGCGACGCACGCCCACACACACACACACACACCCTCGCGACGCACACACACACACACACACACACACCCTCGCGACGCACACACACACACACACACACACCCTCGCGACGCACACACACACACACACACACACACCCTCGCGACGCACACACACACACACACACACACACACCCTCGCGACGCACACACACACGACGCACACACACACCCTCGCGACGCACGCCCCCACACACACACACCCTCGCGACGCACACACACACACACACACACACACCCTCGCGACGCACACACACACACACACCCTCGCGACGCACACACACACGACGCACACACACACCCTCGCGACGCACGCCCCCACACACACACACCCTCGCGACGCACACACACACACACACACACACACCCTCGCGACGCACACACACACACACACCCTCGCGACGCACGCCCCCACACACACACACCCTCGCGACGCACACACACACACACACACACACACACACACACCCTCGCCGCCCAATACAAGTGTTCCATTCCACTGTAAGCTCGTCTTGAGAGCACTTTCCTCTAGACAATAAACAAGTTAAGACAGAGAAGAAGATCACTAGCAATTACAGAGGGTCAATATCTCACCGTCTGGATCACTACAACCTTTACCAACAACATCAACTCATGCAATTAAACAATGCAATATTGTGATTTTTTCTGCTATTGCGTTGACTATAAACTTGAACCTTTACAAGCGCCTGAGAGAATGGATGAGGTTGTTGTGTGTCAGGTGTGAGGGAGGTTATCTTGAGGTTATCTTGAGATGATTTCGGGGCTTTTAGTGTCCCCGAGGCCCGGTCCTCGACCAGGCCTCCACCACCAGGAAGCAGCCCGTGACAGCTGACTAACACCCCAGGTACTTATTTTACTGCTAGGTAACAGGGGCATAGGGTTAAAGAAACTCTGCCCATTGTTTCTCGCCGGCGCCTGGGATCGAATCCAGGACTACAGGATCACAAGTCCAGCGTGCTGTCCGCTCGGCCGACCGGCTCCCCAAGGGAGGGAGGAGGTGTTGTGAATACCCTTCCCAGTCTCCACGGCGGCCCCCACCAACTTGTCCTCCTACAACCTGTCCTCCTACAACCTGTCCTCCTACAACCTGTCCTCCCACAACCTGTCCTCCTACAACCTGTCCTCCCACAACCTGTCCTCCTACAACCTGTCCTCCTACAACCTGTCCTCCTACAACCTGTCCTCCTACAACCTGTCCTCCCACAACCTGTCCTCCTACAACCTGTCCTCCCACAACCTGTCCTCCTACAACCTGTCCTCCTACAACCTGTCCTCCTACAACCTGTCCTCCTACAACCTGTCCTCCCACAACCTGTCCTCCTACAACCTGTCCTCCCACAACCTGTCCTCCCACAACCTGTCCTCCTACAACCTGTCCTCCTACAACCTGTCCTCCTACAACCTGTCCTCCTACAACCTGTCCTCCTACAACCTGTCCTCCTACAACCTGTCCTCCCACAACCTGTCCTCCTACAACCTGTCCTCCTACAACCTGTCCTCCCACAACCTGTCCTCCTACAACCTGTCCTCCTACAACCTGTCCTCCTACAACCTGTCCTCCTACAACCTGTCCTCCTACAACCTGTCCTCCTACAACCTGTCCTCCCACAACCTGTCCTCCTACAACCTGTCCTCCTACAACCTGTCCTTCCACAACCTGTCCTCCTACAACCTGTCCTACAAAGAACGTCACTTTTCGCTCGTATGCGTCACATACGGCCAAAAATCGTCGTTTTAGAAAATGGAAGCGGCTGGCGAAAGTGACGTACTGTTCCGTTTTCTGTTTTGGGTCCTCTGGCAGGTTAGGAGAGGACACTTTAAACTGCTGACCGTATATATATATATATATATATATATATATATATATATATATATATATATATATATATATATATATATATATATATATATATATATATATATATATACCACTTATCATACACGATATATACACCTTGCTATACATTTGACTGCTCTGATAAGAAAAGCATAAAACAATGTTATTGAAAGACTCGTCTTGACAACTAAATACAAGTTCGTTTTGTTAAAATTCTATCAGACGGCCACTAATGGTTGGCCGGTGTTTACCGGTGTGTAATGTTAAGGGCTCCGTGCTGCCTGCTGCCTGACGCCTGCTGCCTGCTGCCTGACGCCTGCTCCCTGACGCCTGCTGCCTGCTGGCTGCTGCCTGTAACTGTACCTGTAACCGTATCTTGTGACGTCTTAGACACATTTCTCTGGCTGTCAAAAGTGTCCATAATAGAAGCACCGTGAAGGACATCCAGTTCTTCCACTCGGCCACAAGATGGACGCGGGTGTACAACCGATGCTGTTATGTCAGCATTAAAGTCTAACGAGGTGGTAATTGGGGCAGTTCTTAGAACGTCAGGAGGACCCGTAGCGACTGTGCGACACGGGATTCAGAGCTCGTTAACCTTTGATTACCCTCGCTGGTAATTTATAAGAATGTCTGCCTGCTTGTCTGTCTGTCTGTCTGTCCCAGGCTGGAGGCCAGACACACGCGGCTAGCCTCACTCAACTTTGCAGGGAATGTAGTGTGAGGTACGGGACGGACACAGGCTGATCTGGGCCGCCAGAATTCAATAGGGAACAACATGCTGGGGTCATATTCTGACCTCAACCATGATTTTTTAACATAAACAGCCGGCTACACCTAGCTAAATATGTTGATAATAACAATTACAGACCAAACCTTTGTCTTATAGTAATATATACACCGATATTTACCCATCTCGGGAAAATTAACATAAGTTTTCAGCAATTCATATTTTGGCCATAGTAGTATAAAACTAATCATCTTAAAACTTCAAAGGGTTTTTCAAGCCCTGCCACTTTATCAGAGCAAACACACAACTATTATAATGGAATATTCACAGCACTAGGCTCCTCCCTCTGGCGGGTCACCCACATGGTGCACTTGTATATTAGTATGGGAGAGAGAGGCAGAGACTGGGTCGACCAGGGCAAAGAGAAACTGGGAGACAGAGACAGGGAGAGAGACAGATAGAGAGAGAAGGAAGGAGAAGGAAGAGACAAGTGGAGAGGGGAAGAGAAGGGGGGGGATACGAAATGAGATGAGGGGTAAGACTGGGAGAGTAGTGAATAGGGGAGAGAGAGACCCGGGCACAGCCGGGTAACCTCCTCCCGCCACTAGTACTGGATATAGAAAAGGTTAAGCCTCGCTGGCAATACTGAATATAGAATGCTCTAAATGAGGGAACCTCAATGTTTCCTAAATGTGTGTGTACAGGTCACAGACACGACACAACCTGGTCTGTGTACACGTCACAGACACGACACAACCTGGTCTGTGTATGGCACAGATTGACGCGCACTTTCCCCTCAACTAAGTCAGCTAGTCAGACCTCGGCCAGTACTGGAGTTTCTTATATAATGTGATCATTAAAAACAAACGTTAATTAAATCATATCAAGTCGTATTAATGTTGGGTGTCAGCAGCTGGGACGAGACCTTCCAGCTGGGTGTAGAGGTGTTGACACCTGCGGCTTGTATATGATGTTCCCAGCTCCCTCTTCACCCAACCCGTCCTCTTAAAAATAACGTCACTTTTGGCTGGTATGCGCGGCACTATGGCCAAATTTGGACGTAATTTGAAATGAAATCGACTCACAAAAGTGACGTATTGTTCCGTTTTCTGTTTGAGTCGTCCGGCTTACTCGGTAAGGTTAGATGAGGAAACTTTCCTTTAACGTTTTTCATACCATTTTGAAAATTTATGAGAATTTCCTGCCCACCTAACCTATCAGAGGACCCTTAACTTACTGTTGTTGAAAAAAAATCCCAAATTTATTTTCATTTTTTTTTTATTTTCAAATTATGTCCATATTCGGCCATACTGGGAAACGGCCAAAAACGACGTTCTTTTTAAGAGGACAGGTTGCCACCAGCTGCGACCCAGGCTTCCACCTGGATGTTGACCAGACCACACACTAGACGGTGAAGGGACGACAACGTTTCGCTCCGTCCTGGACCATTCTCAAGTCAATCAAGTCATTCTCACAATCGACTTGGGAGAATGGTCCAGGACGGACCGAAACGTCGTCGTCCCTTCACTTTCTAGTGTGTGGTCTGGTCAACATACTTCAGCCACGTTATTGTGACTCCTCGCCTGCCACCTGGATGCTATGCGGCCCGCAGATACGACCTGTAGAATTATTTATAGAGAAGTCGACAGCTCAAGCAGTGATACATTTATGATCCTGTTATCACCTCGTTGATTCTATATTATGGTTGTTTACCTGTCACTTCTCACTCTTGTCACTCTTGGTGAAGACAAAGCTGCACTAGATGACAGAGTTGCTGTACTCTAGTGCAACCCGTTCTCGCACTTGCTTACGGTCAATATTGGCTTATTTAATAAGTTTATATGTGACAGATTAATTGATTGTGAATATTTTAGTTTACCTTGAAAAGCTTCATAGAAAACACCGACCTTACCTAACCTTCTTAGTATGTTAAGATAAGCATCTTATTGCTTCTTATTTACAATTATTACTTAACCTATCAACGGTATACATTAAGTAATAATTGTAATTAAGAAGCAATAAGATGCTTATCTTAACATACTAAGAAGGTTAGGTAAGGTCGGTGTTTTCTATGAAGCTTTTCAAGGTAAACTAAAATATTCACAATCAATTAGTCTGTCACATATGCACTTATTAAATAAGCCAATATTGACTGTAGGCAAGTGCGAGAACGGGTTGTCTAGTTACACTTGCTGGCACTTGTACCAGCCCCGACTGCGCAGTAGCCTGTTGTTATGTAATGACACAACGCTGTACCGTTGACGTCATTCTCTGCCTGTTACGGAATACCCAATGTAAGGTGCTGGGGCGCCTGCGTCAGCCCTACGCTTCACTCTCATTGGCTGAGCTTACACCTGGCCGGCTCTTATTGGCTCTCTCTTACACACCACTCCCTCATTAGTTGCATTCAATTTCAAATCAATATAGACTATCCTATTATCCATTGCGTAAGGCGTGTACTCCATCAATTCACCGGTCTGACCAGTCTTATAGTCTTGGATTGGCGCGTCCACGGACCAGATCCCCAGATCTCTAGTGCCAGCTCTTGATACAGATAATGGCTCCATTGAGCCTCCACTTACGGGCTCACCATAGCCCGTGCTACTTGCAAGTTTTTGTTCCCAGGAGCTGAATCTAAACCAACAACAACATCATCCACTACGAGTTGCTGGAGAGCCGCAGAAGTCTGAGTCCCCGTCAACCATTTGTAGTGGGCAGGGACCCCAGGGGTGCCCAGGGACCCCAGGGGTGCCCAGGGACCCCAGGGGTGCCCAGGGACCCCAGGGGTGCCCAGGGACACCAGGGGTGCCCAGGGACCCCAGGGGTGCCCAGGGACCCCAGGGGTGCCCAGGGACCCCAGGGGTGCCCAGGGACCCCAGGGGTGCCCAGGGACCCCAGGGGTGGGCAGGGACCCCAGGGGTGTCTTATGGACAAGTAGCAGTACTAAAGGAACCACCATTACCTTGTGGGTCACAACACAACATTTCACCGAGGTAGAGAGTGTGACCATAAGAGGCCAGACACTCACCAAGACTGACACCTCGTCAACAACAAGTAATCATGCAAAGGACGCGTCCTAAATTGGTCGCCGGAACACCCCGAGGGGTAACATTAACCTTGAATCGGTACAAGTCCCACTCTTGAGGTCAACCTCTTGAGAGTAATGAGCCGGCCTCACCACGAGCGAGGGGTCCTGGCTGGCCAGGAACAAGGGGTCAGATTCACGAAAGCACTTACGCAAACAGTTACGAACGTGTACATCTTTCCTCAATCTTTGACGGCTTTGGTTACATTTATTAAACAGTTTACAAGGATGAAAACTTGCCAATCAACTGTTGTTATTGTTATAAACAGCCTCCTGGTGCTTCGGAGCTCATTAACTGTTTAATAATTGTAAACAAAGCCGCCAGAGATTGAGAAAAGATGTACAGGTTCGTAAGTGTTTGCGTAACTGCTTTCGTGAATCTGGCCCAAGGAGTTTACTGATATCAGTCGTTTCCTTTCAATGAGGTTGTTGGGGATTTTCGGGTAAAGGCAAGAAAGCCTCTTTGTTACACACAGGAATCACAATAGCCTGATGCATCAAATGAACAAATCCACAAGGGCCGCGACGAGGGTTTGAACCTGCGTCTGAGATGATCCTAGACGCTGCCTTAATCGACTGAGCTACGACATGGTCAAATGAATTGCAACCAGAAGTTATATTTACCTTTCGAACAATTCGAGGTTCGGACCCTCATCACGGCACTTGTCGATTTGTTCAAGCTACTTTGTCTTGTTGATAGTCTGTCTTGTGTGTGGGTTGAGTTGAGAGTGTGCGGAGGATATCAGCATCTCCTGGTGAGATAGCATGCTATTGATGCATCTATTTTGTGACGTGTTTACAATATCATGTTCCGCTTGTAGTGATAGTAATGTTTGAACCTCTGAGCTGATGCCTGGTGTGTGTGTGTGTGTGTGTGTGTGTGTGTGTGTGTGTGTGTGTGTGTGTGTGTGTGTGTGTGTGTTTGTGTTTGTGTTTGTGTGTGTTCAACCCCCCCCCCCAAAAAAAAAAAAAAAATTAATTGCATCATGAGAGTTGTACACAAGCAACTCCAGCATATATATTGAATGAGGACTGTAGACTGCTGCAGGAATACATGGACACGGGCCATAAATGGTTGCTAGATGTAAACCTCCAACAAGTGTAAGGTAATGAGGAGGTGAAAGTTCAACAGAACACCACAGGTAAACTTCACCATAACCCAAGTGGAAGACAACTACTGAAATGTGAAAGGGACAACATTTATAAATAATTCCAGTACAAACACCGGAAAGCACACAAATAAGGTCACTTATGTAGACCAGACCACACACTAGAAGGTGAAGGGACGACGACGTTTCGGTCCGTCCTGGACCATTCACAATCGACTTGAGAATGGTCCAGGACGGACCGAAACGTCGTCGTCCCTTCACCTTCTAGTGTGTGGTCTGGTCAACATACTTCAGCCCCGTTATTGTGACTCTTCACCTGCACAAGGTCACTTATGTTTACCAGCTTCTCGTATACTCCTTAACCAACCCGTTCTCGCACTTTAGTATAGTCAATATTGACTTATTAAATACGTACATATGTGGCATACTAAGCATACTAGTTTACCTTGAAAAGCTTCATAGAAAACACCGACCTTACCTAACCTTCTTAGTATGTTAACATAAGCATCTTATTGCTTCGTAATTACAATTATTACTTAACCTATTATAGGTATAGGATAAGTAATAATTGTAATTACTAAGCAATAAGATGCTTATCTTAACATACTAAGAAGGTTAGGTAAGGTCGGTGTTTTCTATGAAGCTTTTCAAGGTAAACTAGTATGTTTAGTATGTCACATATGCACGTATTTAATAAGTCAATATTGACTGTAAGAAAGTGCGAGAACGGGTTGCTTTAACACACACATCCCCGACCAAGAACTTAACAAATATAAATCCCAGCGCCTACTTCAGGCCCGGAACTAACACTCACCACCGACATAGAACGCGCAACTCAAAATACCAAAATATATATTATAAAGTGCTGAGGTTTGCAACACAGTTACCTGGATTAAGAGAACTAAAGTACGAGAACATTTTAGGGAACTCATTTTAAGAAATACTCAGGGAGAGACAAATGTCTTATCGCACTCCACACGGAAACTTTCTTATCACTATCAAATCTGGATTCCAGAATAAATTGTTCAAATGTGAGAAAAAATACACACAGGGCGGGGCAGTGTGACCTGTTCAGGACACTGAGCTGCTCAACATTACAAATGATAGGACGGAAGAAGACCGTTCTCATAAACAAAGGCCAAAGTCCATTCCATGCACCCGCCAAACCCCCAGCTGTTTATGATTGAAAAACAGATTACACGTGACTCACAACTGATGACGTCCGAACACTTTTTCGAACAAGTGCTTCGATGACGACTTGTGTTCGAACCACAACGCTGTAAATGCTTCACCCACGTACTACAAATACAAATAATCACCAACAGAATCTAAACACCTAACCTAACTAATGCCTTAATATGTACAGCATGCTAATATATAACAATATTAATTTATATTTGAGAAAATTCCTATTTTGAATGAACAATATGTTAAAATTGATGAATGCGTCTTTGGGGTCGGCTGCTGGTCTGAGGACGGGTTGGACAGAAGTGTTTATACTTAAGATTTCAAACTTAAATGTTATTGATGTTAGAGATGCTAATACATAGTAAGTTATGGACCAGCTCATGAACACGTAACACGGGCTGAAAAGTCTGGGATCCAGCTCAAAACCTCGACTTGTTGATGGTGTCAGTTTAGCATATCTTAGGCGGAAGAATGCGGCGATCGATGAAAGCAGAGTCGATCACAGGAAGTAATGTCAATAAACAGCGATATATGAATACCTTCTGAAGAGTGACACATTGCCTTAAACCAGTAAACATTACCACCAATCCCCGGGCTTTATTTCCACAAACGATGAACTGTTGAAGTTGCATGTAACGCGTTAAATATATCTGACCAAGATCACAACATGGACCTGAGGTCAAACATGTCAGAGGAGACAACTGTGTTAAATCTGTCTTTATTGTGTCTGATGGTGTGGATGGTGATGAGGCTTACTGCTGCAGGCGCCACACGCACCTGATGTTGGACTTTGTGTTGAGTATAACATCTGTGAGGTTACCAAGGAGGTGTTGTCGTGTCAGCAACACAACACAACACACACGTAGGTCCATAAATACTCACGTCTAAGGTTCGGGATGTTTCACCCACGTGTACACTGTTGAAGACTTTGTTGACCACAAGGTGTACACTGTGACGACCTGTGACCACAAGGTGTACACTGTGACGACCTGTGACCACAAGGTGTACACTGTGACGACCTGTGACCAAAGGTGTACACTGTTGACGACCTTCTTGACCACAAGGTGTACACTGTTGACGACCTTGTTGACCACAAGGTGTACACTGTGACGACCTGTGACCACAAGGTGTACACTGTGACGACCTGTGACCACAAGGTGTACACTGTGACGACCTGTGACCACAAGGTGACGACCTCCTCGTCCCAGTTGTGTTCTGAGAAGTGTTGTGATTATAAATGTGTTTGGCGAGGTCCCCGTGTATGGTGTGTTGCTGGTGACTCTCGTCGGGAGAATGGGTCGTCTGGAGAATGAGTCGTCGGGAGAATGGGTCGTCGGGAGAATGAGTCGTCTGGAGAATGGGTCGTCGGGAGAATGAGTCGTCGGGAGAATGGGTCGTCGGGAGAATGAGTCGTCTGGAGAATGAGTCGTCGGGAGAATGAGTCGTCGGGAGAATGGGTCGTCGGGAGAATGAGTCGTCTGGAGAATGAGTCGTCGGGAGAATGAGTCGTCGGGAGAATGGGTCGTCGGGAGAATGAGTCGTCGGGAGAATGAGTCGTCGGGAGAATGGGTCGTCGGGAGAATGAGTCGTCGGGAGAATGAGTCGTCGGGAGAATGAGTCGTCGGGAGAATGGGTCGTCGGGAGAATGAGTCGTCGGGAGAATGAGTCGTCTGGAGAATGAGTCGTCGGGAGAATGAGTCGTCGGGAGAATGGGTCGTCGGGAGAATGAGTCGTCGGGAGAATGAGTCGTCGGGAGAATGGGTCGTCGGGAGAATGAGTCGTCTGGAGAATGAGTCGTCGGGAGAATGAGTCGTCGGGAGAATGAGTCGTCGGGAGAATGAGTCGTCTGGAGAATGAGTCGTCGGGAGAATGAGTCGTCGGGAGAATGAGTCGTCGGGAGAATGAGTCGTCTGGAGAATGAGTCGTCTGGAGAATGAGTCGTCTGGAGAATGGGTCGTCGGGAGAATGAGTCGTCGGGAGAATGAGTCGTCGGGAGAATGGGTCGTCTGGAGAATGGGTCGTCTGGAGAATGGGTCGTCTGGAGAATGGGTCGTCTAGAGAATGGGTCGTCTGGAGAATGGGTCGTCTGGAGAATGGGTCGTCGGGAGAATGAGTCGTCAGGAGAATGAGTCGTCGGGAGAATGAGTCGTCGGGAGAATGAGTCGTCGGGAGAATGAGTCGTCGGGAGAATGAGTCGTCGGGAGAATGGGTCGTCTAGAGAATGGGTCGTCTAGAGAATGGGTCGTCTGGAGAATGGGTCGTCTGGAGAATGGGTCGTCTGGAGAATGGGTCGTCTGGAGAATGGGTCGTCTGGAGAATGGGTCGTCGTCGTCATGGTCGGTGTTGTCAGTGATGCTGTTAGTGGTCTTAGTTGAGGTCTTTCTGCGCTCCTTAACGAAGGGTTTAGGGGTAGTTAAGGTCTTGTAAGAGCGCTGAGGTCTTACTCGTCTTCAAGAACTGCTTGTTACATATCCTTAAAGCTCAGAGGAAGACTCCAATCACTGTGTCTTCGTCTTGTTATAGGCGAGAGTAACTGTGAAAACGAGGGCTTCGTACAGTGTTGTCTCATTATCTGTGTCCTTCAGTGTCTCACTATCACTGTCCTTCAGTGTCTCACTATCACTGTCCTTCAGTGTCTCACCATCACTGTCCTTCAGTGTCTCACCATCACTGTCCTTTAGTGTCTCACCATCACTGTCCTTCAGTGTCTCACCATTACTGTCCTTCAGTGTCTCACCATCACTGTCCTTCAGTGTCTCACTATCACTGTCCTTCAGTGTCTCACTATCACTGTCCTTCAGTGTCTCACCATCACTGTCCTTCAGTGTCTCACCATTACTGTCCTTCAGTGTCTCACCATCACTGTCCTTCAGTGTCTCACTATCACTGTCCTTCAGTGTCTCACTATCACTGTCCTTCAGTGTCTCACCATCACTGTCCTTCAGTGTCTCACCATCACTGTCCTTCAGTGTCTCACCATCACTGTCCTTCAGTGTCTCACCATCACTGTCCTTCAGTGTCTCACCATCACTGTCCTTTAGTGTCTCACCATCACTGTCCTTTAGAGTCTCACCATCTCTCATTATGAGCGTCTAACAAGACCAGTCATCACTGTTTATCACCAAAGTAAACTGTATAATGAGTCCAGGTTCATTAAGTCTGATCATACCATAATGAATGTGGAAACAGGTGGTTGTGACGACTGAGACACCATAACAAGCAGCTTTATACTGGTGAGCACGAGTTTGGAGAGCAGTGGTGCGTGGAGGGATACTTGGAGTATACTAAGGAGTATACTAAGGAGTATACTAACGAGTATACTAAGGAGTATTCAGCACTGACCCATTGTCATGTCCACTTCTTGCCCACGGAATCTGAAGTTAAATCATAAATAATTATCGTATATACATAGGTCAATGAGGTTGAATATATGATTATATAGTCGGTGTTAAGTGTATGGCAGTTTATCATGCAATACTCTCAAGGCTTTAACCTTTGTATTCCTTATAGGCAGACCATATACAGTGGTAGGTCTGGGGTTATAGGCAGACCATATACAGTGGTAGGTCTGGGGTTATAGGCAGACCATATACAGTGGTAGGTCTGGGGTTATAGGCAGACCATATACAGTGGTAGGTCTGGGGTTATAGGCAGACCATATACAGTGGTAGGTCTGGGGTTATAGGCAGACCATATACAGTGGTAGGTCTGGGGTTACAGATATATATTATCAGGGTGCGGGGAGGGTGTCAGGGTGCGGGGAGGGTGTCAGGGTGCGGGGAGGGTGTCAGGGTGCGGGGAGGGTGTCAGGGTGCGGGGAGGGTGTCAGGGTGCGGGGAGGGTGTCAGGGTGCGGGGAGGGTGTCAGGGTGCGGGGAGGGTGTCAGGGTGCGGGGAGGGTGTCAGGGTGCGGGGAGGGTGTCAGGGTGCGGGGAGGGTGTCAGGGTGCGGGGAGGGTTAGAAGGACTACTACTACATTTGCACACAGAAATAACACCACACGAGACCAGAAGGTATGGCAGGAAGTGCAAATGAGACAAGATGACAAGCAGAGGTGCAGTAGACACGCCGAGAGAGACTGCTATCAACATGAAAGGGCCCAAATAGACGTTTCAAAACACACACTCTAAAGATAAGGGGGTAGAAATATCCGACCTCTCATGGTGTTCAGAACTTGATAAAAGCCTCCAAAGGATACCTGATAACCGGACTGTGATTCATACGTCAGGCTGCGTCCCAGCGACCTGGTCAGAGACCGGGCCGCGGGGACGTTGATCCTTGCAACACTGGAGGCTCCAACAAACACATTTGGGTCCGAAGCTTGAGAAGTAACAAGTATGTTAATGAGACGACCGAAGTAAACCTTGGCCATACTTGGCGGTGTTCCTCTGGTAAACACTTATACAGAATACAAATACCAAGTTTTGGTAATAATATACAAAGCAAACATACAAGTCTTCTGTTCTCATCAATAAGGTTCATTAAGGTAATATATTCTTCTTCAATGGCATTCTATTTTTGGCAGTAAATCCCTTATGGGTGTGGCTCAAATTTACATTATGTATACGAGAGAGAGAGAGAGAGGGAGGGAGAGGGAGAGAGGGGGAGGGAGAGGGAGAGAGAGGAGAGAGAGGAGAGAGGGAGAGAGAGAGAGAGAGAGAGGGAGAGGGAGAGAGAGAGAGAGAGAGAGAGAGAGAGAGAGAGAGAGAGAGAGAGAGAGAGAGAGAGAGAGAGAGACAGACAGACAGAGAGAGGGAGGAGAGAGTCAGCCACCCCTTCACCCCCACACAGACACGAGAGACACACAGGGTGTTACACATCAGTAACGGGTCATCAGAGTATGGGGGTTATCCTGGTGAGGGTGAGGTGAACCCTTCCTGTCTCGCGTCACCAGAGTGTAGCACAAGAATGTGAAGGAGATGCAGTTCTCCCTAGGTTTCCTTAGTGTGTGTGTGTGTGTGGCAACAGTGCTCTGATGTGCCTTGACACACCTCGCCCTCAAGGCCCATGTAAACACATCATTCTATACCAATGACTTTAAAAACTTAATAATAGATGCAATTATTTTCCTGCATTAGGCAACACTGCTTTGTTGTTGTTAGGTAATCTGCCATTATTACAACAAGCCTGTCATCCACAGATGATAGTACCCACAGCTAGTATAGATACAAGTACAGTATGGATACAAGTACAGTATGGATGTCAGTACAGTATGGATGTCAGTACAGTATGGATACAAGTACAGTATAGATACAAGTACAGTATAGATACAAGTACAGTATGGATACAAGTACAGTATGGATACAAGTACAGTATGGATGTCAGTACAGTATGGATACAAGTACAGTATGGATGTCAGTACAGTATGGATACAAGTACAGTATAGATACAAGTACAGTATGGATACAAGTACAGTATGGATGTCAGTACAGTATGGACACAAGTACAGTAAGGATGTCAGTACAGTATGGATGTCAGTACAGTAAGGATGTCAGTACAGTATGGATGTCAGAACAGTATGGATACAAGTACAGTATGGATGTCAGTACAGTATGGATGTCAGTACAGTATGGATACAAGTACAGTATGGACACAAGTACAGTAAGGATGTCAGTACAGTAAGGATGTCAGTACAGTATGGATGTCAGTACAGTATGGATGTCAGTACAGTATGGATGTCAGTACAGTATGGATGTCAGTACAGTAAGGATGTCAGTACAGTATGGATGTCAGTACAGTAAGGATGTCAGTACAGTATGGATGTCAGTACAGTAAGGATGTCAGTACAGTATGGATGTCAGTACAGTAAGGATGTCAGTACAGTATGGATGTCAGTACAGTAAGGATGTCAGTACAGTATGGATGTCAGTACAGTAAGGATGTCAGTACAGTATGGATACAAGTACAGAATATAGTGTGTTGCACACAAAAAACAGTCCATGTGTTATATTATATTGGCCGAGGGGCAAGCAAAGAATGCAAGAAGCAAACCTGCCTCTTCCCAGACTTAGTATAGTACACACATGTACTAAATTAGTGCATGAGATTTGCGTACAATTAGCCTGGGATTGCTTATTAGGGCATAGGACGGGTGAGATTAGGCTTATGGTTAGTCTCTCACGTGTCTATGGTCTTTATAATGCAATAGAGAACTATGTACTTTGTCATGATAGTACTACAGCGCGGACTGTGCCTCTTCCGACAGTCATAGCATATAGGTTCTTAGATTTTTAAGATGAGTTGTTTACTCAGCTATTTAATCGACATTACTTTCTGCCTTATGATCAGCTGTTGTAGTCATCCTCCAATATATTTATCATGAGGGAAACTACTCACAGAAGCCTAATTATTGACCGCTCGTGTGTGTGTGTGTACTTACCTATTTATGCTTGCGGGGGTTGAGCTCTGGCTCTTTGGTCCCGCCTCTCAACTGTCAATCAACTGGTGTACAGGTTCCTGAGCCTACTGGGCTCTATCATATCTACACTTGAAACTGTGTATGGAGTCAGCCTCCACCACATCACTGACTAATGCATTCCGTTTGTCTACTACTCTGACACTGAAAAAGTTCTTTCTAACGTCTCTATGGCTCATTTGGGCACTCAGTTTCCACCTGTGTCCCCTAGTGCGTGTGCCCCTTGTGTTAAATAGTCTGTCTTTATCTACCCTATCAATTCCTCGGCGAATCTTGTATGTGGTGATTATGTCCCCCGTAACTCTTCTGTCTTCCAGTGACGTGAGGTTTAATTCCCGTAGTCTCTCTTCGTAGCTCATACCCCTCAATTCGGGTACTAGTCTGGTGGCAAATCTTTGAACCTTTTCCAGTTTACTCTTATGCTTGACTAGATATGGACTCCATGCTCGAGCCGCATGCTCCAGGATTGGTCTGACATATGTGGTATATAATGTTCTGAAAGATTCCTTACACAACTTTCTAAAGACCGTTCTTACGTTAGCCAACCTGGCATATGCTGTTGATGTTATCCTCTTGATATGAGCTTCAGGGGACAGGTCTGGCGTGATATCAACCCCCAGGTCTTTCTCTCTCTCTGACTCTTGAAGTATTTCATCTCCCAAATGAGTGTGAGTGTGTGTGTGTAGATCTGCATGTGGAGTGTCCACACATTATAACAGCTCACACTACAACCAGCAAGTGTGACCTTTCTACGTAAAAATAGTTTACGTTCTTGCGCTTTACAATGATTAATGCAGTTTACAAAACAAGTTGCATGTGTTTACAGAGGTGTGGTGTGTTAGGGTGACCTTGAAGGCCTCGTTACTAACTAGCGCAGTCCATAATTAAGGCAGGAGCAGTGTGAAGATGGGCCAGAGCTGGTTGGGCAGGGTGCTGCTCAGTGTGTCCACCAGGGCCTGGCCCTCCCATGCTGGCCTGGCCCTCCATGCTGGCTTGGCACTCCCATTCCGTCGTGGCACTCCCATGCCGCCCTCAGCCGTGTCACGGCACACTGCTCTCATGTGCTATACTAAATCATTAGTAACATCAATATCAAGTTATGCTCCAAAAATGATAGCACCAATATAGCATATGGAATTATATGTACTAAAAGTTATTTGTATAAACAGAAAAACAAATAACGTGTGACACCTGTTAGCATGTTGCGCGGGCAGTTTTGAAGGTGAAGTGCTAGTTCTGGCTCCACCTGTGGGTCCAGCTTCCACTTCTGTCTCCCGTAGATTAAATTGAGTGTTTTATTATTTGAGAAAAAAACAAGGGTAAAGTTTAAGCACTGGCTACCTTCATTAACAGCTGTCCACGTATTCAACACCCGGCGAACACCATCCATACACACCATTCATATGGTTGGGCACGCGAGGGCTTTACCACTGCACCACTACTAAATGTTTTATACTACTAACACTGTAACGTGGGTGTCGGCCGCCAGAGGTCACCGGGTGTAGGTGTGCCCTGCGAGTCTCCCTCGGTGCTGCCCCGGCCGTTTTAGCGTCCGGACTGGGGGCGCTGCCCTCCGGTTTTTTGGCTGTGGAGGTCATTCTCCGGGATATGCTCCGAGTCAACGTGTCTGATGTTTTTGGAATCCAGCTGCTAACGACCCACCGGACACTTGTCAAGTTTCACTCTCCAGCTGTTTATCGAGACTTCGTGGCCCAGAATGATGGTATGTGTACCCTCCTGAGTCACGGGGGTACGATCGCTGTCTCCGATTGCTGCTGCGACCTCACGTATGTGGCGCTGCATGGGGTCCCGTTTGAGTTTAGTGAGGACCTGCTGCGGCGCTATTTTGGGACCTTTGGGACCTTTGGGACCGTGGTTTCTCTGCGGTTAAATAACGTCTCTTTCGGCAGGTGGCATGGGGTCTCGTGTGGTACCCGGACCATACGTCTCAAGTCAGCGGTTCCGTCTACTGTGACGTTGATGGGTTACATCATGCGAGCCTTTTATGCAGGGCAGCCCAGGACCTGTTATCGTCGTGGCCTTGAGGGGCAGCAAGCGCCGGCCTGTGCTGCTGTAGCGCCTCTCAACTGGTTTCGGGAGGAGGATTTTCCCCTCTTGGTGGTTCAAGACTTATCGCCTTGTGATGAGGTCGGTGGGGAGGCTTCCCTGCCGGCTGCTGACCTCGTGGTGTCACCAGGCTCCTCGGCTGGTGTGCCGGTGCGTACGGGAAGTGCTGTGTGTGACAGGGTGGTGGTGTGTGAGCCAACACTCGGCCTCCCCCCCGCACTCGGCCTCTTCGCTGCCGACGGCTTCATTGCCTCTCCGCGCCTCTTCTCCTCTGCAGGTGCATGCCTCTCCGCATGTTCCCTCTCCTGTGCTGGTCCCTTCACTTCCGCCGCCTGCGCCTGTTATCTCTCCAGTTCCGGTCTCCTCTGTGGGTGGTGGCCTCGTCCCCCGTGTCGTTGAGGATGCATTACTACGGGGTCGTGCTCACCCAGTTATGGGGCAGCCTGCCGACGGCTCCTCTCGGGCGCCTCCTGCAGGGGGTGACAGCTCCGATGATCAACGTCCGGTTTCGAAGCGGTCTAGAACGGATAGAAGCCTGTCGCCACCTCGTGCCTGGGATGAGGAATGTGAGGTTGAGGAGTGTGATGTTGATTCCTCTGTGCGATCTTCCTCCGTGGAATGTGAGGTTGATGTGCCGGGAGCTGGTGTGGCCCCTGTTGTCAGGAGTGTGTCGCCCCCTCGTGAGTGGGCTGCCGAGTGTGATGCTGTGGTTTCTGGTGCTGTAGGTGGCGCTGTGCTGCTTCCTGTGTCGACCCCTGCGCCGCCTCATGTTGGCTCCCCGCCGTGGCCGACTGCCCCTGGTGATAGAGACCGCGTCGTGGTGTTGACGAAAGAAGTGCGCTGGGGGGGGGGGGGCTCTGTTCCTATTCCCGGCAGGGGGGGGGGGGTTTCCTGGCGAGCTTGCGGGTTCCCCTTGTGCGGCACCCGGTGTGAAGCCTAGTACGTGTTCCGGTGCATTCCCCGGTAATCCTCCCAGTGCAAGGCCTCCTCGTGTGAGCCCCCGCAATATGATCTCGGCCATTCGAGAAGTGATTATTAGCTCTTATTCTTTGAAAATTGGTGTGGATGCTCGGGGTGCGTCTAATCCCGTGGTGCTTGTCTACTGTTTGGGTGCCGAGGGCACAGCTGTTTGTTGATGAGGCCCAGTTTCATGCCTGAGCCTCGTGCGTCTCCTGGTGATCCGGTGTCCGATGGCAAACTGCTGGCTTGGTGAAGTTTACTGTTTGCGCTCACCGGCGCAGAACTTCCCAGAGAAATATGTGTAGTTATTGTGCTTGATGTGTGTTCTCCCTGTGTTTGTGTATATATTGGCTTGTCTGCTTTGTTTGTTATTGTTATTTGTTTTGGTGCGCCTGTTTAGGCGTTGTGTTTACTTTGTGGTTTGTCTATACTGTACTGCTTTGTTTCCTTTATGTGATTTTGTGTTATGTTTCTTATGTTGTATTTGCGCGTGTCTGTGTTTATGTGACGTCGGCTCTTTGTGCAATTTATTGTGTATGTTTCCTTACTTGTGTCCTTGTTATGTGTTATGTGTTATTATTGTTATTATGTGTATCGTTTGTTTTCATGTATTGTTACTCTGTAATGTGTGTTCTGTTTGATTTTCTGCTTTGTTTCATTCTGTACTTGATGACCATTCTCAAGTCAATTCTCAAATCGACTTGAGAATGGTCCAGGACGGACCGAAACGTCGTCGTCCCTTCACCTTCTCTGTGTGGTCTGGTCAACATACTTTAGCCCCGTTATTGCGACTCATCGCCTGGATTCTGTACTTGACTGTTTTGTTCTTTGTCTATTATGTACTTTTATAAAAAAAAAACTAAAAAAAAAATACTAACAATGTAACGGGCATTATCAAACTTTAAACAGCCTAATTAACACCTTAACCTATCCTAGGCCTGAACAAACAATCCTAGTCTTTACATACTCAGTTTAAGGCGTGGTTTAGTATATATAAGTACGAAAATAGGACTAGGAAAAGCTAGGATTCCATCTTTAGGCCTCTACAAGATTACATAGATTACATTTTGTTACATTACATAGATTACTCTACATTACATATAAAACATTGACTACTTCGCGTACAAGTTCATATTTTGTACATCCCGTCCATAGTTGACAGATAC
Source organism: Procambarus clarkii (assembly GCF_040958095.1). Taxonomy (NCBI): domain Eukaryota; kingdom Metazoa; phylum Arthropoda; class Malacostraca; order Decapoda; family Cambaridae; genus Procambarus; species Procambarus clarkii. The sequence continues at coordinate 26,235,054 of NC_091179.1, forward strand.
TGTCATTGTCTATATGTATATACTTCTATTTATGCGCCGAGCAACTGGGGAATACTCACTTTTTGCGAAGCATATTACGAAGAGCAGAGGGTTTTTATAACCCAAAATTGAAGTGCGAGACTTAAAATGTACTCAATTGCATATTCGCGTATTGTATATTAGATGATTTAAATACTTTACATACGACTGAATACGACCACGTACGTGGTGAGGATACGTACACCCGCAGTCGTGATATATCTAAACAAAAAAAAAATCGTTTACCCGTATGGCCGAAAATGGACGTAATTTGAAAATGAAAAAAATTGAAAATAAATTTGGGATTTCTATTTTCCAAAACAGTTAGTCAAGGGTCCTCTGGTAGGTTAGGAGGGCAGAAAATTCTCCTAAAGTTTCAAAACGTCATGAAAAATGCTAATTGAAAGTTTCCTCTCCTAACCTAACCTTTCCGAGTAAGCCTGAAGACTCAAATAGAAAACGGGACAGTACATCACTTTCGTGAACCGATTTCATTTCAAATTACGTCGATTTTTTGCCATAGCCGCGCATACGAGAGAAAAGCAACGTTATTTTTAAGAGGACGGGACGGATCTGTTGGCGATTATTTGCATTTAAAAATCGTGTGTGAAGCATTTACAGCAACCCGTCCTCGACTCAAGTCCATTACATCCAGCGGTCAACCCCACAGACGCATTCATAAATTTTAACATGCTGTTCATTCAAAACGGGAATTTTCTCAAGTATAAATTAATATTATAATATATTAGCATATTGTGTATATATAGGCATAGGATAGGTTAGGTGTTTAGGTTCTGTTGGCGATTATTTGTATTTGTAGTACGTGAGTGAAGCATTTACAGCGTTGTGGTTCGAACACAAGTCGTCAGTGAAGCACTTGTTCCGGATATGTTCGAACGTCAGCAGTTGAAAGTCGTGTGTAAACCGTTTTTCATTCATAAACAGCTGGGGGTTTGGCGGGTGCATGGAATCACTTTTGGATCTTTGTTTGAAGGACGGGCTGGGATAGAATGGACTTGGCAGCCCGTCCTCTAAACAAAGACCCAAAAGTGATTCCATGCACCCGCCAACCCCCAGCTGTTTATGAATGAAAATCGGTTTACACACGACTCTCAACTGCTGACGTTCGAACATATCCGGAACAAGTGCTTCACTGAAGACTTTTGTTCGAACCACAACGCTGTAAATGCTTCACCCACGTACTACAAATACAAATAATCGCCAACAGAACCTAAACACCTAACCTAACCTAACCTAACCTAACCTAACCTATGCCCTCTTCATAACTTGCTCTGCTTGACCTGGTCAAAAATAACTCCACCGACGTTATGGTCCTTCTCGTCGTGTCTATAACAAACATAATTATAAATCACTTCACGAACTGCATTATACGGACATGTATATATATATACGAGCACCAGAACCACCAGTAGTGTGTTGGTGGTAGTGAAGTTACAGCGGCCGAGGTGATCCTGGGTGTGACTAATCATACTGAGAGATGGGGGGGGGGGGGGAGGGGAGGGCGGGGAGGGATACCAAGCATGTACCGCGTGAGACACCATGTGTCGCTTCATATAGTCTAGGGGTAGCACCATAAATACAGATGTAACAAAATGTGACACAAATAAAGTGTAGGTTTACCGTTTGTGTGTGTGTGTGAGTGTGTGTGTGTGTGAGTGTGTGTGTGTGTGTGTGTGTGTGTGTGTGTGTGTGTGTGTGTGTGTGTGTGTGAGTGTGTGTACTTACCTAATTGTACTTACCTAATTGTGCTTGCGGGGGTTGAGCTCTGGCTCTTTGGTCCCGCCTCTCAACCGTCAATCAACTGGTGTACAGATTCCTGAGCCTATTGGGCTCTATCATATCTACATTTGAAACTGTGAATGGAGTCAGCCTCCACCACATCACTTCCTAATGCATTCCATTTGCTAACTACTCTGACACTGAAAAAGTTCTTTCTAACGTCTCTGTGGCTCATTTGGGTACTCAGCTTCCACCTGTGTCCCCTTGTTCGCGTCCCACCAGTGTTGAAAAGTTCGTCCTTGTTTACCCGGTCGATTCCCCTGAGGATTTTGTAGGTTGTGATCATGTCCCCCCTTACTCTTCTGTCTTCCAGTGTCGTGAGGTGCATTTCCCGCAGCCTTTCCTCATAACTCATGCCTCTTAGTTCTGGGACTAGTCTAGTAGCATACCTTTGGACTTTTTCCAGCTTCGTCTTGTGCTTGACAAGGTACGGGCTCCATGCTGGGGCCATGTGTGTGTGTGTGTGTGTGTGTGTGTGTGTGTGTGTGTGTGTGTGTGTGTGTGTGTATGTGTGTGTGTGTGTGTGTGTGTGTGTGTGTGTGTGTGTGTGTGTGTACTCACCTAGTTGTACTCACCTAGTTGTGTTTGCGGGGGTTGAGCTCTGGCTCTTTGGTCCCGCCTCTCAACCGTCAATCAACAGGTGTACAGATTCATGAGCCTATCGGGCTCTGTCATATCTACACTTGAAACTGTGTATGGAGTCAGCCTCCACCACATCACTTCCTAATGCATTCCATTTGTCAACCACTCTGACACTAAAAAAGTTCTTTCTAATATCTCTGTGGCTCATTTGGGCACTCAGTTTCCACCTGTGTCCCCTTGTGCGTGTTCCCCTTGTGTTAAATAGACTGTCTTTATCTACCCTATCAATCCCCTTCAGAATCTTGAATGTGGTGATCATGTCCCCCTTAACTCTTCTGTCTTCCAGCGAAGTGAGGTTTAATTCCCGTAGTCTCTCCTCGTAGCTCATACCTCTCAGCTCGGGTACTAGTCTGGTGGCAAACCTTTGAACCTTTTCCAGTTTAGTCTTATCCTTGACTAGATATGGACTCCATGCTGGGGCTGCATACTCCAGGATTGGCCTGACATATGTGGTATACAAAGTTCTGAATGATTCTTTACACAAGTTTCTGAATGCCGTTCGTATGTTGGCCAGCCTGGCATATGCCGCTGATGTTATCCGCTTGATATGTGCTGCAGGAGACAGGTCTGGCGTGATATCAACCCCCAAGTCTTTTTCCTTCTCTGACTCCTGAAGAATTTCCTCTCCCAGATGATACCTTGTATCTGGCCTCCTGCTCCCTACACCTATCTTCATTACATTACATTTGGTTGGGTTAAACTCTAACAACCATTTGTTCGACCATTCCTTCAGCTTGTCTAGGTCTTCTTGAAGCCTCAAACAGTCCTCTTCTGTTTTAATCCTTCTCATAATTTTAGCATCGTCCGCAAACATTGAGAGAAATGAATCGATACCCTCCGGGAGATCATTTACATATATCAGAAACAAGATAGGACCGAGTACAGAGCCCTGTGGGACTCCACTAGTGACTTCACGCCAATCGGAGGTCTCACCCCTCACCGTAACTCTCTGCTTCCTATTGCTTAGATACTCCCTTATCCACTGGAGCACCTTACCAGCTACACCTGCCTGTCTCTCCAGCTTATGTACCAGCCTCTTATGCGGTACTGTGTCAAAGGCTTTCCGACAATCCAAGAAAATGCAGTCCGCCCAGCCCTCTCTTTCTTGCTTAATCTGTGTCACCTGATCGTAGAATTCTATCAAGCCTGTAAGGCAAGATTTACCCTCCCTGAATCCATGTTGGCGATTTGTCACGAAGTCCCTTCTCTCCAGATGTGTTACCAGGTTTTTTCTCACGATCTTCTCCATCACCTTGCATGGTATACAAGTCAAGGACACTGGCCTGTAGTTCAGTGCCTCTTGTCTGTCGCCCTTTTTGTATATTGGGACCACATTCGCCGTCTTCCATATTTCTGGTAGGTCTCCCGTCTCTAGTGACTTACTATACACTATGGAGAGTGGCAGGCAAAGTGCCTCTGCACACTCTTTCAGTACCCATGGTGAGATCCCATCTGGACCAACAGCCTTTCTAACATCCAGATCCAGCAGGTGTCTCTTGACCTCCTCTCTCGTAATTTCGAACTCCTCCAAGGCCGCCTGGTTTACCTCCCTTTCTCCTAGCACAGTGACCTCACCCTGTTCTATTGTGAAGACCTCCTGGAACCTCTTGTTGAGTTCCTCACACACCTCTCTGTCATTCTCTGTATACCTGTCCTCGCCTGTTCTAAGTTTCAATACCTGTTCTTTCACTGTTGTTTTCCTTCTGATGTGACTGGAGTAGCTTTGGTTCGGTCTTGGCTTTGTTTGCTCTATCATTTTCAAAATTTTTCTCTGCTTCTCTTCTCACCCTGACGTACTCATTCCTGGTTCTCTGGTATCTCTCTCTGCTTTCTGGTGTTCTGTTATTCCGGAAGTTCCTCCACGCCTTTTTGTTCAGTTTCTTCGCTTCCATACATGCCCTATTATACCATGGATTCTTCTGTTGCTTCTCGGATTTTTCCCTTTGGGCCGGGATGAACCTGTTTACTGCCTCCTGACACTTTTGGGTAACATAGTCCATCATACCCTGTACAGACTTGTCTCTGAGGTCTGTGTCCCAAGGTATTTCACTTAGGAAACTTCTCATCTGTTCATAATTCCCCTTTCGGTATGCCAGCCTTTTGATTCCTAGTTCTTTTTGGGGGGAGATAAGTCCTAGCTCTACCAGGTACTCAAAGTTCAATACACTGTGGTCACTCATTCCCAAGGGCGCTTCCATCTTAACTTCCCTTATATCCCATTCATTTAGGGTAAATATCAAATCAAGCATTGCTGGTTCATCTTCTCCTCTCATTCTTGTTGGTTCTTTGGTGTGCTGGCTTAGAAAGTTTCTTGTTGCCACGTCCAGCAGCTTAGCTCTCCATGTTTCTGGTCCTCCATGCGGGTCTCTGTTCTTCCAATCTATCTTCCCATGGTTGAAGTCTCCCATAATTAGTAGTCCAGATCCATTCCTACTAGCAACAGAAGCTGCTCTTTCTATTATGTTAATGGTGGCCATGTTGTTTCTATCATATTCTTGTCTAGGTCTTCTGTCATTTGGTGGTGGATTATATATGACTGCGACTATAATTTTTTTCCCTCCATTTGTTACAGTACCTGCTATGTAGTCACTGAAACCTTCGCAGCCCTGAATATCCATCTCCTCAAAATCCCAGCCTTGTCTTACCAGCAGAGCTACACCACCCCCACCTCTTCCTTCCCTCTCTTTCCTCATAACATAATAGTCCTGTGGGAACACTGCATTTGTTATCGTTTTCGTGATCTTTGTTTCTGTGAGGGCTATTATGTCTGGGTTTTCCTCTAGTACCAGTTCTCCAAGCTCATTTGCTTTATTTGTAATTCCATCTATGTTTGTGTACATCGCTTTGAGGCTCACTTTCTTCTGTCCCTTCTCAAATCGCCTCCTTGGTGAGTGTTCTGCTGGTGGGGGAGGCTGTTCCATGGGTGTGAGGACCTGTGAGGTGGATAACAGGGTCTCAGAGGATACTGGGATGAGGGGCGGGGGATCCAGTGAAGGGGGAGGGACAGGGAGGGTATGGGGTGAAAGGGGAGGGAGGACGGGAAGGAAAGGGGGGGAGGGAGGACTCGGGAGGAGGGGAGGGGTAGAAGGGTGGGGATTGGGTGTGGGGGGAGGGAGATTTTGCTGAACCGTTGAGTGGGGGCAGGGAGGGTTTGGGGTAGGGGGGTTTTCTATGCAGTGGAGGGAGGCGGGGTTGTCCTCCCTTCTGGTGTTACTGGGTAGCTGGTTGTGGGTTCCCCCCTCGCCTCTGGGGGTGTTGGGTTGGGAGCTGTGACTTCCTGGTTTTCCCCTCTCGCCCTGCGCCTCTTCCTTGCTTCTGCTGCCACGGCTCTCTCCTCCCTTGTCATGTCTCTCTGGAGGAATACATTTTTTAATTTTCCCACGTTTTTCAGGGAGCTCTTCCTTGATAGGATCATCTCCTTTGTGTTCTCGTTTGCAAACACTATCTTTATCATTCGGTCTCGGTCTTTGTTGTACCGGCCTAGCCTGAAAACCTTCTCAATGCTATGCTCAGCCCCTTCCATGTCTAGTGCCTTTAGTACTTCATTCACTGCTGCTTTGTCCTTGTCACTCCACTCTGTCCTATTAGATCCTTCCTGCTCCTTAATACCCACAGCAACCACTGATCTGTTCCTTTCCAGCAGTTGGCTAGTGGAGCGTGCCGCCTCCTGCGAGGTGGCTGCTTTCATGGCCACCTCCATCACTGCAGTGATTACTTCAGAGTTATTTTTTTTTAGTATTTCCGCAAATGTTGCTTTTATTGTGGCATTCTCATCCAGAAAACTATTACCACCTTCTCCCTGGGTGGTTTTCTGATTTTCAGCCTCAATACCATTTTCTTTGAGGGCTCTAATCTCCTCCTTTGCTGCTGTCAGCTCTCTTTTCAGGTTGCTTATTTCGTTCTTCATTTCCTGCATCATTTCTTGCATCTCACTCTTGATGTCCTCCAGAAACTGGGCGAACATTTCCTTCATCTCGTCACCTTGGCTCTTTCCTGTTCCCCTGGGACCTCTGGCTGCCATGCTTGACCCTGTTGGGATGGGGGAGGGAGAGAGAGAGAGAAAGGGAGTGATAAAGGGAGAGATAAATGGGTGGGTGGGGGGATCCGACCCTTCCACTGAAGTGAGAAGAAAGTAGAAGGGGAGGGGGGGGGGGGAGAGGAGATGGAGAGAGAGGCGGGAGGGAGAGAGAGGAGAGGGAGAGAGTGGGTGAGGGAGAGAGCGGGTGAGGGAGAGAGCGGGTGAGGTGTGTGTGTGTGTGTGTGGGCAGAGAGGGAGGGGGAAGGAAAGAGAGGGAGGGAGAGGGGGAGGGAGGGAGAGAGGGAGGGAGAGAGAGAGGGAGAGAGAGAGGGAGGGAGGGAGAGAGAGAGAGAGAGAGAGAGAGCAGGAGAGAGAGAGAGAGAGCAGGAGAGAGAGAGAGAGAGCAGGAGAGAGAGAGCAGGAGAGAGATAGTGGGAGAGGGAGAGAGGGAGTGGGAGAGAGGGAGAGTGGGGAGGGGAAGAGTGCGTGTATGGGCGATGCGGGGGACTGGGGGTGGGGGGGGGGAGATGGCGATGGTGTGTGTGTGAGTGTGAGTGTGTGTGTGTGTGAGTGTGTGTGTGTGAGTGAGTGTGTGTGAGTGTGTGTGTGTGTGAGTGTGTGTGTGTGAGTGTGTGTGTGTGTGTGTGTGTGTGTGTGTGTGTGTGTGTGTGTGAGTGTGTGTGTGTGTGTGAGTGTGAGTGTGTGTGTGTGTGTGAGTGTGTGTGAGTTTGTGTGTGTGAGTTTGTGTGTGTGTGTGAGTGTGTGTGTGTGTGTGAGTGTGTGTGTGAGTGTGTGTGTGAGTGTGTGTGTGTGTGTGTGTGTGTGTGTGTGTGTGTGTGTGTGTGTGTGTGTGTGTGTGTGAGTGTGTGTGTGTGTGAGTGTGTGTGTGTGAGTGTGTGTGTGTGTGAGTGTGTGTGTGTGTGTGTGTGTGAGTGTGTGTGTGTGTGATGAAACATGACGCGTGATAAATAGTCTTCCGGCCCAACACCTTCTAGCACAAGTAAAAGGAAAAGAACAGTTCATTTTTAAATGTGTATTCTCCCACAGGGGACAGTTAGCCGTGGTGTACAATTCTCCCACAGGGGACAGTTAGCCGTGGTGTACTATTCTCCCACAGGGGACAGTTGGCCGTGGTGTACTATTCTCCCACAGGGGACAGTTAGCCGTGGTGTACTATTCTCCCACAGGGGACAGTTAGCCGTGGTGTACAATTCTCCCACAGGGGACAGTTAGCCGTGGTGTACTATTCTCCCACAGGGGACAGTTGGCCGTGGTGTACTATTCTCCCACAGGGGACAGTTAGCCGTGGTGTACTATTCTCCCACAGGGGACAGTTGGCTGTGGTGTACTATTCTCCCACAGGGGACAGTTGACCATGGTGTACTATTCTCCCACAGGGGACAGTTGACCATGGTGTACTATTCTCCCACAGGGGACAGTTGGCCGTGGTGTACTATTCTCCCACAGGGGACAGTTGGCCGTGGTGTACTATTCTCCCACAGGGGACAGTTGGCCGTGGTGTACTATTCTCCCACAGGGGACAGTTGGCCGTGGTGTACTATTCTCCCACAGGGGACAGTTGGCCGTGGTGTACTATTCTCCCACAGGGGACAGTTGGCCGTGGTGTACTATTCTCCCACAGGGGACAGTTGGCCGTGGTGTACTATTCTCCCACAGGGGACAGTTGGCCGTGGTGTACTATTCTCCCACAGGGGACAGTTGGCCGTGGTGTACTAATACCTACTATTCTCCCACAGGGGACAGTTGACCATGGTGTACTATTCTCCCACAGGGGACAGTTGACCATGGTGTACTATTCTCCCACAGGGGACAGTTGGCCGTGGTGTACTATTCTCCCACAGGGGACAGTTGGCCGTGGTGTACTATTCTCCCACAGGGGACAGTTGGCCGTGGTGTACTAATACCTACTATTCTCCCACAGGTGACAGTTGGCCGTGGTGTACTAATACCTACTATTCTCCCACAGGGGACAGTTGGCCGTGGTGTACTATTCTCCCACAGGGGACAGTTGGCCGTGGTGTACTAATACCTACTATTCTCCCACAGGGGACAGTTGGCCGTGGTGTACTAATACCTACTATTCTCCCACAGGGGACAGTTGGCCGTGGTGTACTATTCTCCCACAGGGGACAGTTGGCCGTGGTGTACTATTCTCCCACAGGGGACAGTTGGCCGTGGTGTACTAATACCTACTATTCTCCCACAGGGGACAGTTCGCCGTGGTGTACTAATACCTACTATTCTCCCACAGGGGACAGTTGGCCGTGGTGTACTAATACCTACTATTCTCCCACAGGGGACAGTTGGCCGTGGTGTACTATTCTCCCACAGGGGACAGTTGGCCGTGGTGTACTATTCTCCCACAGGGGACAGTTGGCCGTGGTGTACTAATACCTACTATTCTCCCACAGGGGACAGTTCGCCGTGGTGTACTAATACCTACTATTCTCCCACAGGGGACAGTTCGCCGTGGTGTACTAATACCTACTATTCTCCCACAGGGGACAGTTGGCCGTGGTGTACTATTCTCCCACAGGGGACAGTTGGCCGTGGTGTACTATTCTCCCACAGGGGACAGTTGGCCGTGGTGTACTAATACCTACTATTCTCCCACAGGGGACAGTTCGCCGTGGTGTACTAATACCTACTATTCTCCCACAGGGGACAGTTCGCCGTGGTGTACTAATACCTACTATTCTCCCACAGGGGACAGTTGGCCGTGGTGTACTAATACCTACTATTCTCCCACAGGGGACAGTTCGCCGTGGTGTACCACTGTCGACACAGGATCACGGGGGAGGAGTTCGCTGCCAAGTTTTCGTCCAGATGGCGTCTGGGCGCTGACTGTACCGCTGACATCCTGCACGAGGTGGCGGTCAGCGCCATCTTGAGGCCATCACAGCGAACCATACAGCTGCAAGACGTCTTTAGTACACAAACTGAACTTGTACTGGTCATGGAGTAGTGAGTACCCCTCCTCTTGTTGTTGTTGTTGTATTGTAGGATGTTGTTGTTGTATTGTAGTGCCACCTGGTGGTGGTCGTGGAGTAGTGAGTACTCCTCCTATTGTATTGTGTGGTGCCCTAAGGTTCCACAGCCTCGCTGGTAATAATAATAATGTGACCCAAACTCAATAAGACCACCTGGCCTACAATACGTGTCTAACGGTATATAAACACTCACTAAAAGTAACCAGTTTACTGGACATAAAAGTAACCAGTTTACTGGACATATCAAATATGGCTCCGGAACACAACAAGTCTAAGTTCTCTACAACTGATATTATTTCACAGTAACTAACTTTACTTAAAACTCTTCGGAATTATCATGATACAGTGTACTGCACACTCTCTGAACTAGCTCTCACTAGGCTCTATCCTAGAGCAGTGGTCCACTAGCTCTCACTAGGCTCTATCCTAGTACAGCGGTCCACTAGCTCTCACTAGGCTCTATCCTAGTACAGTGGTCCACTAGCTCTCACTAGGCTCTATCCTAGTGCAGTGGTCCACTAGCTCTATCCTAGTACAGTGGTCCACTAACATGCTTCAGATCAAAGTATTATACAGAATGTGTCACAAAGTATCACTAGTGTTGAGAGGAAACAATATCATCCAGTCACTTAATATCCTCAGAAGTCCACCACATAAACCATTCAGAAAATATCACCTTCCACCTGTCAGACTGGTGCACATCAGTAGACTGAGCCGCTGCACATCAGTAGACTGAGGTGCTACACATCAGTAGACTGAGCCGCTACACATCAGTAGACTGAGGTGCTACACATCAGTAGACTGAGCCGCTACACATCAGTAGACTGAGGTGCTACACATCAGTAGACTGAGCCGCTACACATCAGTAGACTGAGCCGCTACACATCAGTAGACTGAGCCGCTACACATCAGTAGACTGAGCCGCAACACATCAGTAGACTGAGCCGCTACACATCAGTAGACTGAGCCGCTACACATCAGTAGACTGAGCCGCTACACATCAGTAGACTGAGCCGCTGCACATCAGTAGACTGAGCCGCTACACATCAGTAGACTGAGCCGCTGTACATCAGTAGACTGAGCCGCTACACACCAGTAGACTGAGCCGCTACACATCAGTAGACTGAGCCGCTACACATCAGTAGACTGAGCCGCAACACATCAGTAGACTGAGCCGCTACACATCAGTAGACTGAGCCGCTACACATCAGTAGACTGAGCCGCTACACATCAGTAGACTGAGGTGCTACACATCAGTAGACTGAACCGCTACACATCAGTAGACTGAGCCACTACACATCAGTAGACTGAGCCGCTGCACGTCAGTAGACTGAGCCGCTACACATCAGTAGACTGAGGTGCTACACATCAGTAGACTGAGCCGCTACACATCAGTAGACTGAGGTGCTACACATCAGTAGACTGAGGTGCTACACATCAGTAGACTGAGGTGCTACACATCAGTAGACTGAGGTGCTACACATCAGTAGACTGAGGTGCTACACATCAGTAGACTGAGGTGCTACACATCAGTAGACTGAGGTGCTACACATCAGTAGACTGAGGTGCTACACATCAGTAGACTGAGGTGCTACACATCAGTAGACTGAGGTGCTACACATCAGTAGACTGAGGTGCTACACATCAGTAGACTGAGGTGCTACACATCAGTAGACTGAGGTGCTACACATCAGTAGACTGAGGTGCTACACATCAGTAGACTGAGGTGCTACACATCAGTAGACTGAGGTGCTACACATCAGTAGACTGAGCCGCTACACATCAGTAGACTGAGCCGCTACACATCAATAGAGGTACATATTATATGTTACAGGGTCATTAGACGCTACAAAAGCCACACAGATGGGAGCACGACGCAGCGTGACCTCTCGTCAGCAGCGCCAAGCGGGCACTGAGCTCCCAGGAGGCGGGAGAGCCCCGAGAGACACTGTAGCCAACTCTGCAAGATGGCCGTCACTACTCTTTCAAATATATCTATCTCAGAACACGACATTTACAAGCAATACATCCTTAAACATACTTATAAATAATACAATATGGTACAATACATTCCCCAAGAAAGTAACTAAGCATTATATCACACAAAGGAGATAATATATTTATATATACAAAGAGTCAACAAGGAGTTCATATCTACGAGACTTGGCAACACTGACTGGACCAGTACGCGGGGGGGGGGGGGGGGGGAGGAGGGGGTGAAAGAACATTCTAGAACTTTACCGTCAACTCTAATACATCATTATACATTAATACAAGTATTATATATACAACCTAGCACCAAACCTGCCTATTGGTGTATGTTCTCACAAAACAGTAAGTCAAGTACTAAGTATGATTAATACAAAGTGACAATTGGCTAACTCATTTCTCAGCTTGGAAATAGATGTATCATAATACATTCGTATTACTGGCATAATACATCAAGCATATAAATGTATACAAGGCGCATAACACTATATAAAGTCGGTTATATACAGTGGTACATAGAATTAAAGAATGTATACATATAATGATATGTTTAAGAGACAGCAGGCTAGGCTACACTGCCTGCTACACTGTATACTAAGGTATGATACCATCATACACCAGTCATACTTGGTGTATGTGGGGTCATAACATAGTGCCACCTGGTGCTGTCGTGAGTACCCTCCTGTTGTTGTTGTATTGTAGGGCCACCTGGTGCTGTAGTGAGTACCCTCCTGTTGTTGTTGTATTGTAGGGCCACCTGGTGCTGTAGTGAGTACCCTCCTGTTGTTGTTGTATTGTAGGGCCACCTGGTGCTGTAGTGAGTACCCTCCTGTTGTTGTTGTATTGTAGGTTGTTGTATTGTAGGGCCACCTGGTGCTGTAGTGAGTACCCTCCTGTTGTTGTTGTATTGTAGGGCCACCTGGTGCTGTAGTGAGTACCCTCCTGTTGTTGTTGTATTGTAGTGCCACCTGGTGCTGTAGTGAGTACCCTCCTGTTGTTGTTGTATTGTAGGGCCACCTGGTGGTGTAGTGAGTACCCTCCTGTTGTTGTTGTATTGTAGGTTGTTGTATTGTAGTGCCACCTGGTGCTGTAGTGAGTACCCTCCTGTTGTTGTTGTATTGTAGGTTGTTGTATTGTAGTGCCACCTGGTGCTGTAGTGAGTACCCTCCTGTTGTTGTTGTATTGTAGTGCCACCTGGTGCTGTAGTGAGTACCCTCCTGTTGTTGTTGTATTGTAGGTTGTTGTATTGTAGGGCCACCTGGTGCTGTAGTGAGTACCCTCCTGTTGTTGTTGTATTGTAGGTTGTTGTATTGTAGGGCCACCTGGTGCTGTAGTGAGTACCCTCCTGTTGTTGTTGTATTGTAGGTTGTTGTATTGTAGGGCCACCTGGTGCTGTAGTGAGTACCCTCCTGTTGTTGTTGTATTGTAGTGCCACCTGGTGGTGTCATGCAGTAAAGGTAAAATTACATTATATTTTACAGTTGATATATTTACCACAGACGTCTGACCCCCGCACAGTTCTGTGGCACACTCCTCGGCCTCACATTACCACGTATTACCAATAATTATCCCACCATAATATTGACGTTTCTACACCTTACGAGAACACCTGACAAGGAGCCAGGTGAGAAGGCCCCATGACTGCTGACGGTGCAATCACCGCGCCATCAATCATGTGTCAGTTCATTAAGGTGAGCGAGGTGTGGCCTTTATTATTCCTGCTGGCAAGATACGTGGGTGGCCCGCTGCACGTGGCTTGGTCAGATCTGGCTTCAGGGTGGCCCGCTGCACGTGGCTTGGTCAGATCTGGCTTCAGGGTGGCCCGCTGCACGTGGCTTGGTCAGATCTGGCTTCAGGGTGGCCCGCTGCACGTGGCTTGGCCAGATCTGGCTTCAGGGTGGCCCGCTGCACGTGGCTTGGTTAGATCTGGCTTCAGGGTGGCCCGCTGCACGTGGTTTGGCCAGATCTGGCTTCAGAGTGGCCCGCTGCACGTGGCTTGGCCAGATCTGGCTTCAGGGTGGCCCGCTGCACGTGGCTTGGCCAGATCTGGCTTCAGGGTGGCCCGCTGCACGTGGCTTGCCCAGATCTGGCTTCAGGGTGGCCCGCTTCACGTGGCTTGGTTAGATCTGGCTTCAGAGTGGCCTGCTGCACGTGGCTTGGTTAGATCTGGCTTCAGAGTGGCCTGCTGCACGTGGCTTGGTTAGATCTGGCTTCAGGGTGGCCTGCTGCACGTGGCTTGGTTAGATCTGGCTTCAGGGTGGCCTGCTTCACGTGGCTTGGTTAGATCTGGCTTCAGGGTGGCCCGCTGCACGTAGCTTGGTTAGATCTGGCTTCAGGGTGGCCCGCTGCACGTGGTTTGGCCAGATCTGGCTTCAGAGTGGCCCGCTGCACGTGGCTTGGCCAGATCTGGCTTCAGGGTGGCCCGCTTCACGTGGCTTGGTTAGATCTGGCTTCAGAGTGGCCTGCTGCACGTGGCTTGGTTAGATCTGGCTTCAGAGTGGCCTGCTGCACGTGGCTTGGTTAGATCTGGCTTCAGGGTGGCCTGCTGCACGTGGCTTGGTTAGATCTGGCTTCAGGGTGGCCTGCTTCACGTGGCTTGGTTAGATCTGGCTTCAGGGTGGCCCGCTGCACGTAGCTTGGTTAGATCTGGCTTCAGGGTGGCCTGCTGCACGTGGCTTGGCCAGATCTGGCTTCAGGGTGGCCTGCTTCACGCGGCTAGGCCAGATCTGGCTTCAGGGTGGCCCGCCTCACGCGGCTTGGCCAGATCTGGCTTCAGGGTGGCCTGCTGCACTTGGCTTTGGGTATTATATATAATATTACATAAGACGATTAAGGTTGTAGAGCAAAAAAAAAATGCCAGATGTAAACATACGCCAGTAAGCCAGATGTAAACATACGCCAGTAAGCCAGATGTAAACATACGCCAGTAAGCCAGATGTAAACATACGCCAGTAAGCCAGATGTAAACATACACCAGTAAGCCAGATGTAAACATACACCAGTAAGCCAGATGTAAACATACGCCAGTAAGCCAGATGTAAACATACGCCAGTAAGCCAGATGTAAACATACGCCAGTAAGCCAGATGTAAACATACGCCAGTAAACCAGATGTAAACATACACCAGTAAGCCAGATGTAAACATACGCCAGTAAGCCAGATGTAAACATACGCCAGTAAGCCAGATGTAAACATACGCCAGTAAGCCAGATGTAAACATACGCCAGTAAACCAGATGTAAACATACACCAGTAAGCCAGATGTAAACATACGCCAGTAAGCCAGATGTAAACATACGCCAGTAAGCCAGATGTAAACATACACCAGTAAGCCAGATGTAAACATACGCCAGTAAGCCAGATGTAAACATACGCCAGTAAGCCAGATGTAAACATACGCCAGTAAGCCAGATGTAAACATACGCCAGTAAACCAGATGTAAACATACACCAGTAAGCCAGATGTAAACATACGCCAGTAAGCCAGATGTAAACATACGCCAGTAAGCCAGATGTAAACACGACCCGTGGATACATATGCGGAAGACATTCAGGCGTAAATAAATTACCATTGTCCCAAGCACAAATGCAGCCCGCTTCTAGCACACCTGCAGCCCGCTTCTAGCACACCTGCGGCCCGCTTCTAGCACACCTGCGGCCCGCTTCTAGCACACCTGCGGCCCGCTTCTAGCACACCTGCGGCCCGCTTCTAGCACACCTGCGGCCCGCTTCTAGCACACCTGCAGCCCGCTTCTAGCACACCTGCGGCCCGCTTCTAGCACACCTGCGGCCCGCTTCTAGCACACCTGCGGCCCGCTGCAAGCACACCTGCGGCCCGCTGCAAGTACACCTGCGGCCCGCTTCTAGCACACCTGCGGCCCGCTTCTAGCACACCTGCGGCCCGCTTCTAGCACACCTGCGGCCCGCTTCTAGCACACCTGCGGCCCGCTTCTAGCACACCTGCAGCCCGCTTCTAGCACACCTGCGGCCCGCTTCTAGCACACCTGCGGCCCGCTTCTAGCACACCTGCGGCCCGCTGCAAGCACACCTGCGGCCCGCTGCAAGTACACCTGCGGCCCGCTTCTAGCACACCTGCGGCCCGCTTCTAGCACACCTGCGGCCCGCTTCTAGCACACCTGCGGCCCGCTTCTAGCACACCTGCGGCCCGCTTCTAGCACACCTGCAGCCCGCTTCTAGCACACCTGCGGCCCGCTTCTAGCACACCTGCGGCCCGCTTCTAGCACACCTGCGGCCCGCTGCAAGCACACCTGCGGCCCGCTTCTAGCACACCTGCGGCCCGCTTCTAGCACACCTGCGGCCCGCTTCTAGCACACCTGCGGCCCGCTTCTAGCACACCTGCGGCCCGCTTCTAGCACACCTGCGGTCCGCTGCAAGTACACCTGCGGCCCGCTTCTAGCACACCTGCGGCCCGCTTCTAGCACACCTGCGGTCCGCATATACTGCAATTTGGTCATTTAACGGTCAAAATTGCCCTTTATATCATTTAAACTATCGCCTTTTAATTCCAGCCAGACACAGCAACACTTGGCATTAAAAAAGAGGTGTCAAGCCTCCGGACAAAACACTAAAAAAGGTCGAGTAGTCGTAAATAAATGTTCACTTTTGAACTTGTAATTTGTGTACAATGTCTCTGTTGCTGTTGTATAGAAGTCTACGTCGCCGTTTAAAATTTCTATTTGTTTTCTTTTGTTAAACAACTTCATTACTTTGCATTCACGAATGTGGCCAGCCGCTAAACCATTTGTAGGCGCACTGTATGTTTCAGAGTTTAAGTAATACAAATATTCTGTAATAATTTGTATTAAATGACTTCAGTTAGTTGTGGTGTGGCCCTGATGACAACACAAATGTGGCCCTCGAGGGGGCCACAGTTGTGTTGTGTGGCCCTCATGACAACACAAATGTGGCCCTTGGGGGGTGGGGGCCACAGTTGTGGTGTGGCCCTCATGACAACACAACTGTGGCCCTCGGGGCGGGGGCCACAGTTGTGGTGTGTGGCCCTCATGACAACACAAATGTGGCCCTTGGGGGGTGGGGGGCCACAGTTGTGGTGTGGCCCTCATGACAACACAACTGTGGCCCTCGGGGCGGGGGCCACAGTTGTGGTGTGTGGCCCTCATGACAACACAACTGTGGCCCTCGAGGGGGCCACAGTTGTGGTGTGTGGCCCTGATGACAACACAAATGTGGCCCTTGGGGGGTGGGGGGCCACAGTTGTGGTGTGGCCCTCATGACAACACAAATGTGGCCCTCGGGGGGGGGGGGCCTCAGCTGGACATGCCTGATGGCCTACTCCACAGCCTCATATTAGTGATTATCTACTAAGGAGAGTGAGAGAGGTGATTAGCGTTGACGTAGTACCAGGTAAAGTAATTAGTGAGACGCCCATCAACAAGAGATAAGATAGAGAGAGAGACAAGACTTCAGAGCTCCGTTGAGAAGGGATATGGAGAACAAGGTTAGTGAACACTGCGGCCAGAAACATCACACTCGTGCTTCATGATACATGACAGGATATGAACCCCTCCAGACAAGAATAATTATTGACGCAGAGTGAATCATACATCTTGGAGTAGGAATAGGTCGTCCCTTTTCCCTGACTTTACAGTCCAAAGTGAAAGTGAAGGATGGCGTGTGTTGAAGCAGGAGGCCAGCCCCGTGCTACACAGGTGAGCGTGAGTGGGCGAGGATGCTGCTCTCCTGAACTCGGCTGAACACTGAACGTGAAGGGAAGGTTCTCCATGTAGTGGAATAGTAGTAGAAGTAGTAGTAGTAGTAGAAGTAGTAGGCATCCTGAAGTCTCGGGAGACTTATGGAGTTGCGCTCTGGTAGCCGAGGCTGGAGTGTCCTCTCCAGGTTGATATGGATGAGAAGCTGTTACCCATGCAGCAGGTCCTCCCCCTTCCCTCTCCACGATGCTGAAATATTTCATGGAATACTTCACAGAGAAAGGCACATAATCTGCAAAGAAATTAATCCCAATTGAAAATGTGAGGGAAGACAATGCTAATCTATATTATGCTATAAGAGTCACTGTCATGAAGGCAAGACTAAGGAACACAATGTCATGTGAAAAATACAGTTGAGGAAAGTGAGGAGAGGAGAAGAGCCAGGCCTCAGGCTCAGGTGTGCCACAGAGGCGCTGTGTAAACACTGCAGAACAGCTGAGGCTGTGTCAGGGGGAACCAGTTCACGGAAGAAGACGGGGGTTATAAACAGACCCGGAGAGGTTGTGAGACAGAGCGGCTGAGATGCTTCAGGTCTGCCGCTCTACCTCAACACTGAGGCGGATCAAGAAGATGTCGAACAATGCCTTCATGAACACCAGTGGCGCCAACACCAGACGAATTATTGCTGTGCTTATTGCAGTCATGTGCTGAACAACTAACCAAGCTACTAACAAGGAGGCTGTGAACAACTAACCAAGCCACTAACAAAGAGGCTGTGAACAACTAACCAAGCCACTAACAAGGAGACTGTGAACAACTAACCAAGCCACTAACAAGGAGGCTGTGAACAGCTAACCAAGCCACTAACAAGGAGACTGAACAACTAACCAAGCCACTAACAAGGAGACTGAACAACTAACCAAGCCACTAACGTGGATCTACAACTCCTCAGTGGAGAAGGGTGAATTATAAAACATGGTAAAGTACCAATTCTTGCTACTTTTCTGTCCCAATATTATCAAATAAGTCAATATACAACTGATGTTAGCACACCGCACATTAACACACCCATGAACAACAACACAAATATTCCTAGTGTATGCAGCTAATTTCAACTTGTGGGAATGATGTGTGACGTGTATGGAGTAATACAAACATTCTCGCTCCCTCACCACTCTAGGTCGTCGTCTAAGATGGCAGTGTTCTCCGTCGTTGACATCCCGACCTTACACACCTGGTAGATGCCTTGTTTGGCCGTGGACCCAAAACCTTTTTTTGAGGACTCTGGGACCTTCCGTCCCACTCTTTGTGGTGGTGTATAGTGTTACGTGTACTGGCAAGATACACTCCCTCTCCCGCCTATAGTCAGACTACCTCCAGTACATTGTCTAGAAGCTTCAGTATTATTTGGTTACGTTTAAGGGGAAGAATGAATCCAGGATTTTGTTATGTTACAAGTTGTGTGGAGGCGGGTAAGGAACGCAGCCTGAGAGGCAAGATGGCCGACACACCCAGGCTCATGACGGAGAGCTTCCAGGCGAAAACAAACCGGAAGCGAGGACACTAAATCTCCAGGAAGGTTGGAATTGTAATTGGCTGGTCGCCGGGGGCGCGGCCAATGAGAACACGCCGTCGCGTGACGTGACGACACCGCCAGAGACTTGGACGCGGAAGGTAAGAAGCGTGACTTCTCTCCCGGTGTTGGTCAGGGGCGGACGCACCATTTGTCTCTCCAGCAAGACGCCAGTAGAGGTAGACGCCGAAGCTGGCAGTAATCAAGGTTGAAGGTAGTGGAGATGCCGAGCAACTGCCCGGGAAGAATTCAGGAGTGGCAAACCGCGAGAAGTGGTATTTCAAGGTGCGGAAGTCAACCTGTCAACCAGGTGGGCGGGCTGGGAAGACCAATTGAGTCCTCGAGCTGAGTCTTTGTACTTCTAACCACTCTTGGGGGTTTGGAGTGACCTGAGACAATTGGAGGTGGTCCTGGTCAATGATCTGCCAGGGACCTGGTTGAGTGTAGCGTCCAGGAACAGCGCCCTGTCTGTCACGTGGAAGCCATCAGTAGACCAATAAGCTAGAGCATGAGAGCATCTGGGACCTTCTTGCCGGCTCTACCACTCAGATTTTAAGTTCCCCTGGCAGCGGCAGGGTGAGGCGGCCGGGTTGGCACCCTTTGAGAGAGTTGTATCGTGGGGACACGGTCGAGGATACTGGGCCCTGGCATTGACGGTCGTGAAGGGACCGGTGCGCAGGGGACCACTGGCCTTACTCCGTCCCTGACGGGGACCAGGGCCAGGGTGTGTGACCCCCCCCCCCCCCGTGTGTGACTGGGTCACCCCCTCTGTGATAGTGGCGCCACAGGAGGGAACAACGCCACGCCACAGAGGCTAGACCTGCTCCAGCGTGTAGTCCGTAACTAGTCAAGCACAAAACTAAATTGGAGAAGGTTTAATGGTATGCCACCAGACTTGCACCCGAGCTGAGGGGTAAAAACTACGAGGAGAGAGACTACGGGAACTAAACCTCACGTCGCTGCAAGAAATAAGAGTCAGGGGAGACTTGATCACCACATACAAGTTCTACAAAAACTTGAGGTTTGCTGTTCCAAGGGACAAAGGGATACAGCTTGTTTGACAGCAATTGATGTGTAACACTATGATCTTGTTTCTGGTTGTCCTTGAGTCACCAACGAATATTATTAGAGTGGCATCTCTTCAGGAGTTGGTGAAAAACTGCCGAAATTACACTTGGAGAGTCGCCATTTGTCAGTCCTGGCGCTCGTGTAGTGACCTCCACCACTGACGTGAGCCCTGGCTATACAGGTTCGAGTTCTGGTCGGGGTTACCTTACCTTGTGGTTACCTTGTGTTGGTTTCGGAACTTAGTGTCCCCGCGGCCCGGTCCTCGACCAGAACCGAGTATAAATTTTATTATATATAATTTTTTTTCTCCAGGAAAACTTACCACGCTGGTTTGTGTGTTTCGAATTGCCAACTAGTCCAGTCGCCATATATGTTGTTCCGATAGCTGCCATCCCCCCCCCCCCCCCACCACCACCCTCTCCTAGAGTAGCATACACCAAGCGTGTCAGGAGGTGAGCCCGTGGGGAGTGGGGGTCCCCCACACTGCCTTACCTGGGAGGCGGCCGGAGGAGTGCCAGGGTGGAGCTGCTTGTCCTGTCAGGAGCAAGGGTCATGGCTGCCGCCAGAGGACCCCCTCACTCACCCTAACTCCTCTACACACTGTGGTGCGGCAGTCTCGCGGCGCCACTGTCACGAGGCCCGGCTTGACTTGTGAGAGTTTGGTCCACCAGGCTGTTGCTTGGAGCGGCCCGCAGGCCCACATACCCACCACAGCCCGGTTGGTCCGGCACTCCTTGAAGAAAACAATCTAGTTTCCTCTTGAAGATGTCCACGGTTGTTCCGGCAATATTTCTTATGCTCGCTGGGAGGACGTTGAACAACCGCGGACCTCTGATGTTTATACAGTGTTCTCTGATTGTGCCTATGGCACCTCTGCTCTTCACTGGTTCTATTCTGCATTTTCTTCAATATCGTTCACTCTAGTACATTGTTATTTTACTGTGTAGATTTGGGACCTGGCCCTCCAGTATTTTCTAAGTGTATATTATTTGATATCTCACTAGAAAGGAGACGAAAGAGTACATTTGGAGAGCTTTAAGACGATCCCAATAATTTAGGTGTTTTATCTCGTCTATGCATGCCGTATATGTTCTCTGTATTCCCTCTACTTAAGCAATCTCTCCTGCTCTGAAGGGGTAAGTGAGTACTGAGCAGTACTCAAGACGGGACAACACAAGTGAATTGTATAGTACAACGATTGTGATGGGATCTCTGGATTTGAAGGTTCTCGTAATCCATCCTATCATTTTTCTGGCTGACGCAATATTTGCTTGGTTATGCTCCCTAAACGTTAGGTCGTCAGACATCATTATTCCCAAATCCCTGACATGCTGTTTTCCTACTATGGGCAGATTCGATTGCGTTTTGTACCCTGTATTATGTTTAAGGTCCTTAATTTTACCGTACCTGAGTACCTGGAATTTATCACTGTTAAACATAATGTTATTTTCTGATGCCCAGTCGAAAACTTTATTAATATCTGCTTGAAGTTTTTCAATGTCTTCAGTAGAGGTAATTTTCATGGTGATTTTTGTGTCATCTGCAAAGGATGATACGAAGCTGTGACTTGTATTTTTTATTCTATATCTGATATGAGAATAAATAACAGCAGTTGTGCAAGGACTATACCCTGAGGTACAGAGCTTTTACCTGCGCTTGGACTCCATTTTATATGGTTGACTGTTGCAACGTTCCGTTGCCTTGTATTCTGTTCGACATAAAACTGAGTATCCAGCGTCCTACTTTACCGGTTATTCCTATTGACCTCAGTTTGTGTTCTATCACGCCATGGTCACATTTATCGAATGCCTTTGCAAAGTCCGTGTATACCACATCAGCATTCTGTTTTTCTTCTAATGCCTCGGTGATTTTGGTGTAGTGGTCAAGTAGCTGTGAGAGGCACGATCTTCCCGCTCTAAATCCATGTTGGCCTGGGTTGTGAAGGTCATTGGTCTCCATGAAATTGGTGACCTGACTCCTGATCACTCAAATACTTTTATTATGTGGGACGTTAGTGCAAGTGGTCTATAATTCTTTGCCAATGCTTTGCGCCCTCCCTTGTATAGAGGGGCTATGTCTGCTGCTTTAAGCGCATCTGGTATCTCCCCCGTGTCCAAGCTCTTCCTCCACACTATACCGAGTGCCTGTGCTACTGGCACCTTGCATTTCTTTATATTATATATATATATATATATATATATATATATATATATATATATATATATATATATATATATATATGTATATATATATATATATATATATATATATATATATATATATATATATATATATATGTATATATACATATATATATATATATATATATATATATATATGTATATATACATATATATATATATATATATATATATATATATATATATATATATATATATATATATATATATATATATATATATATATATTAGTATATTTTGGTAGCAGTCTTTCCTGTAGACATATATTATTAAATATGACCGAAAAAGTAAGATTAATAATTCTAACACGAATTTTCTCAATCTTTCGTACATTTCGCTTCACTGTTGGAGGTAAATCAAAAATCAATTCTCCAAAATTCATTTTTATTTCTAGTCTGACGCGACACGAGCGCGTTTCGTAAAACTTATTACATTTTCAAAGACTTTAGTTCACAAATACACAACTGAATAGAACTTACGCATCTCCGATTTTATATCTACATTTGAGTGAGGTGGAAGGGGTGATGTGGCATTAACACAAGACAGAACAAAATGTGGTATTAATAGGGTATTAATTTCATCAACACAAGACAGAACACGAAACAATGGATATTGAATAGAAGTGTTTGTAGAAAGCCTATTGGTCCATATTTCTTGATGCTTCTATATTGGAGCGGAGTCTTGAGGTGGGTAGAATATAGTTGTGCAATAATTGGCTGTTGATTGCTGGTGTTGACTTCTTGATGTGTAGTGCCTCGCAAACGTCAAGCCGCCTGCTATCGCTGTATCTATCGATGATTTCTGTGTTGTTTACTAGGATTTCTCTGGCGATGGTTTGGTTGTGGGAAGAGATTATATGTTCCTTAATGGAGCCCTGTTGCTTATGCATCGTTAAACGCCTAGAAAGAGATGTTGTTGTCTTGCCTATATACTGGGTTTTTTGGAGCTTACAGTCCCCAAGAGGGCATTTGAAGGCATAGACGACGTTAGTCTCTTTTAAAGCGTTCTGTTTTGTGTCTGGAGAGTTTCTCATGAGTAGGCTGGCCGTGATTTTGGAGAATTGATTTTTGATTTACCTCCAACAGTGAAGCGAAATGTACGAAAGATTGAGAAAATTCGTGTTAGAATTATTAATCTTACTTTTTCGGTCATATTTAATAATATATGTCTACAGGAAAGACTGCTACCAAAATATACTAATATATATATATATATATATATATATATATATATATATATATATATATATATATATATATATATATAAACTGAACACTCACACCCCAGAAGTGACTCGAACCCATACTGCCAGGAGCAACGCAACTGGTATGTACAGGACGCCTTAATCCACTTGACCATCTCGACCGGACCAAAAAGTGGTGATAGCCGAAGCTATTTGAACCACCCCCCACCGGCACCCGGATGGTAATCTTGGGCATAGCATTTTATCAAATCACCTCATTCTTTGGGGCACACGTGAGGAACACAAATGCGAACAAGCCTGATTTTTTTTTCAAAATCTGCCACGCTCGTATTGATAGTTATATTTTCAGGTGTTTGGATATCACGTAAAGAAGTTGTCCGGATCTTCCACTTTCATGCCAAGTACCGGAGTGCTAAACATGTCCTCATACTGCTTTTTTAGGATTTCACTAGTACGAATAAGTCCAATACTGGCAGTGGTTTTCCCTTTTGATTTCGCATATGTGAAGAAATATTTTGAGTTTTTCTTATGTTTCTTGAATTGCTTTTTGTTCTAGTTGCCTTTCTTCA
Source organism: Procambarus clarkii (assembly GCF_040958095.1). Lineage (NCBI taxonomy): Eukaryota > Metazoa > Arthropoda > Malacostraca > Decapoda > Cambaridae > Procambarus > Procambarus clarkii. Next base: position 26,258,835 of record NC_091179.1, read on the forward strand.
ATCTGATACGAATGTTTCAGTTTCTGCTCTATTTATTCAATTATTCCTTCTTTGTAGGAAAAGTCGTATCTGTTCAAGCATTTCCGTTATTTTTAACCTTTTATAGTGTCGTCTGGGTTCTGTTTCCATGTTGGACCATGAGCGCCTGACAGCTGAGTGGACAGCGCTTCGGATTCCTAGTCCTGAGGTTCTGAGTTCGATCCCCAGTGGAAGCAGAGACAAATGGGCAAAATGTTTTTTCACCCTGATGCCCCTGTTACCTGGCAATAAATAGGTACCTGGGAGTTAGACAGCTGCTGCGGGTTGCTTCCTGGGGTGTGTGTAACAAAAAGAGGGCCTGGCCGAGGGGACGCTAAGCCCCGAAATCATCTCAAGATAACCTGAAGATGACCTCTTTCTGACTTTCCTCTAAGGAAAATGTTTCAGACACCTAATATGCTTCCGAAGTCAGTTTTTTTATTCCTTCTGTGGGATTTTTATTACTTAGAACAGTTTTCTATGGAATGTTTGCAAGTTCCGTGTTCATCTTGGCGAGCGTCGCTACCCAGGGGCCGTGGACAGTGTACCCAGGGGCCGTGGACAGTGTACCCAGGGGCCGTGGACAGTGGACCCAGGGGCCGTGGACAGTGTACCCAGGGGCCGTGGACAGTGTACCCAGGGGCCGTGGACAGTGTACCCAGGGGCCGTGGACAGTGGACCCAGGGGCCATGGACAGTGGATCCAGGGGCCGTGGACAGTGGACCCAGGGGCCGTGGACAGTGGATCCAGGGGCCGTGGACAGTGGACCCAGGGGCCGTGGACAGTGGACCCAGGGGCCGTAGACAGTGGACCCAGGGGCCGTGGACAGTGGACCCAGGGGCCGTGGACAGTGGACCCAGGGGCCGTGGACAGTGTACCCAGGGGCCGTGGACAGTGGACCCAGGGGCCGTGGACAGTGGACCCAGGGGCCGTAGACAGTGGACCCAGGGGCCGTGGACAGTGGACCCAGGGGCCGTGGACAGTGGACCCAGGGGCCGTGGACAGTGGACCCAGCCACCACAACAAACACAACACTGTCAATGTTGTCAACCTGGCCAGCTCACACTGACGCTACGAGGTAAATTTCCTTGTAGTGGTTCTTGCCTGGTCCACGCTATAGCCGAGATGGTGGAGCTCACACTCATGAAGCCAGGTAAACAGTTTATAAGAGTGAAAATGGGGGTCAATACTAAACACAGTAATAAAAATAACATTCGGTTTACTGAAACAATTTTTACATCTACTTGTGGCAAACAAAATTTTGATGATAGTTACGTTATGACAACACTTAAAAAATTACAAATAATAACCAACGTCACTGCCCAAGTGAATTAAATTAATTATAAATAAATACTTTCTTTTGGCAGCACATGTAATATCTCCACATTTAATAAACTCATGATCAACTACATATCAAAAACAATAACTGGACGCTCCCATCTCAGTTGACTGTTGTGGTTGGCAGAATGGTCAGCAGGGCACCCTCTTGATCCTGGTTGGTCATCTCCAGTCGTCGTCATTGAGACACAGTAGAGGGGAAGACAAAGGTTCCAGACGCTCACCGCTCCCAGCGCCCTGGTGTACCGGCGGCTCTCAGGCGTTGCAAGGGAAACATGTCAGATATAAAAGCAGAGAAATTGATGTAGCGATGACCAGATTAAGGCTGGGACACACCAAGCTGGCAGCACACAACTCTAAGTACAGAACAGACATCAACGAACTCTGCATCCACTGTCAGGTGACTGAAATGAGCGAACACACTCTCCTTCACTGTTTTTAGCATCGTAGTGCCAGAGGAAACTTCAAACGAGTATTTATCGCACTTAAAATACCCTTTACCATCGAACACATTAGGTGACCTCTCGTAACATGAAAAATATCAAATAGTCAAAGCATTTTGGAGTTGTTTCGGGGGTCAGCGTCCCCGCGGCCCGGTCCTCGACCAGGCCTCGTTGCTGGACTGGTCAACCAGGCTGCTTGACGCGGCTGCTCGCAGCCTGACTATGAATTACAGCCTGGTTGATCAGTTATCCATAGCACTGGCTAAATATCTCCAGTCGACCAGCAAATTGGGTGACATGTGACCGGCGCCACATTATACCTGGCCGCAGCCCCAAGGATCAGCCAACGCCATGACACAACACACCGGCGTACGGAGCGGCAAGTCTCCCTCACACACGCCGCTCCTCCACACCACAACCCACCAAACGCTTCTCAAACCCTCGTCATCCTCAACATGGCCGCGTCTCCCAACACTCGTACTGGTGCTGTCATCGGGGAGACGAACCCTTCGTGCACACTGAGCCATCAACAAGATGGTGTAATTGCTGGAGTCCACACTCGACCAGGTTACCTCCCAACTGCCAGATTATCGACCTGGAGTACCCCTGCCTTAGGTCGTTCTAAATCCCAAGAATGCTTCTACGGTCACTCAGTCGGACTTTCCAGCCCCTCACAGTAGACAGATAGACTAACACGTCTTGAAGCCCCACTCCTCATGGATTGGTTACTCCCGAATGCTTCCCGAGTAGTTGCTCAGCGTCGACACTACCATCGACCTTCATTCCACCAGCAGGCATCCATCCACCTACAAGGGTTAGACTGCTTCTTGCTAGAGACAAGTGGTGCATCCTCCCCCGACGAGCGCTGGGCGTGTAGTGACGCCGTCTGTTCCTCCCGCTCACGAACTCTATGTCACGGCACGCGACGGCGTCTTCTAATTGGCCGCCTCCTGACGGCTAGCCAATCAAAATTCCCACCTTCGGGACCCCCCTCCCCCGGTGTCTGCAGGCTTCCGGCGGGAAACGTTCACTTCTGCCTCGGTGGGTCAGCCATTCCCAGGTCGGGAGGCAAGGTAGAGAGGTAGAAGGGAAAAGCGCTGGTAGTGGAAGCTACTACGAGGTGCTATATAATTGCTTGTTATAAGTACCGTTGTAAAGCCATCTGGACCACTGTGTGGGGGGCAGGGGCGGCTTGGAGGGTGGCAGGGGCGGCCTGGTGGGGAGAGGGGTGGCAGGGGCGGCCTGGTGGGGAGAGGGGTGGCAGGGGCGGCCTGGTGGGGAGAGGGGTGGCAGGGGCGGCCTGGTGGGGAGAGGGGTGGCAGGGGCGGCCTGGTAGGGAGAGGGGTGGCAGGGGCGGCCTGGTGGGTGGCAGGGGCGGCCTGGAGAAGGTCATAACCTGTCCTCTTAAAAATAACGTCGCTTTTGGCCCTTTATCAGTATGGCCGAAAGTGGCCGTAATTTGAAAAAAAAAAAAAAAAAATTGGGAATTTTTTTCAACAACAGTAAGTTAAGGGTCCTCTGATAGGTTAGGTGGGCAGGAAATTCTCATAAAATTTCAAAACGTTATGAAAAACGTTAATTGAAAGTTTCCTCTTCTAACCTTTCCGAGTAAACCGGACGACTCAAACAGAAAACGGGACAGTACGTCACTTTTGTGAGTCAATTTCATTTCAAATTACAGTACGTCCAAATTTGGTCATAGCGCGCATACGAGCCAAAAGTGACGTTATTTTTAAAGAGGATTATCATCGTGATAGGGAGTGATAGGGATACCATTGTAACACGGGGGGGGGGGGGGTATCGTGTCTACTCCGTCCTATACCCCGACCCATATTCTACTTACTACTCTTCTACCAAGGAACCCTAGTGCTACTCTAAGCCGAATCCCACGCCACTTGGTCTCAGCCCGGGCGCCTACGAGAAACAATGGGCAGAGTTTCTTTCACCCTATGCCCTGAAGGCCTGGTCGAGGACCGGGCCGCGGGGACACTAAAGCCCCGAAATCATCTCAAGATAACCTCAAGGACGGGTTGTCCACAGGGACCAGACCTGTACTGAACGCGATCACCTCCGCCCAACCTCACCATCACAGTATTGTTCCTTGTTGATAAGTCTTGGTAATATATAGGCCGGAATTGCTTAGGTAATTTAGGTAATATTGTGTTACTCGTCTTCAGTATATGAGTAGAGTGAATATTATTATCCTGTGTTTCTATATTGTTATGTTTGTTCCGAAGAGCGAGTTACTGGATTGGGCAGCGTCACTCATCCTGTGAGTGGACACACCGCCATAGTGACAGTATTGGGCAGCGTCACTCATCCTGTGAGTGGACACACCGCCATAGTGACAGTATTGGGCAGCGTCACTCATCCTGTGAGTGGACACACCGCCATAGTGACAGTATTGGGCAGCGCCACTCATCCTGTGAGTGGACACACCGCCATAGTGACAGTATTGGGCAGCGTCACTCATCCTGTGAGTGGACACACCGCCATAGTGACAGTATTGGGCAGCGTCACTCATCCTGTGAGTGGACACACCGCCATAGTGACAGTATTGGACAGCGTCACTCATCCTGTGAGTGGACACACCGCCATAGTGACAGTATTGGGCAGCGCCACTCATCCTGTGAGTGGACACACCGCCATAGTGACAGTATTGGGCAGCGTCACTCATCCTGTGAGTGGACACACCGCCATAGTGACAGTACTGGGCAGCGCCACTCATCCTGTGAGTGGACACACCGCCATAGTGACAGTATTGGCCAGCGCCACTCATCTTGTGAGTGGGCACACCGCCATAGTGACAGTATTGGGCAGCGCCACTCATCCTGTGAGTGGACACACCGCCATAGTGACAGTATTGGGCAGCGCCACTTATCCTGTGAGTGGACACACCGCCATAGTGACAGTATTGGCCAGCGCCACTCATCCTGTGAGTGGACACACCGCCATAGTGACAGTATTGGGCAGCGTCACTCATCCTGTGAGTGGACACACCGCCATAGTGACAGTATTGGGCAGCGCCACTCATCCTGTGAGTGGACACACCGCCATAGTGACAGTATTGGGCAGCGCCACTCATCCTGTGAGTGGACACACCGCCATAGTGACAGTATTGGGCAGCGCCACTCATCCTGTGAGTGGACACACCACCATAGTGACAGTATTGGGCAGCGTCACTCATCCTGTGAGTGGACACACCGCCATAGTGACAGTATTGGCCAGCGCCACTCATCCTGTGAGTGGACACACCGCCATAGTGACAGTATTGGGCAGCGTCACTCATCCTGTGAGTGGACACACCGCCATAGTGACAGTATTGGGCAGCGCCACTCATCCTGTGAGTGGACACACCGCCATAGTGACAGTATTGGGCAGCGCAACTCATCCTGTGAGTGGACACACCGCCATAGTGACAGTATTGGGCAGCGCCACTCATCCTGTGAGTGGACACACCGCCATAGTGACAGTTTTGGGCAGCGCCACTTATCTTGTGAGTGGACACACCGCCATAGTGACAGTATTGGGCAGCGCCACTCATCCTGTCACTTCTACAGGAACTCATGTTCTGTAAACTTTCTCAAGTGTCAATGTCTCACTGTCAAACTATAAATATTACCTCCACAACCACCACCACCACCACCACCACCACCACCACCACCACCACCACAACCACCACCACAACCACCACCACCACAACCACCACCACAACCACCACCACCACAACCACCACCACAACCACCACCACAACCACCACCACCACCACCACCACCACCACCACCACCACCACCACCACAACCACCACAACCACCACCACCACCACCACCACCACCACCACAACCACCACCACACCCACCACCACCACCACCACAACCACCACCACACCCACCACCACCACCACCACCACCACCACAACCACCACCACCACCACAACCACCACCACCACCACCACCACCACCACCACAACCACCACCACCACCACCACCACCACCACCACAACCACCACCACAACCACCACCACCACCACCACAACCACCACCACCACCACCACCACCACCACCACCACCACAACCACCACCACCACCACCACAACCACCACCACCACCACCACCACCACAACCACCACCACAACCACCACCACAACAACCACCACAACCACCACCACAACAACCACCACCACCACCACCACCACAACCCACCACAACAACCCACCACCACCACCACAACCACCACCACCACCACCACCACCACCACAACCCACCACAACAACCCACCACCACCACCACCACAACAACCACCACCACAACCACCACCACCACAACCCACCACAACAACCCACCACCACCACCACCACAACAACCACCACCACCACCACCACCACCACCACAACCACCACCACCACCACCACCACCACCACCACCACCACCACAACAACCACCACCACAACCACCACCACCACCACAACCCACCACAACAACCCACCACCACCACCACCACAACAACCACCACCACAACCACCACCACCACCACAACCCACCACAACAACCCACCACCACCACCACCACAACAACCACCACCACAACCACCACCACCACCACAACCCACCACAACAACCCACCACCACCACCACCACAACAACCACCACCACAACCACCACCACCACCACAACCCACCACAACAACCCACCACCACCACCACCACAACAACCACCACCACCACCACAACCCACCACAACAACCCACCACCACAACAACCACCACAACAACCACCACCACAACAACCACCACCACAACCACCATCACCACCACAACCCACCACAACAACCCACCACCACCACCACCACAACAACCACAACCACAACCACCACCACCACAACAACCCACCACCACCACCACCACAACAACCCACCACCACCACAACAACCACCACCACCACAACCACCACCACAACCACCACCACCACCACCACCACCACAACCACCACCACCACCACAACCACCACCACCACTACCACCACCACAACAACCACCACAACCACCACCACCACCACCACCACCACCACCACCACAACCCAGGAAGCCCAACCAAGATGCTATAAGAAAAGAGAATTACAACTGGCAGTTTGGGCCACAAATAAGGTTCTCAATTAGCATTTCGCTGGAAGGTGGTGAACCTCTGAGTCACTGGGCTGTGTCTCCACGTCTCTTGGCTTCCTCCCTGTTCTCCACGCCTCTTGGCTTCCTCCCTGTTCTCCACGCCTCTTGGCTTCCTCCCTGTTCTCCACGCCTCTTGGCTTCCTCCCTGTTCTCCACGCCTCGCGTCTTGGCTTCCTCCTTGTTCTCCACGCCTCTTGGCTTCCTCCCTGTTCTCCACGCCTCTTGGCTTCCTCCCTGTTCTCCACGCCTCTTGGCTTCCTCCTTGTTCTCCACGCCTCTTGGCTTCCTCCCTGTTCTCCACGCCTCTTGGCTTCCTCCTTGTTCTCCACGCCTCTTGGCTTCCTCCCTGTTCTCCACGCCTCTTGGCTTCCTCCATGTTCTCCACGCCTCTTGGCTTCCTCCCTGTTCTCCACGCCTCTTGGCTTCCTCCCTGTTCTCCACGCCTCTTGGCTTCCTCCCTGTTCTCCACGCCTCTTGGCTTCCTCCTTGTTCTCCACGCCTCTTGGCTTCCTCCCTGTTCTCCACGCCTCTTGGCTTCCTCCCTGTTCTCCACGCCTCTTGGCTTCCTCCCTGTTCTCCACGCCTCTTGGCTTCCTCCTTGTTCTCCACGCCTCGCGTCTTGGCTTCCTCCTTGTTCTCCACGCCTCTTGGCTTCCTCCTTGTTCTCCACGCCTCTTGGCTTCCTCCTTGTTCTCCACGCCTCTTGGCTTCCTCCTTGTTCTCCACGCTGTCTTGGCTTCCTCCTTGTTCTCCACGCCTGTTGGCTTCCTCCTTGTTCTCCACGCCTCTTGGCTTCCTCCTTGTTCTCCACGCCTCTTGGCTTCCTCCCTGTTCTCCACGCCTCTTGGCTTCCTCCTTGTTCTCCACGCCTCGCGTCTTGGCTTCCTCCTTGTTCTCCACGCCTCTTGGCTTCCTCCTTGTTCTCCACGCCTCTTGGCTTCCTCCGTGTTCTCCACGCCTCGCGTCTTGGCTTCCTCCTTGTTCTCCACGCCTCTTGGCTTCCTCCCTGTTCTCCACGCCTCTTGGCTTCCTCCTTGTTCTCCACGCCTCTTGGCTTCCTCCTTGTTCTCCACGCCTCGCGTCTTGGCTTCCTCCTTGTTCTCCACGCCTCTTGGCTTCCTCCTTGTTCTCCACGCCTCTTGGCTTCCTCCTTGTTCTCCACGCTGTCTTGGCTTCCTCCTTGTTCTCCACGCCTGTTGGCTTCCTCCTTGTTCTCCACGCCTCTTGGCTTCCTCCTTGTTCTCCACGCCTCTTGGCTTCCTCCTTGTTCTCCACGCCTCTTGGCTTCCTCCTTGTTCTCCACGCCTCGCGTCTTGGCTTCCTCCTTGTTCTCCACGCCTCTTGGCTTCCTCCTTGTTCTCCACGCCTCTTGGCTTCCTCCTTGTTCTCCACGCCTCTTGGCTTCCTCCTTGTTCTCCACGCCTCTTGGCTTCCTCCTTGTTCTCCACGCCTCGCCGTCTTGGCTTCCTCCGTGTTCTCCACGCCTCTTGGCTTCCTCCTTGTTCTCCACGCCTCGCCGTCTTGGCTTCCTCCGTGTTCTCCACGCCTCTTGGCTTCCTCCTTGTTCTCCGCGCCTCGCCGTCTTGGCTTCCTCCGTGTTCTCCACGCCTCTTGGCTTCCTCCTTGTTCTCCACGCCTCTTGGCTTCCTCCTTGTTCTCCACGCCTCGCCGTCTTGGCTTCCTCCGTGTTCTCCACGCCTCTTGGCTTCCTCCTTGTTCTCCACGCCTCGCCGTCTTGGCTTCCTCCCTGTTCTCCACGCCTCGCCGTCTTGGCTTCCTCCTTGTTCTCCGCGCCTTAAACCAACCACTTAATGCCTTACGGGCTATTCATGCCCGTGTCACCTCTTGGGTGGTTACCTTGCGATGGTTTCGTGGCTCAGCGTGTCCCCGGCCCGGTCCTCGACCAGGCCTCCTCCTCCTCCCGTGGCTTAATCTTAATCAATCATCTGGTTAAGGCGACCTGCGACACTGTAACACACTCACTTGATTTGCTTCACCCGAGGGCAGCCGAGGGCAGCCGAGGGCTGCCGAGAGCAGCCGAGAGCAGCCGAGAGCAGCCGAGGGTAGCCGAGGGCTGCCGAGAGCAGCCGAGAGCAGCCGAGAGCAGCCGAGAGCAGCCGAGGGCAGCCGAGGGCTGCCGAGAGCAGCAGAGGGCAGCCGAGAGCAGCCGAAGGCAGCCGAGGGCTGCCGAGAGCAGCCGAGGGCAGCCGAGAGCAGCCGAGGGCAGCCGAGGGCTGCCGAGAGCAGCCGAGGGCAGCCGAGAGCAGCCGAGGGCTGCCGAGAGCAGCAGAGGGCAGCTGAGGGGAGCCGAGGGCAGCCGAGAAGAGCCGAGGGCTGCCGAGAGCAGCCGAGGGCAGCTGAGGGGAGCCAAGGGCAGCCGAGGGCAGCCGAGAAGAGCCGAGGGCAGCCGAGGGGAGCCGAGGGCAGCCGAGAAGAGCCGAGGGCAGCCGAGGGGAGCCGAGGGCAGTCGAGAAGAGCCGAGGGCAGCCGAGGGAAGCCGAGGGCAGCCGAGAGCAGCCGAGAGCAGCCGAGGGCAGCCGAGAGCAGCCGAGGGGAGCGGAGCAACGCTGACACACACACTCTTCCTCGGTGTGGGAGCAGATACTGGCAGAGGCCAGGGAGACAGGAGGCTCACACGTGTAGAGCTCCGTGCAGTGATGACCCGGGTCAAGTGAGGCGCATGACCGGCCACGTGAAGGTCAGGGCGTGGACGGCGGCCCGGCCATGTTGTTGTTGGTTTAGATCCACGGGCTATGGTGAGCCCGTAGTGGACTTACCTGGCACAGGAGCGGGGCAAGTAGCACGGGCTATGGTGAGCCCGTAGTGGACTTACCTGGCACAGGAGCGGGGCAAGTAGCACGGGCTATGTTGAGCCCGTAGTGGACTTACCTGGCACAGGAGCGGGGCAAGTAGCACGGGCTATGGTGAGCCCGTAGTGGACTTACCTGGCACAGGAGCGGGGCTGTAACTCGAGGCCCAGCGATCACCTGCCCGCCTTTTATTTTGATCCAAAGGTCGAGTCCACTGACCCGCAACAACCCTATAAAAGGCAGAAACCGAAGACAAGAAACAAATAACAAAAGAACCCGACACTCGGTACAGAACCAATCAACAACAGCCGAAGCCGGTCGGCCGAGCGGACAGCACGCTGGACTTGTGATCCTGTGATCCCGGGTTCGATCCCGGGCGCCGGGATTTTAGGATAGGGACACTAAAAAAAGCCCCGAAATCATCTCAAGATAACCTCAAGATAACAGCCTCAAACAAGAGAAACAATGTTCAGTTACATTGTTGTGGCTGTTATCTTGGTGGACAGTGTCCCGGATGGCCGGTTGATATCAACTTTACACTTGCAACACTTCTGCATGATTGATAAAGTGATCACCTGGGGGAAACTTGGTGCCCTCGAAACACAAATCGAAACTGTCTCTATTTTCCGTTTGTTTCAACTTGTAATAAAGTTGTTACGTCTTGCCTTAACGTGTTTATGACGTATTAGAACGTTGTTACAACTTGCTATATTGGTTGTTATAACTGGTTAGGAGGTGTTAAAACTTGTTCGAACGTTGTACCAACGTCGTAGTTTCGGTGTGTGTTTGGCGGGTGTTTCTCATGTCTCTCAGGTTACTGCCTTGGTCTTAAGTTGGTGTCTATGTTAAGTTAGCTAACATAGCCATAGTACCTGCTGCTGCAGTACCTGTTGCTGCAGTACCTGTTGTCTCAGTACCTGTTGCTGCAGTACCTATTGTCTCAGTACCTGTTGCTGCAGTACCTGTTGCCTCAGTACCTGTTGCTGCAGTACCTGTTGCCTCAGTACCTGTTGCTGCAGTACCTGTTGCTGCAGTACCTGTTGCCTCAGTACCTGTTGCTGCAGTACCTGTTGCCTCAGTACCTGTTGCTGCAGTACCTGTTGCCTCAGTACCTGTTGCTGCAGTACCTGTTGCCTCAGTACCTGTTGCTGCAGTACCTGTTGCTGCAGTACCTGTTGCCTCAGTACCTGTTGCTGCAGTACCTGTTGTCTCAGTACCTGTTGCCTCAGTACCTGTTGTCTCAGTACCTGTTGCTGCAGTACCTGTTGCTGCAGTACCTGTTGTCTCAGTACCTGTTGCCTCAGTACCTGTTGTCTCAGTACCTGTTGCTGCAGTACCTGTTGCTGCAGTACCTGTTGCTGCAGTACCTGTTGCTGCAGTACCTGCTGCTGCAGTACCTGTTGCCTCAGTTCCTGTTGCTGCAGTTCCTGTTGTCTCAGTTCCTGTTGTCTCAGGACCTGTTGCTGCAGTACCTGTTGCCTCAGTACCTGTTGTCTCAGTACCTGTTGTCTCAGTTCCTGTTGCCTCAGTACCTGTTGCTGCAGTACCTGTTGCCTCAGTACCTGTTGCTGCAGTACCTGTTGCCTCAGTACCTGTTGCCTCAGTTCCTGTTGCCTCAGTACCTGTTGCTGCAGTACCTGCTGCTGCAGTACCTGTTGCCTCAGTACCTGTTGCCTCAGTACCTGTTGTCTCAGTACCTGTTGCCTCAGTTCCTGTTGCCTCAGTACCTGTTGCTGCAGTACCTGTTGCCTCAGTACCTGTTGCCTCAGTACCTGTTGCTGCAGTACCTGTTGTCTCAGTACCTGTTGTCTCAGTACCTGTTGTCTCAGTTCCTGTTGTCTCAGTACCTGTTGCCTCAGTACCTGTTGCTGCAGTACCTGTTGCCTCAGTGCCTGTTGTCTCAGTACCTGTTGTCTCAGTACCTGTTGCTGCAGTAGCTGTTCCCTCAGTACCTGTTGCTGCAGTACCTGTTGTCTCAGTACCTGTTGCTGCAGTACCTGTTGTCTCAGTTCCTGTTGTCTCAGTACCTGTTGCTGCAGTACCTGTTGCCTCAGTTCCTGTTGCCTCAGTACCTGTTGCCTCAGTTCCTGTTGTCTCAGTACCTGTTGCTGCAGTACCTGTTGCCTCAGTTCCTGTTGTCTCAGTACCTGTTGTCTCAGTACCTGTTGCTGCAGTACCTGTTGCTGCAGTACCTGTTGTCTCAGTACCTATTGTCTCAGTACCTGTTGTCTCAGTACCTGTTATCTCAGTTCCTGTTGCCTCAGTACCTGTTGCTGCAGTACCTGTTGTCTCAGTACCTGTTGTCTCAGTACCTGTTGCTGCAGTACCTGTTGCCTCAGTTCCTGTTGCCTCAGTACCTGTTGTCTCAGTACCTGTTGTCTCAGTACCTGTTGTCTCAGTTCCTGTTGTCTCAGTTCCTGTTGCCTCAGTACCTGTTGCTGCAGTACCTGTTGTCTCAGTACCTGTTGCTGCAGTACCTGTTGTCTCAGTTCCTGTTGCTGCAGTACCTGTTGTCTCAGTTCCTGTTGCCTCAGTACCTGTTGCTGCAGTACCTGTTGCCTCAGTACCTGTTGTCTCAGTACCTGTTGTCTCAGTACCTGTTGCTGCAGTACCTGTTGTCTCAGTTCCTGTTGCCTCAGTACCTGTTGCTGCAGTACCTGTTGTCTCAGTACCTGTTGTCTCAGTACCTGTTGTCTCAGTTCCTGTTGCTGCAGTACCTGTTGCTGCAGTACCTGTTGTCTCAGTACCTGTTGCTGCAGTACCTGTTGCCTCAGTTCCTGTTGCCTCAGTACCTGTTGTCTCAGTTCCTGTTGTCTCAGTACCTGTTGTCTCAGTTCCTGTTGTCTCAGTTCCTGTTGCCTCAGTACCTGTTGCTGCAGTACCTGTTGTCTCAGTACCTGTTGCTGCAGTACCTGTTGTCTCAGTTCCTGTTGCTGCAGTACCTGTTGTCTCAGTTCCTGTTGCCTCAGTACCTTTTGCTGCAGTACCTGTTGCCTCAGTACCTGTTGTCTCAGTACCTGTTGTCTCAGTACCTGTTGCTGCAGTACCTGTTGTCTAAGTTCCTGTTGCCTCAGTACCTGTTGCTGCAGTACCTGTTGTCTCAGTACCTGTTGTCTCAGTACCTGTTGTCTCAGTACCTGTTGCTGCAGTACCTGTTGTCTCAGTTCCTGTTGCCTCAGTACCTGTTGCTGCAGTACCTGTTGTCTCAGTACCTGTTGTCTCAGTACCTGTTGTCTCAGTTCCTGTTGCCTCAGTACCTGTTGCTGCAGTACCTGTTGCCTCAGTACCTGTTGTCTCAGTACCTGTTGCTGCAGTACCTGTTGTCTCAGTACCTGTTGCTGCAGTACCTGTTGTCTCAGTACCTGTTGCCTCAGTACCTGTTGCCTCAGTTCCTGTTGCCTCAGTACCTGTTGTCTCAGTACCTGTTGCCTCAGTACCTGTTGCTGCAGTACCTGTTGCCTCAGTACCTGTTGTCTCAGTACCTGTTGCTGCAGTACCTGTTGTCTCAGTACCTGTTGCTGCAGTACCTGTTGCCTCAGTACCTGTTGTCTCAGTACCTGTTGCTGCAGTACCTGTTGTCTCAGTACCTGTTGCTGCAGTACCTGTTGTCTCAGTACCTGTTGTCTCAGTACCTGTTGCCTCAGTACCTGTTGTCTCAGTACCTGTTGTCTCAGTACCTGTTGCCTCAGTACCTGTTGTCTCATTTCCTGTTGCCTCAGTACCTGTTGTCTCAGTACCTGTTGCTGCAGTACCTGTTGTCTCAGTACCTGTTGCTGCAGTACCTGTTGTCTCAGTACCTGTTGCCTCAGTACCTGTTGCCTCAGTTCCTGTTGCCTCAGTACCTGTTGTCTCAGTATCTGTTGTCTCAGTACCTGTTGCTGCAGTACCTGTTGCCTCAGTACCTGTTGTCTCAGTACCTGTTGCTGCAGTACCTGTTGTCTCAGTTCCTGTTGCCTCAGTACCTGTTGTCTCAGTACCTGTTGCTGCAGTACCTGTTGTCTCAGTACCTGTTGCCTCAGTCCCTGTTGCCTCAGTACCTGTTGTCTCAGTACCTGTTGTTTCAGTACCTGTTGTCTCAGTACCTGTTGTCTCAGTACCTGTTGCTGCAGTACCTGTTGTCTCAGTACCTGTTGCCTCAGTACCTGTTGCCTCAGTTCCTGTTGTCTCAGTACCTGTTGCTGCAGTACCTGTTGCCTCAGTACCTGTTGTCTCAGTTCCTGTTGCCTCAGTACCTGTTGCTGCAGTACCTGTTGCCTCAGTACCTGTTGCTGCAGTACCTGTTGTCTCAGTACCTGTTGCTGCAGTACCTGTTGTCTCAGTACCTGTTGCCTCAGTACCTGTTGCTGCAGTACCTGTTGTCTCAGTACCTGTTGCCTCAGTACCTGTTGCTGCAGTACCTGTTGCTGCAGTACCTGTTGTCTCAGTACCTGTTGTCTCAGTACCTGTTGTCTCAGTACCTGTTGTCTCAGTACCTGTTGCTGCAGTACCTGTTGTCTCAGTACCTGTTGCCTCAGTACCTGTTGCCTCAGTTCCTGTTGTCTCAGTACCTGTTGCTGCAGTACCTGTTGCCTCAGTACCTGTTGTCTCAGTTCCTGTTGTCTCGGTACCTGTTGCTGCAGTACCTGTTGCTGCAGTACCTGTTTCTGCAATACCTGTTGCTGCAGTACCTGTTGCTGCAGTACCTGTTGTCTGAGGCTACTAGTGAGGCTGTCTATGTTAAGTTAGCTGGTGCCAGAGGCAAGAGCAACACCCAAGAGTGTTGTTACAACCACTTTGTTGTGGTGTCTTGACACTTTACATCTCTCACAACAGTTTAAGACACTCGCATAGTTTCTTGCAAGTTATCTTGAGGTTATCTTGAGATGATTTCGGGGCTTAGTGTCCCCGCGGCCCGGTCCTCGACTCACCAAGTGGGTGCTATATAGCCATTGTTTGCTAATGCTGGCTACTGTAGGGGTATGCTTGTATTCTGCTAGAATCACCATACTGGAAAATACAACATTTTTACATTTCACTGTTATGTCATGTGTATAGAAATGTTCACACTTGCTTGTATCGAGGTTGCCGGTCGGCCGAGCGGGCAGCACGCTGGACTTGTGATCCTGTGGTCCCGGGTTCCATCCCGGGCGCCGGCAAGAAACAATAGGCAGTTTCTTTCACCCTATGCCCCTGTTACCTAGCAGTAAAATAGGTACCTGGGTGTTAGTCAGCTGTCACGGGCTGCTTCCTGGGGGTGGAGGCCTGGTCGAGGACCGAGCCGCGGGGACACTAAAGCCCCGAAATCATCTCAAGATAACCTCAAGATATCGAGCCAGCCTCCCTAAGATGGAGCTGTTGACCCTCCCCAGAACACAATCCCACAACAGTTGGCTAACTACCAAGTACCTAGGGCCAGATTCACGAAGCAGTTACGCAAGTACTGCTTCGTACACTTACATCTTTCCTCAATCTTTGACGACTTTTGGTTACATTTATTAAACAGTTTACAAGCATGAAAACTTGCCAATCAGCTGTTGTTATTGTTATAAACAGCCTCCAGGTGCTTCGGAGCTCATTAACTGTTTAATAATTGTAAACAAAGCCGCCAAAGATTGAGGAAAGATGTACAGGTTCGTAAGTGTTTGCGAAACTGCTTCATGAATCTGGCTCCTAGTTATTGCTTGATGAACAGAGACATTTATTGGAAAAAGGAAACGTGCCTAACCGTTTCTTCTAAATCTAACCCGGGATTCCCGATTATGAGTTAAGAACGAAGCCTATTGTACTACGAGACCCCTTATTTGTCAGCGTATAAATATTTAGTATGGTGAGATATCCTGGTATAGCGGGAAGGAAGGAAGGAAGGAAGGAAGGAAGGAAGGAAGGAAGGAATTATCAAGGGAAAAGCGCCAAGCCATTACGACTATATAGCACTGGGAAGGGGTCAGGATAAGGATTTGGGATGGGACGGGGGGAAAGGAATGGTGCAAGATTGATGCCTTCTCTGGTATAGGGGGAGAGAACCCGTCCTTGTAGACGAGGTCACGTCTTAAGACTGACTTGTAGTGCCTCCTTGATGCTTGTAGCCAGATGATGATTACTGATGACACACATGTAAAGATGAGGAGGAGGAGGAGGAAGGAAGATGGTGGTAATGAGGTTGTGGTAGGAGGCAGTACACACAGGTAGGAGGCAGTACACACAGGTAGGTACACACAGGTAGGAGGCAGTATACACAGGTAGGAGGCAGTATACACAGGTAGGAGGCAGTATACACAGGTAGGAGGCAGTATACACAGGTAGGAGGCAGTATACACAGGTAGGAGGCAGTACACACAGGTAGGAGGCAGTACACACAGGTAGGAGGCAGTGGTAGGAGGCAGTACACACAGGTAGGAGGCAGTATACACAGGTAGGAGGCAGTACACACAGGTAGGAGGCAGTATACATAGGTAGGAGGCAGTATACACAGGTAGGAGGCAGTATACACAGGTAGGAGGCAGTACACACAGGTAGGAGGCAGTACACACAGGTAGGAGGCAGTATACACAGGTAGGAGGCAGTACACACAGGTAGGAGGCAGTACACACAGGTAGGAGGCAGTATACACAGGTAGGAGGCAGTACACACAGGTAGGAGGCAGTACACACAGGTAGGAGGCAGTATACACAGGTAGGAGGCAGTACACACAGGTAGGAGGCAGTACACACAGTTAGGAGGCAGTACACACAGGTAGGAGGCAGTACACACAGGTAGGAGGCAGTACACACAGGTAGGAGGCAGTACACACAGGTAGGAGGCAGTATACACAGGTAGGAGGCAGTACACACAGGTAGGAGGCAGTACACACAGGTAGGAGGCAGTACACACAGGTAGGAGGCAGTATACACAGGTAGGAGGCAGTACACACAGGTAGGAGGCAGTACACACAGGTAGGAGGCAGTATACACAGGTAGGAGGCAGTACACACAGGTAGGAGGCAGTACACACAGGTAGGAGGCAGTATACACAGGTAGGAGGCAGTACACACAGGTAGGAGGCAGTACACACAGTTAGGAGGCAGTACACACAGGTAGGAGGCAGTACACACAGGTAGGAGGCAGTACACACAGGTAGGAGGCAGTACACACAGGTAGGAGGCAGTATACACAGGTAGGAGGCAGTACACACAGGTAGGAGGCAGTACACACAGGTAGGAGGCAGTACACACAGGTAGGAGGCAGTATACACAGGTAGGAGGCAGTACACACAGGTAGGAGGCAGTACACACAGGTAGGAGGCAGTACACACAGGTAGGAGGCAGTACACACAGGTAGGAGGCAGTATACACAGGTAGGAGGCAGTATACACAGGTAGGAGGCAGTACACTCAGGTAGGAGGCAGTACACACAGGTAGGAGGCAGTACACACAGGTAGGAGGCAGTACACTCAGGTAGGAGGCAGTACACACAGGTAGGAGGCAGTACACACAGGTAGGAGGCAGTATACACAGTGAGTAACCAGTTCACACAGGTCGTGTTTTATGCCAGCGTGTATAATTAGTTATATCTGCCAAGCTCAGAGTAACTGGTATGTGTCACGTTTATAACAGAGCGTATTGTGCCGGCTTGGCCCCCGCCTCCCCGCCTCCAGTTGACCCGCTGTCAGACAGCTCGCCGGCTCATAATTTACTGTGGAGATAAGGCCACGATGGGAGGTATATCACTTCTGTCTTTAATGAGTGGCGAAGACCTGGGGTGAGGTGAGTGGCGCCTCCCCGGCCTGGCCCTCACTGACCACTTGTTATGCAGGAGACTGGTGCCGGCCGCGCAGGTCATTACCCATACATGGCTACCTTCTAACTTGGCCCTCCAGCGGTCAAGCGGGCGTCGGCACACCGGGACACGCTGCTCCTCCTGCTGCTGCTGCTGCTGCTGCTGCTGCTGCTGCTCCTCCTGCTCCGCCTGCTCCTCCTGCTGCTGCTGCTGCTGCTGCTGCTGCTGCTGCTCCTGCTGCTGCTGCCTCTGCCTCTGCCTCTGCCTCTCACACTCTTCCACATCTCCTGTCACTTTGTACTCAACGCCGCACTTGAGGAAGAGAGGGATGCCTATAGATTACCTGTTGTTGATTTCAATTTCAAAATTCTGGCAGGCTGGTGTGTGAGGTTTGTGTTCGTAGCCGGAAGCTCTCATAGCCAGGCTGATGCTGTGATGAGGTCCCAGTAGTTAGTACACTCTCAATGGGGTTAGTGCTCTCCTCTGCTATATTATAGACTCCAATCATCCTATACCTTGGTCTTCCAAAATAATCTTTCTTGCCTCTGGTGGCCACAGACGCCGTCCTGTCGAATCTGCTGCCATAGCGAAGATGGACCTTAGTCCTGGCTGTTGCTGGAGACTCTTGCCTTTCTCAGTACCTGCTTAAATGCTCTAACTTTTTTAACAAACGTGATCTGACTTGGTGATCTGAGGTGGTGTGTTAGGACCGGTCACTACAGTGTTGAGGCCACGAAACAATTTGTCTCTGGGCAGTACTGGAGACGTCAGGTCATTCATGTCTGTGTCGCAAAAGTTTCCTTGACTTTATAATTCTCTCTGGAATACTAGGAAATATTTGTTGATGATTCTAGTGGACGTTTTAGCATCAACAATCACCTTCATGACTTCATGTTGTGTTGTAGTTTGTCCATAATAGTGCTGGGTACAGCCAGGGAGCTGACAGTAGAACTGTCTGTTATACTTAACATTAATACTGATACAATAACCATCCACACTTGCCTGGAAATAAACATTCCGTTCACCATGACTCTGGGATTCCCTAGCACCGAAAATGTCAGTTTGGCAGCAGGACGCCGCTTCTGGAAACTTTCCTTATTAAGGCTACTCAATAGCTCGGTCGGTAGAGCTTCAGCTTCACACACGTGGGGTCCAGGGTTCGAGTCTCCTAGAGCCCATGGTGAATGGAATTGATACCGATGATGGTCCAACCGGTAGTGCTGGTGCCTGAGGAGTTCAGGGACGCGGGTTCGATCCCATCCCACGGTTACAATATTTTATCACTGACAAGTCGTTCATTCAGTGAAGGATGCGCGTGTCTACACTCTCACAGTTCACGTCGATATGTTTGTCTTATACTTGTCGATTACCTGTCAATGATTCCGAGGATCAGCGTCCTCGCGGCCCGGTCTCTGACCAAGGCTCCTGGTTTGTGGTCTGGTCAACCAGACTGGTCGATGCGGCTGCTTGCAGCCTGACGTATGAGTCATAGCCTGGTTGGTCAGGTATCCTCTGGAGGTGTTTGTCGAGTTCTCTCTCTTGAGCATCGTGAGAGGCGGGCCAGTTGGCTCCCTTATGTGTAGAGAGAGAGAGTGTGTGCAAGAGTCTTGGGCCGTTGATGTTGCCGCCAAACACACACCGAAACTACGACGTTGCTACAACGTTCGAACAAGTTTTAACACCTAACCCGTTATAAGAACCAATATAGCAAGTTGTAACAACGTTCTAATACGTCATAAACACGTTAAGCGAAGATGTAACAACTTTATTACAAGTTGTAACAAGCGGAAAATAGAGACAGTTCCGGTTTGTGTTTCCAGGAGGTAGAGTTCTCTCTCAGCGTGCCTACTGCACCTCTGCTCTTCAGTGGGGCTATTCTGCACATCCTGCCATGCCTTCTGGTCTCATGTGGTCTTATTTATGTGTGCAGATTTGGGACAAGTTCATCTAGTATTTCCCAAGTGTAAATTATTATGTATCTCTACCGCCTGCGCTCTAGGGGAATATAGACAACATTTTTTTTAAGCCGTCCCAACAGTTTAGATGCCCAACAACTTGGGCTGGACGGTAGAGCGACGGTCTCGCTTAATGCAGATCGGCGTTCAATCCCCGACTGTCCAATTTTTTTTTTGTATTATTATTATTTTCTACCACAGACGTGGCCAAACATTTACAATGCTAACCAGCATATATACATTTTCTTCTGTCCACCATGGACAGGGTTAGAGAAGTGTTAAACATATAGTTCAAGGGTTTATTGAACATTCAACCACAGAAGGTGATTCGGTGCTTTTAAAATGCTAAGCTAACCTACATACGTAAATACATAGATACACAGATTTACGTATGCCCTTCATAAAGTGTTTGATGTGTCTTTTACATATTGTCATTAATACCGTCCACAAGTGGTTGGGCACCATTCCTTTCCCCCGTCCCATCCCAAATCCTTATCCTGACACCTTCCCAATGCTATTCAGTCGTAATGGCTTCGCGCTCTCCCCTGATAATTCCCTTCCTCCAAAACAGTTCTAGCCCACACGTTTAATGTGTTGATGATTGACGTTGAAGACCATGGGCCAGATTCACGAAGCAGTTACGCAAACACTTACGAACCTGTACATCTTTCCTCAATCTTTGGCGGCTTTGTTTACAACTATTAAACAGTTAATGAGCTCGGAAGCACCAGGAGGCTGTTTATAACAATAACAACAGTTGATTGGCAAGTTTTCATCCTTGTAAACTGTTTAATAAATGTAAACAAAGCCGTCAAAGATTGAGGAAAGATGTACACGTTCGTAAGT
Source organism: Procambarus clarkii (assembly GCF_040958095.1). Classification (NCBI taxonomy): domain Eukaryota; kingdom Metazoa; phylum Arthropoda; class Malacostraca; order Decapoda; family Cambaridae; genus Procambarus; species Procambarus clarkii. Next base: position 26,279,136 of record NC_091179.1, read on the forward strand.
GCTTGCGTAACTGCTTCGTGAATCAGGCCCCTGGTCATTTATTATCTTACGGAAACAAATGGTTCTGGAGATAAGGACCGGTTTTTATCTCCGGTTCTTATCAGGTTCTTATCAGGACCGGTTCACACGGTTCTGGAAATTTATATACTTGAAGGCGTTAAGCATCAGGCAGTGACCAGCAGGTGTGGAGTCACATGTGGAGCATCAGGCAGTGCCATGTATACCGGGCCTAGTGCCATGTATACCGGGCCTAGTGCCATGTATACCGGGCCTACACCTGCTGTCAACGTGTTGGGTAATTTGTATGGTCGTGGGCAGTGTCCAGCAGGTGTGGAGTCACATGTGGAGCAGAGGGCAGTGACCAGCAGGTGTGGAGTCACATGTGAAGCAGAGGGCAGTGACCAGCAGGTGTGGAGTCACATGTGAAGCAGAGGGCAGTGACCAGCAGGTGTGGAGTCACATGTGGAGCATAGGGCAGTGACCAGCAGGTGTGGAGTCACATGTGAAGCAGAGGGCAGTGACCAGCAGGTGTGGAGTCACATGTGAAGCAGAGGGCAGTGACCAGCAGGTGTGGAGTCACATGTGAAGCAGAGGGCAGTGACCAGCAGGTGTGGAGTCACATGTGGAGCAGAGGGCAGTGACCAACAGGTGTGGAGTCACATGTGAAGCAGAGGGCAAGGACCAGCAGGTGTGGAGTCACATGTGAAGCAGAGGGCAGTGACCAGCAGGTGTGGAGTCACATGTGAAGCAGAGGGCAGTGACCAGCAGGTGTGGAGTCACATGTGGAGCAGAGGGCAGTGACCAACAGGTGTGGAGTCACATGTGAAGCAGAGGGCAAGGACCAGCAGGTGTGGAGTCACATGTGGAGCAGAGGGCAGTGACCAGCAGGTGTGATACCCAGTCCCAGAGTATTACACCTGAGAGTAACGCAAGTGTTACAAGGGTGTAGTTACCTGCTGGTGGCGTGGATACCCGGCCCCATTCCCACTAGGGGAGGGTGGAACACTCACTACACACTAGGGGAGGGTGGAACACTACACACTGGGGGAGGGTGGAACACTACACACTAGGGGAGGGTGGAACACTACACACTAGGGGAGGATATAGCACTACACACTAGGGGAGGGTGGAACACTACACACTAGGGGAGGGTGGAACACTACACACTAGGGGAGGGTGGAACACTACACACTAGGGGAGGGTGGAACACTACGCACTAGGGGAGGATATAGCACTACACACTAGGGGAGGGTGGAACACTACACACTAGGGGAGGGTGGAACACTACACACTAGGGGAGGGTGGAACACTACACACTAGGGGAGGATATAGCACTACACACTAGGGGAGGGTGGAACACTACACACTAGGGGAGGGTGGAACACTACACACTAGGGGAGGGTGGAACACTACACACTGGGGGAGGGTGGAACACTACACACTAGGGGAGGGTGGAACACTACACACTAGGGGAGGATATAGCACTACACACTAGGGGAGGGTGGAACACTACACACTAGGGGAGGGTGGAACACTACACACTAGGGGAGGGTGGAACACTACACACTAGGGGAGGGTGGAACACTACACACTAGGGGAGGATATAGCGCTACACACTAGGGGAGGGTGGAACACTACACACTAGGGGAGGGTGGAACACTACACACTAGGGGAGGGTGGAACACTACACACTAGGGGAGGATATAGCACTACACACTAGGGGAGGGTGGAACACTACACACTAGGGGAGGGTGGAACACTACACACTAGGGGAGGGTGGAACACTACACACTAGGGGAGGGTGGAACACTACACACTAGGGGAGGATGGAACACTACACACTAGGGGAGGGTGGAACACTACACACTAGGGGAGGGTGGAACACTACACTAGGGGAGGGTGGAACACTACACACTAGGGGAGGATGGAACACTACACTAGGGGAGGGTGGAACACTACACAGTAGGGGAGGGTGTTCCTAGGGGAGGGTGGAACACTACACACTAGGAGAGGGTGGAACACTACACACTAGGGGAGGGTGGAACACAACACACTAGGGGAGAGAGGAACACTACACACTAGGGGAGGGTGGAACACTACACACTAGGAGAGGGTGGAACACTACACACTAGGGGAGGGTGGAACACTACACACTAGGAGAGGGTGGAACACTACACACTAGGGGAGGGTGGAACACTACACACTAGGGGAGGATGGAACACTACACACTAGGGGAAGATGGAACACTACACACTCGGGGAGGGTGGAACACTACACACTAGGGGAGGGTGGAACACTACACACTAGGGGAGGGTGGAACACTACACACTAGGGGAGGGTGGAACACTACACACTAGGGGAGGGTGGAACACTACACACTAGGGGAGGTTGGAACACTACACACTAGGGAAGGGTGGAACACTACACACTAGGGGAGGGTGGAACACTACACACTAGGGGAGGGTGGAACACTACACACTAGGGGAGGGTGGAACACTACACACTAGGGGAGGGTGGAACACTACACACTAGGGGAGGGTGGAACACTACACACTAGGAGAGGGTGGAACACTACACACTAGGGGAGGGTGGAACACTACACACTAGGGGAGGATGGAACACTACACACTAGGGGAAGATGGAACACTACACACTCGGGGAGGGTGGAACACTACACACTAGGGGAGGGTGGAACACTACACACTAGGGGAGGATGGAACACTCCACACTAGGGGAGGGTGGAACACTACACACTAGGGGAGGATATAGCACTACACACTAGGGGAGGGTGGAACACTACACACTAGGAGAGGGTGGAACACTACACACTAGGGGAGGGTGGAACACTACACACTAGGGGAGGGTGGAACACTACACACTAGGGGAGAGTGGAACACTACACACTAGGGGAGGATGGAACACTACACACTAGGGGAAGATGGAACACTACACACTCGGGGAGGGTGGAACACTACACACTAGGGGAGGGTGGAACACTACACACTAGGGGAGGATGGAACACTCCACACTAGGGGAGGGTGGAACACTACACTAGGGGAGGGTGGAACACTACACACTAGGGGAGGATGGAACACTACACACTAGGGGAGGGTGGAACACTACACACTAGGGGAAGATGGAACACTACACACTCGGGGAGGGTCGAACACTACACTAGGGGAAGGTGCAACACTCCACACTAGGGGAGGGTGGAACACTACACACTAGGGGAGGGTGGAACACTACACACTAGGGGAGGGTGGAACACTACACACTAGGGGAGGGTGGAACACTACACACTAGGGGAGGGTGGAACACTACACACTAGGGGAAGATGGAACACTACACACTCGGGGAGGGTCGAACACTACACTAGGGGAAGGTGCAACACTCCACACTAGGGGAGGGTGGAACACTACACACTAGGAGAGGGTGGAACACTACACACTAGGGGAGGGTGGAACACTACACACTAGGGGAGGGTGGAACACTACACACTAGGGGAGGGTGGAACACTACACAGTAGGGTAGGGTGCAACACTACACACTAGGGGAGGGAGGAACACTACACACTAGGCGTTATCTTGAGGTTATCTTGAGATGATTTCGGGGCTTTTTAGTGTCCCCGAGGCCCGGTCCTCGACCAGGCCTCCACCCCCAGGAAGCAGCCCGTGACAGCTAACTAACACCCAGGTACCTATTTTACTGCTAGGTAACAGGGGCATAGGGTGAAAGAAACTCTGCCCATTGTTTCTCGCCGGCGCCTGGGATCGAACCCAGGACCACAGGATCACAAATCCCGCGTGCTGTCCGCTCGGCCGACCGGCTTCCCCCGGGTGGAGGGTGGAACACTCCACACTAGAGGATGGAACACTACATCTAAACTACACACTAGGGGAGGGTGGAACACTCCACACTAGGGGGACCTCCCCACCCTAGACACAAGAAGAGATGGGGGGAGACCCTCCCCCAGTAAGAGGGAAGAGGGAGACCCACCATTGTGTGCCGAGCAGCAAAGGTGGCCATCAGTCTTTTCATGTCATGACCTCAAACTAACCTAGAGCGAACAGTTCCTCTTTTGGTCAAGAGGAAAGGTAGAGGACCAGATAACATTACGAGTGAGTAAATCACGGGGTCCCGGCCGGGGTTACGTCCTCTAACATAGTTAGAGTACGTGATATAGTAGAGTATATGCTATATATAATATAGTATATCAGATATACATAGTATATCATGCCTCATGACCTTGAACTAGCTACGATCCTGCTTCTATCTGGAGTAATAATAATAATAATTTTTATTCAGGTAAAAGTACATGCATACAAAATGAGTTTCAAACATTTCTAGATTTCTAGAAATGGAATAATGTGTTTCTAGTTACTAACAGTTGTATTTCTAGAGACATTGGCACTACTGTGTGTCGGGCCACTCCTGCAATAGTGTATATCTTCTTCTTGAAGTTACCTTGAGATGATTTCGGGGCTTAGCGTCCCCGAGGCCCGATCCTCGACCAGGATTCCTTTTTGTTATACATCCCCAGGAAGCAGCCCGTAGCAGCTGTCTAACTCCCAGGTACCTATTTACTGCTAGGTAACAGGGGGGCATCGGGGTGAAAGAAACATTTTGCCCATTTGTCTCCGCCTCCATCGGGGATCGAACTCGGAACCTCAGGACTACAAACCCGAAGCGCTGTCCACTCAGCTGTCAGGCGGCATAATGTATAAACAATCACGAGCTTTGTTTCATTCCATTCAAAGGAAACATGTGAATGTGAACTGCCAGATGTGTTTATGCTAAAGTTGCTGAAGCTCAGTACTGTGGGGGCTCAGTACTGAGCAGCTGAGTACTGTGGGGGCTCAGTACTGAGCAGCTGGGTACTGTGGGGGCTCAGTACTGAGCAGCTGAGTACTGTGGGGGCTCAGTACTGAGCAGCTGGGTACTGTGGGGGCTCAGTACTGAGCAGCTGAGTACTGTGGGGGCTCAGTACTGAGCAGCTGGGTACTGTGGGGGCTCAGTACTGAGCAGCTGAGTACTGTGGGGGCTCAGTACTGAGCAGCTGAGTACTGTGGGGGCTCAGTACTGAGCAGCTGGGTACTGTGGGGCTCAGTACTGAGCAGCTGAGTACTGTGGGGGCTCAGTACTGAGCAGCTGGGTACTGTGGGGGCTCAGTACTGAGCAGCTGGGTACTGTGGGGGCTCAGTACTGAGCAGCTGGGTACTGTGGGGGCTCAGTACTGAGCAGCTGGGTACTGTGGGGGCTCAGTACTGAGCAGCTGGGTACTGTGGGGGCTCAGTACTGAGCAGCTGAGTACTGTGGGGGCTCAGTACTGAGCAGCTGAGTACTGTGGGGGCTCAGTACTGAGCAGCTGAGTACTGTGGGGGCTCAGTACTGAGCAGCTGGGTACTGTGGGGGCTCAGTACTGAGCAGCTGGGTACTGTGGGGGCTCAGTACTGTGCAGCTGGGTACTGTGGGGCTCAGTACTGAGCAGCTGAGTACTGTGGGGGCTCAGTACTGAGCAGCTGGGTACTGTGGGGGCTCAGTACTGAGCAGCTGGGTACTGTGGGGGCTTAGTACTGAGCAGCTGGGTACTGTGGGGCTCAGTACTGAGCAGCTGGGTACTGTGGGGCTCAGTACTGAGCAGCTCGGCTCTGTGGCTGTGCTTCAGGAGGCTGGGGAGGGTCTTCTCCGGCGCCGACCCCGGGGGTCTCCGGGTCCTGAGACCCTCCACCTTCTCTTACCAACTCCCAGGTCAACCCCGGAGCTGGAGCCCCTCGGGGGGCTGCTCCATGTTGCCTGCAACCTCGGCTGTGGCAGAGTTCCTCTCTGGGTAGACTAAAAGGTTGGATGTGTTACGGAGCGGCAGATGGAGAGACGAGCCGTGACGAGGATTCGAACCTGCGTCCGGTATGTATCACGTTAGTGTGATTTCTGTGTGTAATGATGTAAGGGCGAAGAGGGAGAAGGGCCTATTGACATAGCTCGAGTGCAGGGGGGAGTTGTGTAAAATCCTGGTTTGTATCTCGGAGAGGCTGCAGGATCCAGTAAGTTCAGTAGAACTTCGGTTTCAACTCTTTAACCATGTCGTAGCTCAGTCGATTAAGGCAGTGTCTGGGATGCTCCCGGACGTAGGTTCGAATCCTCGTCACGGCTCTTGTGGATTTGTTCATTGAGAGAAGAGATATTGCGATGAGTGTGCAGTGCATCCAGCTGCTTGTGCCTTGCAACCCGATAGTAAGATAACAATGGCAAGCAGTGTCCCTCATGTGGACATTGTTTCGCCAATATCAGTATTTAGTTTTTTTTCTACCGAGTGTCGACACCTGGTTGAGTGTCGACACCTGGTTGAGTGTCGACACCTGGCTGAGTGTCGACACCTGGCTGAGTGTCGACACCTGGCTGAGTGTCGACACCTGGCTGAGTGTCGACACCTGGCTGAGTGTCGACACCTGGCTGAGTGTCGACACCTGGCTGAGTGTCGATACCTGGCTGAGTGACGATACCTGGCTGAGTGTCGATACCTGGCTGAGTGTCGACACCTGGCTGAGTGTCGATACCTGGCTGAGTGTCGACACCTGGCTGAGTGTCGACACCTGGCTGAGTGTCGATACCTGGCTGAGTGTCGACACCTGGCTGAGTGTCGATACCTGGTTGAGTGTCGATACCTGGTTGAGTGTCGACACCTGGTTCAATGTCGACACCTGGTTGAGTGTCGACACCTGGCTGAGTGTCGACACCTGGTTCAATGTCGACACCTGGTTGAGTGTCGACACCTGGCTGAGTGTCGACACCTGGTTGAGTGTCGACACCTGGCGCACCTCTGGCTGCTATCCACCTAGTTGGACTCACCTAGTTGTATTAGTGTGAGTTGAGCCACAGCTCTTGGGTCCCTCCTCTACACAGGGGTGTAGTGACCCCCAAGTCAGGCTGGACAGGTAGAAGTCTTGGGTACTCAGTTGTGCTTGCGGGGGTTGAACTCTGGCTCTTTGGTCCCGCCTGTCGACTGTCAATCAAGTGGAAGCGTATATCCGGGTGCTGGTGAGGGTGATGGGAGGGGTATAGCAGGCAGTGGGAGAGGAAGGGGTGGGACAGAAGACTGAGGGTATCGGGGGGGGGGGGGAGGGCGCTGGAGGAAGGGGCGGTGGTGGAGGCCAGATATACAGTGGTGCTTTCATACCTTCTTTGGTGGAGACCTGTGTGGTTGGCCTGCTCCACCACTGGGGCACCAGGCCAACCACACCCACTATGGTCTCCTCGCACGCACGCACAGGCACGCACGCACACGCACACACTCAAGGGAATTGATAGGGTTGATTAAGACGGGCTATTTAACACAGGGGCACAAAGGTGGAAACTGAGTGCCTAAATGCGCCACAGAGATATTAGAAAGAACTTTTTTAGTGTCAGAGTGGTTGACAAATGGAATGCATTAGGCAGTGATGTGGTGGAGGCTGACTCCATACACAGTTTCAAGTGTAGATATGATAGAGCCCAATAGGCTCAAGAACCTGTACACCAGTTGATTGACGGTTGAGAGGCGGGACCAAAGAGCCAAAGCTCAACCCCCGCAAGCACAACTAGGTGAGTACACGCACGCACACACACAGTCACTGTGGTCAGAGTCAGTGTTGGTGTCAGTTGTGTTGATGGACATGTTGGCGAATATCACTTGAGGGAGCCACGACCAGAGTAATTATGGACAGTAAGGGCCGGGCGAGGCAAGCAACCGGTGGCGTTAGACATTAAGGAAATTAATTCAGACGGATCACCAAAACCTGAGCTGCTGTAGTCCCGAGCAGAACTGGTTGGGCCTTGCGGAATACATGTGAGGGAACTGTTCAACAGTAGTAATAGATGAGTCTATAACATCATCATCACATGGATATGTATACCACCACCATCACGTGGATATGTATACCACCACCATCACGTGGATATGTATACCACCACCATCACGTGGATATGTATACCACCACCATCACGTGGATATGTATACCACCACCATCACGTGGATATGTATACCACCACCATCACGTGGATATGTATACCACCACCATCACGTGGATATGTATACCACCACCATCACGTGGATATGTATACCACCACCATCACGTGGATATGTATACCACCACCATCACATGGATATGTATACCACCACCATCACGTGGATATGTATACCACCACCATCACATGGATATGTATACCATCATCACGTGGATATTGCGACCTAGAAATTTTGGAATGGATTTCTCGAGGTAGAAAATTGAAGGAAGACATTGAGGAAGTTGATGGACAAGCAAGACTGAAGACAGGAGAATGTGAAGGGATGTGTGGAAGACGTGTATCCTGACCCAGCACTGACTCACACTGCTCATGATAAAGGTTTATTACTCAATAATGGCCCAAAATTTTAGCTCAATGATTCTAGCCCGACTCTTGTCTGTATTATGTTCTTCTTTACGTGAAAAGTTAAACAATTAACACTTCATACTTGCACCCCCCCCCCCCCCCCTGCCTTCTCTGTCTCTCGTCAGCTCCTCCTCCAAAAATGTGGTGGTAAATGTAAGGAGACAAATAAGTGCAATTATGTACTATTCATAGCAGTTAGGAATTGTACTTATTTTCACTTAGTATTAAATCGTACTGTCAAATATATTGTGAATATTTGAGTTTACCCCAAAAACTGAATAGAAAACCACGACCTCACCTAACCGTCTTAGTTTTTGAAGATAATAATTTTATTGCTTCTTAATTACAATTAGGACTTAACCTATAGCTATACTGATATTACAGTTTTATAAAACTAATAAAACAAAACTAAAATATATCAATAAATTGTAAATTAACTCAGGATATTTTAAAATTTTGCATAAAATCTATGTTGTTTAATAAATCTGAAAAAGAAATTCCTGATATTTAAAACTTGTGTACAGTCAATTGAAGATGAAATCTTCGTCCTAAAATTCTGAGTGTCTTAACAGAAAACGAGGAGAATTAAATCGGGGGAGGGAGTTGAGTAAATGTAACAGCCCCCTAAGTGCAATTATGCACTGTTTATGACAGTAAGAAAGTGTACTTATTACACTTAGTATTAAATCGTACTGTCAATTCGGAGGATGGGTAGCTCTCGTTATGTAGAATATGTGACTGTCTGTCCCGTCTTGGTGGCCACAAGCTTGGAGCGGCCCCTCACCCCACCTTCCAACATGCCACATGGAGGGAGTGGGGGGGGGTATATGTGGCCTACCCCAACAGGCACTGTGGCCAGTCGGGGTAGGCTACAGTGCCATCCTTTAAGAAATATCGGCATTTATAGCCACCCTCTGCAATTTTCATGTAGTCTGAAATCGGGGATACGTTTTCCGTAGAGTATAATGTTGTTGTGCTTCAAATATTATATTTCCCGAGAGGGAATGAGAGATGGGAGGAGAGGGAGTAAGGAAAAGGGGAAGAGGTGGGGGGGGAGACATGTGAGAGATAGAAGATAGAGAGAGAGGAAATGAGAGGATAGGAGAGGCACATGTTGGGCCGAGGGGAGAAAATTAAAGATGGGGGAGGATAGGGCTAGATAATATAGGTTCGAATCCCCCCCCCCCCCACCCCCCAACCTCCCAATCGCTCAAACTGATTGTCTCATTGATACATCCCAATAACCACCCTGGAGCCAACCCTGACTGGCCTACGACACTCCCACACCCCACACTTGGTGTGTGTGTGTGAAGCTGAGCGAGGCTAGCCCTAAGCCTCCAGCCTTTGGATGGACAAACATTTATACATTCTTACAGTGATAACATTTGGGCTCGGTGGGTCGACGGGCTCTCCGTACGTCTCTGAGCACCGTCGGCGGCGACGCATCAAAGGCGCCAAGACGTTGCTGCAGGAACCAGTAATATAAAATGAATACAAATACGAATATAATAAATCTTAAACTAATAAGGAGAGTGTAGTGAGGTGGTTGATGGTAGGTGTGTCCCCTGGCTGGCTGCAGGTGTGGTGGTTGATGGTAGGTGTGTCCCCTGGCTGGCTGCAGGTGTGGTGGTTGATGGTAGGTGTGTCCCCTGGCTGGCTGCAGGTGTGGTGGTTGATGGTAGGTGTGTCCCCTGGCTGGCTGCAGGTGTGGTGGTTGATGGTAGGTGTGTCCCCTGGCTGGCTGCAGGTGTGGTGGTTGATGGTAGGTGTGTCCCCTGGCTGGCTGCAGGTGTGGTGGTTGATGGTAGGTGTGTCCCCTGGCTGGCTACAGGTGTGGTGGTGATTGATGGTAGGTGTGTCCCCTGGCTGGCGGCAGGTGTGGTGGTGGTTGATGGTAGGTGTGTCCCCTGGTTGGCTACAGGTGTGGTGGTGGTTGATGGTAGGTGTGTCCCCTGGCTGGCCGCAGGTGTGGTGGTGGTTGATGGTAGGTGTGTCCCCTGGCTGGCTACAGGTGTGGTGGTGGTTGATGGTAAGTGTGGTGGTAGTTGATGGTAGGTGTGTCCCCTGGCTGGCTACAGGTGTGGTGGTGGTTGATGGTAGGTGTGGTGGTGGTTGATGGTAGGTGTGTCCCTTGGCTGGCTACAGGTGTGGTGGTGGTTGATGGTAGGTGTGTCCCCTGGCTGGCTACAGGTGTGGTGGTGGTTGATGGTAGGTGTGTCCCCTGGCTGGCTACAGGTGTGGTGGTGGTTGATGGTAGGTGTGTCCCCTGGCTGGCTGCAGGTGTGGTGGTTGATGGTAGGTGTGTACCCTGGCTGGCTGCAGGTGTGGTGGTGGTTGATGGTAGGTGTGTCCCCTGGCTGGCTGCAGGTGTGGTGGTTGATGGTAGGTGCGTCCCCTGGCTGGCTGCAGGTGTGGTGGTTGATGGTAGGTGTGTCCCCTGGCTGGCTACAGGTGTGGTGGTGGTTGATGGTAGGTGTGTCCCCTGGCTGGCTACATGTGTGGTGGTGGTTGATGGTGGGTGTGTCCCCTGGCTGGCTGCAGGTGTAGTGGTGGTTGATGGTGGGTGTGTGCCCTGGCTGACTGCAGGTGTGGTGGTTGATGGTAGGTGTGTCCCCTGGCTGGCTGCAGGTGTGGTGGTTGATGGTAGGTGTGTGCCCTGGCTGACTGCAGGTGTGGTGGTTGATGGTAGGTGTGTTCCTGGCTGGCTGCAAGTGTGGTGGTTGATGGTAGGTGTGTACCCTGGCTGGCTGCAGGTGTGGTGGTTGATGGTAGTTGTGTCCCCTGGCTGGCTGCAGGTGTGGTGGTTGATGGTAGGTGTGTCCCCTGGCTGGCTGCAGGTGTGGTGGTTGATGGTAGGTGTGTACCCTGGCTGGCTACAGGTGTGGTGGTTGACGGTAGGTGTGTACCCTGGCTGACTGCAGGTGTGGTGGTTGATGGTAGGTGTGTCCCCTGGCTGGCTACAGGTGTGGTGGTTGACGGTAGGTGTGTACCCTGGCTGACTGCAGGTGTGGTGGTTGATGGTAGGTATGTCCCCTGGCTGGCCGCAGGTGTGATGGTTGATGGTAGGTGTGTCCCCTGGCTGGCAGCAGGTGTGGTGGTTGATGGTAGGTGTGTACCCTGGCTGGCTGCAGGTGTGGTGGTTGATGGTAGGTGTGTGCCCTGGCTGACTGCAGGTGTGGTGGTTGATGGTAGGTGTGTCCCTGGCTGGCTGCAAGTGTGGTGGTTGATGGTAGGTGTGTACCCTGGCTGGCTGCAGGTGTGGTGGTTGATGGTAGTTGTGTCCCCTGGCTGGCTGCAGGTGTGGTGGTTGATGGTAGGTGTGTCCCCTGGCTGGCTGCAGGTATGGTGGTTGATGGTAGGTGTGTACCCTGGCTGGCTACAGGTGTGGTGGTTGACGGTAGGTGTGTACCCTGGCTGACTGCAGGTGTGGTGGTTGATGGTAGGTGTGTCCCCTGGCTGGCTACAGGTGTGGTGGTTGACGGTAGGTGTGTACCCTGGCTGACTGCAGGTGTGGTGGTTGTTGGTAGGTGTGTCCCCTGGCTGGCCGCAGGTGTGATGGTTGATGGTAGGTGTGTCCCCTGGCTGGCTGCAGGTGTGGTGGTTGATGGTAGGTGTGTACCCTGGCTGGCTGCAGGTGTGGTGGTTGATGGTAGGTGTGTCCCCTGGCTGGCTGCAGGTGTGGTGGTTGATGGTAGGTGTGTACCCTGGCTGACTGCAGGTGTGGTGGTTGATGGTAGGTGTGTCCCCTGGCTGGCCACAGGTGTGGTGGTTGATGGTAGGTGTGTACCCTGGCTGGCTACAGGTGTGGTGGTTGATGGTAGGTGTGTACCCTGGCTGACTGCAGGTGTGGTGGTGGTTGATGGCGGGTGTGTACCCTGGTTGACCGCAGGTGTGGTGGTGGTTGATAGCAGGTGTGTACCCTGGCTGGCCTCAGGTGTGTACCCTGGCTGGCCGCAGGTGTGTACCCTGGCTGGCCGCAGGTGTGTACCCTGGCTGGCCGCAGGTGTGTACCCTGGCTGGCCGCAGGTGTGTACCCTGGCTGGCCGCAGGTGTGTACCCTGGCTGGCCGCAGGTGTGTACCCTGGCTGGCCGCAGGTGTGTACCCTGGCTGGCCGTAGGTGTGTACCCTGGCTGGCCGTAGGTGTGTACCCTGGCTGGCCGCAGGTGTGTACCCTGGCTGGCCGCAGGTGTGTACCCTGGCTGGCCGTAGGTGTGTACCCTGGCTGGCCGTAGGTGTGTACCCTGGCTGGCCGTAGGTGTGTACCCTGGCTGGCCGCAGGTGTGTACCCTGGCTGGCCGTAGGTGTGTACCCTGGCTGGTCGTAGGTGTGTACCCTGGCTGGCCGCAGGTGTGTACCCTGGCTGGCCGTAGGTGTGTACTCTGGCTGGCCGTAGGTGTGTACCCTGGCTGGCCGCAGGTGTGTACCCTGGCTGGCCGCAGGTGTGTACCCTGGCTGGCCGCAGGTGTGTACCCTGGCTGGCCGTAGGTGTGTACCCTGGCTGGCCGTAGGTGTGTACCCTGGCTGGCCGCAGGTGTGTACCCTGGCTGGCCGCAGGTGTGTACCCTGGCTGGCCGCAGGTGTGTACCCTGGCTGGCTGCAGGTGTGTACCCTGGCTGGCCGCAGGTGTGTACCCTGGCTGGCTGCAGGTGTGTACCCTGGCTGGCCGCAGGTGTGTACCCTGGCTGGCCGCAGGTGTGTACCCTGGCTGGCCGCAGGTGTGTACCCTGGCTGGCAGCAGGTGTGTACCCTGGCTGGCCGCAGGTGTGTACCCTGGCTGGCCGCAGGTGTGTACCCTGGCTAGCTGCAGGTGTGTACCCTGGCTGGCCGCAGGTGTGTACCCTGGCTGGCCGCAGGTGTGTACCCTGGCTGGCCGCAGGTGTGTACCCTGGCTGGCCGCAGGTGTGTACCCTGGCTGGCCGTAGGTGTGTACCCTGGCTGGCCGTAGGTGTGTACCCTGGCTGGCCGCAGGTGTGTACCCTGGCTGGCCGCAGGTGTGTACCCTGGCTGGCCGTAGGTGTGTACCCTGGCTGGCCGCAGGTGTGTACCCTGGCTGGCCGTAGGTGTGTACCCTGGCTGGTCGTAGGTGTGTACTCTGGCTGGCCGCAGGTGTGTACCCTGGCTGGCCTTAGGTGTGTACCCTGGCTGGCCGTAGGTGTGTACCCTGGCTGGCCGCAGGTGTGTACCCTGGCTGGCCGCAGGTGTGTACCCTGGCTGGCCGCAGGTGTGTACCCTGGCTGGCCGCAGGTGTGTACCCTGGCTGGCCGTAGGTGTGTACCCTGGCTGGCCGCAGGTGTGTACCCTGGCTGGCCGCAGGTGTGTACCCTGGCTGGCCGCAGGTGTGTACCCTGGCTGGCTGCAGGTGTGTACCCTGGCTGGCCGCAGGTGTGTACCCTGGCTGGCCGCAGGTGTGTACCCTGGCTGGCCGCAGGTGTGTACCCTGGCTGGCCGTAGGTGTGTACCCTGGCTGGCCGTAGGTGTGTACCCTGGCTGGCCGCAGGTGTGTACCCTGGCTGGCCGCAGGTGTGTACCCTGGCTGGCCGCAGGTGTGTACCCTGGCTGGCCGCAGGTGTATACCCAGGCTGGCCGCAGGTGTGTACCCTGGCTGGCCGCAGGTGTGTACCCTGGCTGGCCGTAGGTGTGTACCCTGGCTGGCCGCAGGTGTGTACCCTGGCTGGCCGTAGGTGTGTACCCTGGCTGGCCGCAGGTGTGTACCCTGGCTGGCCGCTCGTCCAAACATCGCAGCATTTCCATCATTCATTAACCTGATTCTTCAGTAAATCTTGGAACTCCAGTAACATTTGCAACATGCACAGTGCACCGTTCACGGTCGCCACTCTCCTTGCACAGTGCACCGTTCACGGTCGCCACTCCCCTTGCACAGTGCACCGTTCACGGTCGTCACTCTCCTTGCACAGTGCGCCGTTCACGGTCGTCACTCTCCTTGCATAGTGCACCGTTCACGGTCGCCACTCTCCTTGCACAGTGCACCGTCCACGGTCGCCACTCTCCTTGCACAGTGCACCGTCCACGGTCGCCACTCTCCTTGCACAGTGCACCGTTCACGGTCGCCACTCTCCTTGCACAGTGCACCGTTCACGGTCGCCACTCTCCTTGCACAGTGCACCGTTCACGGTCGCCACTCTCCTTGCACAGTGCACCGTTCACGGTCGCCACTCTCCTTGCACAGTGCACCGTCCACGGTCGCCACTCTCCTTGCACAGTGCACCGTCCACGGTCGCCACTCCCCTTGCACAGTGCACCGTCCACGGTCGCCACTCTCCTTGCACAGTGCACCGTTCACGGTCGCCACTCTCCTTGCACAGTGCGCCGTTCACGGTCGTCACTCTCCTTGCACAGTGCACCGTTCACGGTCGCCACTCTCCTTGCACAGTGCACCGTCCACGGTCGCCACTCTCCTTGCACAGTGCACCGTTCACTGTCGCCACTCTCCTTGCACAGTGCACCGTCCACGGTCGCCACTCTCCTTGCACAGTGCACCGTTCACGGTCGCCACTCTCCTTGCACAGTGCACCGTCCACGGTCGCCACTCCCCTTGCACAGTGCACCGTCCACGGTCGCCACTCTCCTTGCACAGTGCACCGTTCACGGTCGCCACTCTCCTTGCACAGTGCACCGTCCACGGTCGCCACTCCCCTTGCACAGTGCACCGTCCACGGTCGCCACTCCCCTTGCACAGTGCACCGTCCACGGTCGCCACTCTCCTTGCACAGTGCACCGTCCACGGTCGCCACTCTCCTTGCACAGTGCACCGTCCACGGTCGCCACTCTCCTTGCACAGTGCACCGTCCACGGTCGCCACTCTCCTTGCACAGTGCATCGTTCACGGTCGCCACTCTCCTTGCACAGTGCACCGTTCACGGTCGCCACTCTCCTTGCACAGTGCACCGTCCACGGTCGCCACTCTCCTTGCACAGTGCACCGTCCACGGTCGCCACTCTCCTTGCACAGTGCACCGTTCACGGTCGCTACTCTCCTTGCACAGTGGACCGTCCACGGTCGCCACTCCCCTTGCACAGTGCACCGTTCACGGTCGCCACTCCCCTTGCACAGTGCATCGTTCACGGTCGCTACTCCCCTTGCACAGTGCACCGTTCACGGTCGCCACTCCCCTTGCACAGTGCACCGTCCACGGTCGCCACTCCCCTTGCACAGTGCATCGTTCACGGTCGCTACTCCCCTTGCACAGTGCACCGTTCACGGTCGCCACTCCCCTTGCACAGTGCACCGTTCACGGTCGCCACTCTCCTTGCACAGTGCACCGTCCACGGTCGCCACTCCCCTTGCACAGTGCACCGTTCACGGTCGCCACTCCCCTTGCACAGTGCACCGTTCACGGTCGCCACTCTCCTTGCACAGTGCACCGTCCACGGTCGTCACTCTCCTTGCTCAGTGCACCGTTCACGGTCGCCACTCCCCTTGCACAGTGCACCGTTCACGGTCGCCACTCCCCTTGCACAGTGCACCGTTCACGGTCGCCACTCCCCTTGCACAGTGCACCGTCCATGGTCGCCACTCCCCTTGCACAGTGCACCGTCCACGGTCGCCACTCCCCTTGCACAGTGCACCGTCCACGGTCGCCACTCTCCTTGCACAGTGCACCGTCCACGGTCGCCACTCCCCTTGCACAGTGCACCGTCCACGGTCGCCACTCTCCTTGCACAGTGCACCGTTCACGGTCGCCACTCTCCTTGCACAGTGCACCGTCCACGGTCGCCACTCTCCTTGCACAGTGCACCGTCCACGGTCGCCACTCTCCTTGCACAGTGCACCGTCCACGGTCGCCACTCTCCTTGCACAGTGCACCGTCCACGGTCGCCACTCTCCTTGCACAGTGCACCGTCCACGGTCGCCACTCTCCTTGCACAGTGCACCGTTCACGGTCGCCACTCTCCTTGCACAGTGCACCGTCCACGGTCGCCACTCCCCTTGCACAGTGCACCGTTCACGGTCGCCACTCTCCTTCCACAGTGCGCCGTTCACGGTCGCCACTCTCCTTGCACAGTGCACCGTCCACGGTCGCCACTCTCCTTGCACAGTTCTGATATTGAATTATAATAACTTTCTTAGATATCAAATGACTTGCATCTTGACTATGAGTCACCAGTTATCTCCACAACCTTCCTGAGTGATGTTCTTAAGTGTCTTGTTCTCCTGGGGGGTGTTAGTTTGTTCTTTGTTGTTCTTATTCTGTTCTTCTCCTTTTGTTCTGTATATCCATCTTATTTTACGTGTCATTGAATAAGTCTAATTCCCAGAATATGTTATTTTACTGTTCATATTTCGCAGTCATTTTTGTAAAGCCCAAAACATCATTAACATCTCATCTAGTGATTAAACAGGTCTTGGAGGAACGTCGAGCTGAGAATAGCAAACATTCTTTTGCTCCAACATTATTTATATGCCCAAATCTGGCACAAAAATGTGGACAGTACGAGAATTTCTTCTCTGCGATCCTGGCCACACTTCCAGCGGGGGGGTGAGGGCTTCCAGGGGGGGGGGGGATGTGGCCCTGAGAAGTGGCCACTACGGCTGGGGGTGTTCCTGTGGCCCGTCCTGGCCACCAGTTTCGACCACGTCGACAGGGGGTGGCCGCGTGGCCCACCCTGGCCACCATACACTTAATTTTACTTCTACCTGGCCAGGATGAGTCCTTCCACACACTTCCATGTGGGGGCAACACTGAGGGTGATTATAGAAGATCACATTCACCCGAGCTGTTACACTGACTCGTAATTCTGTGGCGCGGGTTCGATTCCCGTACCAGGCAGAAACAAATGGGCCAAGTTTCTTTCACCCTGAACGCCCCTGTTACCTAGCAGTAAATAGGTACCTGGGAGTTAGTCAGCTGTCACGGGCTGCTTCCTGGTGTGTGTGTGTGGTGTGGAGAAAAAAAAAAGTAGTTAGTAAACAGTTGATTGACAGTTGAGAGGCGGGCCGAAAGAGCAAAGCTCAACCCCCGCAAACACAACTAGGTGTATTCTGAGCTGAGTGAAATATACAACTGGATGAAACTGTATGGCATAATATTTATGTGTTAAGTATATCAACACACAACACCTGAGGATGGATACGAACAGGATAAGTTTAGATCAGAACCACCTGGGTAAATGTTGCTTTTCCAATAGTGTTGACGCCTTATGGAACAGTAGCCGTAATACACTCAGAGTTAACCGGGTTGTTTACAAGGATGTAATTGTTAATGTAATAATATCCGTTGAGACCGGATGAAGATCTTTTGTGCCCTCTTGTAATCCTTTTTGCGCTACCGCTCACAGGGTGAGTATGGGGTGCACAATAAACTAGTCGCCACCGGCGGCAACAGTCAATAGTTAAGGTCGTTGTAGACTACATTAAGCCACTAGTAGAATGTGTTGTCCCTGTGTACAGGGGCCAGATTCACGAAGCAGTTACGCAAACACTTACGAACCTGTCCATCTTTTCTCAACCTTTGGCGGCTTTGTTTACAACTATTAAACAGTTAATGAGCTCGGAAGCACCAGGAGGCTGTTTATAACAATAACAACAGTTGATTGGCAAGTTTTCATGCTTGTAAACTGTTTAATAAATGTAACCAAAGCCGTCAAAGATTGAGGAAAGATGTACACGTTCGTAAGTGCTTGCGTAACTGCTTCGTGAATCTGGCCCCAGGCCTTCAGCTACAGGGTTGGTGCCGTAGTTCGTCGCCTCCACTGGCAGGAACAAGGCTGTTGGCACCACCAGGAAGACTGTCACCTGCTCTCCCAGAGTGGTGGCAGAGTGCCCGCGGAGTGACGGATGTTGTCACTCGTATCACTCAGTTGAGATCAGCATTAATATCATTTGTGACAAATGTCATTGATAATGAGTAGAAAGGCCGCGCCTGTGATGAAGGTTGCGGGTCACTACTTGACTGGCGGACGTGCGCACGCTCACCTACCTCAGGAGATGCAAGTCTTCAGTGCCACAGGCAGCAGGGGACCCGTAAGGGCAGCAGTGGCGCCACTGTCGAGGTGCGCATTCCTGGGTGCCGACCGTCCAGTGCTGGGGGAGGGGGGGGGGGTGGTTTGATTGATTGTTGCCGCCGAAGGCGGCTAGTTTATTGTGCACCCCATACTCATCCTGTGAGCGGTAGCGCAAAAGCATTACAGAGGGCACAAAAGGTCTTTATCACCCCTCATCTTAGATTATTACATAAACAATTTCTTCAGTCCTTCACACCTGGGGGGGGGGGGCGGATCCTCCGCGAGGTGACCAACACACAGGACACAGCACGAAGCAGCAAGCGGGAGCTCCAACATAGACAAGATCAGTCGTGGGAATGAAGTGTTAGCGGCACCATTTTGGTTTTTGGGGACGGCGCCGCTAACGCTTCAGGAGGTCCAGGCAAAATTTTCCCAGTTCTCAGTACGGCGTCAGGGGGTCCAGGCAAAATTTTCCCAGTTCTCAGTACGGCGTCAGGGGGTTCAGGCAAAATTTTCCCAGTTCTCAGTACGGCGTCAGGGGGTTCAGGCAAAATTTTCCCAGTTCTCAGTACGGCGTCAGGGGGTTCAGGCAAAATTTTCCCAGTTCTCAGTACGGCGTCAGGGGGTTCAGGCAAAATTTTCCCAGTTCTCAGTACGGCGTCAGGGGGTTCAGGCAAAATTTTCCCAGTTCTCAGTACGGCGTCAGGGGGTTCAGGCAAAATTTTCCCAGTTCTCAGTACGGCGTCAGGGGGTCCAGGCAAAATTTTCCCAGTTCTCAGTACGGCGTCAGGGGGTTCAGGCAAAATTTTCCCAGTTCTCAGTACGGCGCCAGGGGGTTCAGACAAAATTTTCCCAGTTCTCAGTACGGCGTCAGGGGGTCCAGGCAAAATTTTCCCAGTTCTCAGTACGGCGTCAGGGGGTTCAGGCAAAATTTTCCCAGTTCTCAGTACGGCGTCAGGGGGTTCAGGCAAAATTTTCCCAGTTCTCAGTACGGAGTCAGGGGGTTCAGGCAAAATTTTCCCAGTTCTCAGTACGGCGTCAGGGGGTTCAGGCAAAATTTTCCCAGTTCTCAGTACGGCGTCAGGGGGTCCAGGCAAAATTTTCCCAGTTCTCAGTACGGCGTCAGGGGGTTCAGGCAAAATTTTCCCAGTTCTCAGTACGGCGTCAGGGGGTTCAGGCAAAATTTTCCCAGTTCTCAGTACGGCGTCAGGGGGTTCAGGCAAAATTTTCCCAGTTCTCAGTACGGCGTCAGGGGGTTCAGGCAAAATTTTCCCAGTTCTCAGTACGGCGTCAGGGGGTTCAGGCAAAATTTTCCCAGTTCTCAGTACGGCGTCAGGGGGTCCAGGCAAAATTTTCCCAGTTCTCAGTACGGCGTCAGGGGGTCCAGGCAAAATTTTCCCAGTTCTCAGTACGGCGTCAGGGGGTCCAGGCAAAATTTTCCCAGTTCTCAGTACGGCGTCAGGGGGTCCAGGCAAAATGTTCCCAGTTCTCAGTACGGCGTCAGGGGGTCCAGGCAAAATTTTCCCAGTTCTCAGTACGGCGTCAGGGGGTCCAGGCAAAATTTTCCCAGTTCTCAGTACGGCGTCAGGGGGTCCAGGCAAAATGTTCCCAGTTCTCAGGACGGCGTCAGGGGGTCAAGGCAAAATTTTCCCTGTTTTCAGTACGGCGTCAGGGGGTCCAGGCAAAATTTTCCCTGTTCTCAGTACGGCGTCAGGGGGTCCAGGCAAAATTTTCCCTGTTCTCAGTACGGCGTCAGGGGGCCCAGGCAAAATTTTCCCAGTTCTCAGTACGGCGTCAGGGGGTCCAGGCAAAATTTTCCCAGTTCTCAGTACGACGTCAGGGGGTCCAGGCAAAATTTTCCCAGTTCTCAGTACGGCGTCAGGGGGGTCCAGGCAAAATATTCCCAGTTCTCAGTACGGCGTCAGGGGGTCCAGGCAAAATTTTCCCAGTTCTCAGTACGACGTCAGGGGGTCCAGGCAAAATATTCCCAGTTCTCAGTACGGCGTCAGGGGGTCCAGGCAAAATATTCCCTGTTCTCAGTACGGCGTCAGGGGGTCCAGGCAAAATTTTCCCAGTTCTCAGTACGACGTCAGGGGGTCCAGGCAAAATATTCCCAGTTCTCAGTACGGCGTCAGGGGGTTCAGGCAAAATATTTTTCAGAGATTCACTAATTGCTGTTACACATTTGTTTAAGACCAAAATTATTTCAGACAATATTTCAGACTTATTTCCTGCCCGAAACGCTTTGCGTCATAGTGGCTTTAGGCATTGTATATACAATGCTCTATCAGTGGCTTTAGGCATTGTATATACAATGCTCTATCTATAAATCGATCAAATTTTGGAAAATCTCTTGTATGTATGTATACCTGAATAAACATTTTATTTTTTTTTTATTTATAATCATAGAAGTTTCTTAGTTCTTATGGGGAAATTCAAGACAAAAGTTCCCAATTTGGAGTTAAAAAGTTCTTATGGGGAAAATTCGAGGCAAAAATCCCTCGTTCGTTCTTAAAGGTTTCTTATGGGGAAAATTAAAAAATACCGAACTCTAGCTCCTGTCCCCGACTTAACCTCCTTTCTTATCTTCGTTAATATCCAATCAATTTCCCTGAAATTTAAAACACTCTTACTTCACACATAGTAAAAAAAAAAGCAATTACCGAGCTCCAACTCCTGTCCTCCGCCTTAGTTTCCTCTCACAATTCCGCTGTTATCCGTTTAATTTCCCTAAAATTTCAAACGTAGCTCTTTCTGATGTAGTAAATAAGACCAAGAGAGTTACTGAGTTTCAGCTCTTGTCCTCCTCCTTAGGTCGCCCCCGTAAGTTAATTAAACAAATGTGAAGCAGCAATAAGTGAATCTCTGAAAATAATTTTGCCTGGACCCCCTGACGCTATACCGAGAACTGGGAAAATTTACCCGGACCCCCTGAAGCGTCAGCGGCGCCGTCCCCAAAAACCAAAATGGTGCCGCTAACACTTCATTCCCACGACTCAGATCACCACACGTCACACGTGTAGTGATCACACGTCACACGTGTAGTGCTCCCTACATGGTGACGCTCGTCTGTAGTTACTGTATGTGAACTCGACCCTCAAGGCCGGTACAGGCTGCTGGCAGGTCGCTGGACCCGTCAACCTCCACCTACGTCACCCTGACTCATGGCACCAGCTGGCCCTCGGCACTCTAGTATGTATGGATGTATGTATGTATGTGTGTATGTATGTATGTATGTATGTATGTATGTATGTATGTATGTATGTATGTATGTATGTATGTATGTATGTATGTATGTATGTGTGTGACAGTGTCAGACCACGGAGGAAAATTGAAACAGGAATTTCCTTAAGTACTTTCGTATATTAATACATCTTCAGAAGGACTCCTTCTAAAGATGTATTAATATACGAAAGTACTTAAGGAAATTCCTGTTCCAATTTTCCTCCGTAGTCTGACACTGTCACATTTTTATTCACCTATTTTTTTTCGTGATTTACACACATGAATGTATGTGTGTGTGTGTGTGTGTGTGTGTGTACTCACCTAATTGTACTCACCTAATTGTGTCTGCAGGATCGAGCATTGACTCTTGGATCCCGCCTTTCGAGCATCGGTTGTTTACAGCAATGACTCCTGTCCTATTTCCCTATCATACCTGGTTTTAAAATTATGAATAGTATTTGCTTCCACAACCTGTTCCTGAAGTGCATTCCATTTCCCCACTACTCTCACGCTAAAAGAGAACTTCCTAACATCTCTGTGACTCATCTGAGTTTCAAGCTTCCATCCATGTCCTCTCGTTCTGTTACTATTCCGTGTGAACATTTCGTCTATGTCCACTCTGTCAATTCCTCTGAGTATCTTATACGTTCCTATCATGTCCCCCCTCTCCCTTCTTCTTTCTAGTGTCGTAAGGCACAGTTCCCTCAGGCGCTCTTCATACCCCATCCCTCGTAGCTCTGGGACGAGTCTCGTTGCAAACCTCTGAACCTTTTCCAGTTTCATTATATGCTTCTTCAGATGGGGACTCCATGATGAGGCGGCATACTCTAAGACTGGCCTTACGTAGGCAGTGTAAAGCGCCCTAAATGCCTCCTTACTTAGGTTTCTGAATGATGTTCTAACTTTTGCCAGTGTAGAGTACGCTGCTGTCGTTATCCAATTAATATGTGCCTCAGGAGATAGATTAGGTGTTACGTCCACCCCCAGGTCTCTTTCACGCGTCGTTACAGGTAGGCTGTTCCCCTTCATTGTGTACTGTCCCTTTGGTCTCCTATCTCCTAGTCCCATTTCCATAACTTTACATTTGCTCGTGTTGAATTCTAGTAGCCATTTCTCTGACCATCTCTGCAATCTGTTCAGGTCCTCTTGGAGGATCCTGCAATCCTCATCTGTCACAACTCTTCTCATCAACTTTGCATCATCCGCAAACATCGACATGTAGGACTCTACGCCTGTAAACATGTCGTTAACATATACAAGAAATAGAATTGGTCCCAGCACCGATCCTTGTGGTACTCCACTTGCTACTGTTCGCCAGTCCGACTTCTCGCCCCTTACCGTAACTCTTTGGCTCCTTCCTGTTAGGTAGTTCCTTATCCATTCTAGGACCTTTCCCCCCACCCCCGCCTGCCTCTCGAGCTTGAACAGCAGTCTCATGTGCGGTACTGTATCAAAGGCTTTTTGGCAGTCCAGAAATATGCAGTCTGCCCAACCATCTCTGTCCTGTCTTATCCTCGTTATTTTATCATAGAATTCCAGAAGGTTTGTTAGGCACGATTTCCCTGTCCAGAACCCATGTTGATGTTTGTTCACAAACCTAATGTTCTCCAGGTGTGCAACCAGTCGCAGCCTAATTATTCTTTCCAGTATTTTTACAGGGGATGTGTGTGTGTGTGTGTGTGTGTGTGTGTGTGTGTGTGTGTGTGTGTATTTATGTATGTATGTGTATACATGATATGTGTAAGCTGGTCAGAATTACATTTTACCTTGGTAAACGCACATTAATGACACTGTAAAAAGACACATCGCACACTGTTTACGTCGGACAGACGTAAATCTGTATATTTCTGTATGTAGGTTAGATTAGCATTTTAAAAGTACTAC
>NC_091179.1:26307613-26315113 GCF_040958095.1 Procambarus clarkii
TTCTAACACGAATTTTCTCAATCTTTCGTACATTATGCTTCACTGTTGGAGGTAAATCAAAAATCAGCACTGAAACAAGGATTATCAAGAAACTAACAACATTATATGGAGGACCTATGGCAATTCCACGACCAAGAGATGGCTTCCTGAACCTTGCAGGAATTAACCTCACTGAGGACCAAGTCACTCTCCTAAATCTGGGCATAAACTGTCATGTTATGTCCAGACCGAGTGAAATGGCCCGGAAAGTGGAGTTGGAAATTCTGTTGGACGACATATTCGACCTCGAGACACAAAAGAAGGTCACTACCAAAGATACCTTACAAGCAGAACTTATTGCAGAAGGAGGAAAGAATCGAGGCAACTACAGAAGCACCATACTGTCCCCCGAGCTTAGAGCGGCAGCTAAAAGCCTTCGTGAGAACAAGGAGATAGTTGTCAGGAGAGGTGACAAGTCGCCAATATATGTCATTCTTAAAAAAGACGAATATCTGGCGAAAATGAACATCATACTCTCTGACCAAACTAAGTTCCAAAGGGTAACGAAGGACACTACAGCCGAATTAAAAGCAAAGGTCAACAAACTGATCGAAACTGTGAACGCCAAGAAATCCGGACTCCACCTGCCAAAGATCATTGGGGAATATAAACCTGGATATGCGTATGGAAATGTCAAGACGCACAAGCCTGGAAACCCACTTCGGCCAATCATTAGCCAGATACCCACACCTACGTACAGATTGGCAAAGCGACTCAACGGCCTGCTGACTCCTTATGTTCCTTGCGCCTTCAGCCTGAAGTCTCCAAAGGAATTTGTGGACTTACTGCGGGGCGCACGGGCCACAGGGATAAGAGCCTCGTTGGACGTAGAATCGCTGTTTACCAACGTACCTGTGGACGAGACAATCGGAATGATAGCCGACAGAGTGTATCGTGATCCAGCCTGTACTCCTCTTGACATGCCAGAAAGTATTCTGAGGAAACTACTCCAAGCTTGTACTAAAGAGGCACCCTTCTTGAGCCCGGATGGGCATATGTATAAGCAAGTAGATGGGGTCGCTATGGGTTCTCCCCTAGGTGTCCTGTTTGCAAACTTCTACATGGGTACCATCGAGCAAAAAGTCTTAGTCGACATGAACTTGAAACCGGCCATATACTGCAGGTATGTTGACGACATTTTTACACAGGTACCTGATGTCAGACATCTGCAGGAGCTGAAGGAGGCATTTGAGCAGAGTTCCGTGCTGCGTTTCACTTACGAGACGGAAAAGGATGGGAAGCTGCCTTTTCTAGATGTAACAGTCATGGAAAAGGGCGGAGGTTTCCACACTGCAGTCTACACAAAGGAAACAAACATAGGAATGTGCCTAAATGCCAACAGCGACTGCCCTGACAGGTACAAGAGGAGTGTTGTTAACGCATACGTCGACCGTGCTCTCAGCCACAGCTCAGAATGGAAGCAAGTCGACGAAGAACTCTGTAGGGTAAGGCAGGTTCTAGTCAATAACGGCTTCTCCAATGGTTTCATCGAAGACATCATAAGAAGGAAAGTGAAAAGCCATGCAACCTCCGAAGAGACAACTAACACAACACCTATACCCCCTATTAGACTATTTTACAGGAACTTCTTTTCCACAGCTCATAAAACAGAGGAAAGGGTCCTGAAAGATATTGTTAATAGAAACGTTATCCCTACAGACAAAAATCAGAGGATACAACTGACGATTTACTATAAAACCAGAAAAACGGCCAGCCTACTCATGAGAAACTCTCCAGACACGAAACAGAACGCTTTAAAAGAGACTAACGTCGTCTATGCCTTCAAATGCCCACTTGGGGACTGTAAGCTCCAAAAAAACCCAGTATATAGGCAAGACAACAACATCTCTTTCTAGGCGTTTAACGATGCATAAACAACAGGGCTCCATTAAGGAACATATAATCTCTTCCCATAACCAAACCATCGCCAGAGAAATCCTAGTAAACAACACAGAAATCATCGATAGATACAGCGATAGCAGGCGGCTTGACGTTTGCGAGGCACTACACATCAAGAAGTCAACACCAGCAATCAACAGCCAATTATTGCACAACTATATTCTACCCACCTCAAGACTCCGCTCCAATATAGAAGCATCAAGAAATATGGACCAATAGGCTTTCTACAAACACTTCTATTCAATATCCATTGTTTCGTGTTCTGTCTTGTGTTGATACTTTTAATACCCTATTAATATTCTCTAATGCCACATCATCCTTCCCACCTCACTCAAATGTAATGCCACATCACCCTTCCCACCTCACTCAAATGTAGATATAAAATCAGGGAAACGCAAGTTCTAATCATTGTGTATTTGTGAAGTCTTTGAAAATGTAATAAGTTTTACGAAACGCGCCCGTGTCGCGTCAGACTAGAAATAAAAATGAATTTCGGAGAAGTGATTTTTGATTTACCTCCAACAGTGAAGCATAATGTACGAAAGATTGAGAAAATTCGTGTTAGAATTATTAATCTTACTTTTTCGGTCATATTTAATAAAATATGTCTACAGGAAAGACTGCTACCAAAATATACTAATATATATATATATATATATATATATATATATATATATATATATATATATATATATATATATATATATATATATATATATATATATATATATATGTCGTACCTAGTAGCCAGAACGCACTTCTCAGCCTACTATACAAGGCCCGATTTGCCTAATAAGCCAAGTTTTCATGAATTATTTGTTTTTCGACTACCTAACCTACCTAACCTTATCTAACCTAACTTTTTCGGCTACCTAACTTAACCTAACCTATAAAGATAGGTTAGGTTAGGTTAGGTAGGGTTGGTTAGGTTCGGTCATATATCAACGTTAATTTTAACTCCAATAAAAAAAAATTGACCTCATATAGAATAAAATGGGTAGCTTTATCATTTCATAAGAAAAAAATTAGAGAAAATATATTACTTCAAGAAAAATTGGCTTATTAGGCAAATCGGGCCATGCATAATAGGCTGAGAAGTGCGTTCTGGCTACTAGGTACGACATATATATATATATATATATATATATATATATATATATATATATATATATATATATATATAATATATATGACTCCTGGGAGTCATATATTGATTGTTCCTGGGAGTATGGGTTCGAGTCACTTCTGGGGTGTGAGTTTTCAGTCACATATAGTCCTGGGGACCATTCAGGCTTGTTCGCATATATATCTATATACATATATATATATATATATATATATATATATATATATATATATATATAAGCCTATACTTGCATAAACCACAAGTGAAGATTAGCAATCTTTGGACAACACCCACCAGTGGGCCTCGAACCCAGAAAGCACAACTACCTTCCAGTAGCTGCCATAACTAGTACGCCTTAACCCACTACACCATCAGACCCTACAAAAGAAGTAGAGACTTCGAGATATATATACACCTCAAATATCTCCACTTCCCGAGGGCACTAGACAAGTGAGAGACTTGTCTGTGAGAGTGAGAGACACTGTGAGAGACAGTGAGAGACACTGTCTCACATTAACAGTGGCTTGATGAAAAACGCAGAGTAACCTCTCACTTGTCTAGTGCCCTCGGGAAGTGGAGATATTTGAGGTGTGTATATATCTCGAAGTCTCTACTTCTTTTGTAGGGTCTGATGGTGTAGTGGGTTAAGGCGTACTAGTTATGGCAGCTACTGGAAGGTAGTTGTGCTTTCTGGGTTCGAGGCCCACTGGTAGGTGTTGTCCAAAGATTATATATATATATATATATATATATATATATATATATATATATATATATATATATATATATATATAATATATATATCTGGTGCAAGTGTAGGGACCCATAGCCTCGGAGAAGAAAATATAGAGTACTCAGAGAAGACCTTGTGGATCCTCACTGAACACTTTGATATTTTCTTATCCTACCACCCCTATTCTTTTAGTATGTGTGTATATATATCTAAGTTTATTTGAAAATGTCATTACACAAAAAAAGTTACAACATTGGTTACATGCAGGGTACAAGGCTGCTTGTCACAAGTTGTAGAGGTCCTTCAGCTCCTCAGATGGCGGGCAGGAACCGTGGATGCAATGAGCATTTCCTCTCTGGATTGCCACACTAAGGCACTGAAAGAGAAGTGCTATATGAATGTATATATGTATGTATGTATATATATATATAAATAATATATATATATATGTATATATATATATATATATATATATATATATATATATATATATATATATATATATTTATAATATTTATAATATTATGTATATATATTTAGTTATATACACAAATTGTATGTGCAGATACTTATGGTATGGTAGAGGGTGGGGAGGGGTCCCAGTGACATGGATGGGACCATTGTTGTCCCAGGTCTTGGGATGGATGGGACAGTTGTTGTCCCAGGTCGTGGGATGGGACTTATAATCAGTTCCATGAGTTATAACTTTGACGTATTATGTGTCTGTATTCCTATAAGGCATTTTATGCCTTAGAGGAATCCTGTGACCAGCTGGTGACCCCTGTGACCAGCTGGTGACCCCTGTGACCAGCTGGTGACCCCCGTGACCAGCTGTGACCTGTGACCAGCTGGTGACCCGTGTGACCAGCTGGTGACCCCCGTGACCAGCTGGTGACCCCTGTGACCAGCTGGTGACCCCTGTGACCAGCTGGTGACCCCCGTGACCAGCTGGTGACCAGCTGGTGACCCCTGTGACCAGCTGGTGACCCCTGTGACCAGCTGGTGACCCCCGTGACCAGCTGGTGACCCCCGTGACCAGCTGGTGACCCCTGTGACCAGCTGGTGACCCCCGTGACCAGCTGTGGCCCCTGTGACCAGCTGGTGACCCCTGTGACCAGTTGGTGACCCCCGTGACCAGCTGGTGACCCCCGTGACCAGCTGTGGCCCCTGTGACCAGCTGGTGACCCCTGTGACCAGCTGGTGACCCCCGTGACCAGCTGGTGACCCCCGTGACCAGCTGGTGACCCCGTGACCAGCTCGTGACCCCTGTGACCAGCTGGTGACCCCCGTGACCAGCTGGTGACCCCGTGACCAGCTGGTGACCCCTGTGACCTTCCTGGTGTTGCTAACATACGTTCATTCCACTAATGTGTTGTATAATATAAATTTGTAATTGTTTATACCAGTTTTTCTTGTGTTTATTCCTCAGCCAAGTGTAGTTGAAGCCTAATGTGATACACGCCACAGGGGGCCACTGTGGTGGCAGCGGGGAGGTGCCACAGGGGTCCACTGTGGTGGCAGCGGGGAGGTGCCACAGGGGTCCACTGTGGTGGCAGCGGGGAGGTGCCACAGGGGTCCACTGTGGTGGCAGCGGGGAGGTGCCACAGGGGTCCACTGTGGTGGCAGCGGGGAGGTGCCACAGAGGTCCACTGTGGTGGCAGCGGGGAGGTGCCACAGGGGTCCACTGTGGTGGCAGCGGGGAGGTGCCACAGGGGTCCACTGTGGTGGCAGCGGGGAGGTGCCACAGGGGTCCACTGTGGTGGCAGCGGGGAGGTGCCACAGGGGTCCACTGTGGTGGCAGCGGGGAGGTGCCACAGGGGTCCACTGTGGTGGCAGCGGGGAGGTGCCACAGGGGTCCACTGTGGTGGCAGCGGGGAGGTGCCACAGGGGTCCACTGTGGTGGCAGCGGGGAGGTGCCACAGGGGTCCACTGTGGTGGCAGCGGGGAGGTGCCACAGGGGTCCACTGTGGTGGCAGCGGGGAGGTGCCACAGAGGTCCACTGTGGTGGCAGCGGGGAGGTGCCACAGAGGTCCACTGTGGTGGCAGCGGGGAGGTGCCACAGAGGTCCACTGTGGTGGCAGCGGGGAGGTGCCACAGGGGTCCACTGTGGTGGCAGCGGGGAGGTGCCACAGGGGTCCACTGTGGTGGCAGCGGGGAGGTGCCACAGGGGTCCACTGTGGTGGCAGCGGGGAGGTGCCACAGGGGTCCACTGTGGTGGCAGCGGGGAGGTGCCACAGGGGTCCACTGTGGTGGCAGCGGGGAGGTGCCACAGGGGTCCACTGTGGTGGCAGCGGGGAGGTGCCACAGGGGTCCACTGTGGTGGCAGAGGGGAGGTGCCACAGGGGTCCACTATGGTGGCAGCGGGGAGGTGCCACAGGGGTCCACTGTGGTGGCAGCGGGGAGGTGCCACAGGGGTCCTCTGTGGTGGCAGCGGGGAGGTGCCACAGTGGTCCTCTGTGGTGGCAGAGGGGAGGTGCCACAGGGGTCCACTGTGGTGGCAGCGGGGAGGTGCCACAGGGGTCCACTGTGGTGGCAGCGGGGAGGTGCCACAGGGGTCCTCTGTGGTGGCAGCGGGGAGGTGCCACAGTGGTCCTCTGTGGTGGCAGAGGGGAGGTGCCACAGGGGTCCACTGTGGTGGCAGCGGGGAGGTGCCACAGGGGTCCACTGTGGTGGCAGCGGGGAGGTGCCACAGGGGTCCACTGTGGTGGCAGCGGGGTGGTGCCACGCATGAAAGTGCCAAAAATCACCAAGATTCTAAAGGAAATCTTGTTGAACCGTCGCCAACGTAGTCCCCGTCGTGGGGGCTCAAGAGCTGTCGAGATTCTAACTTCTCTTGGAAGAATCTATCACAACATCGATCAATCTTCGGGTCAGAGCACTTGCTGGCGCTATCAAAGCAAAGGTACCAGGAGCAGCGGTCAGTCACAGGTAGACCTGAGACTTGTATATTTCAGGTTCAACCAGGGAAGAGTCTTCCAATGGGCACAGTAATCAGTCACTTGAAGGAAATTTCCTTCAGTGGAGTTCGATGCACAGTTCGTGGGTGATGGGGCGCTCAATATTGAGTCACGTGATGATGAATAATAATGGCTTCCCTTGCACGTCTTCTCAGCACACAGTCAGTGTCAGGTGTGGTGTGTGGCAGGTGTCGGCATGAATGGTTGTCCTGCAAGACTCAAGCCAGATGCTTGCCAGCCTTCACGAGCCTCTGTATGACTACACCAATCAGAGGACATCATCTTCACTGGTCTATCTGCTATTTAGTTCCCTGCCAGTGTTGGAGTGAGATCACTGAGGCAGAGTTGACCCGGAGTTGCAGCTGATTACAGATACTGCGGTCAGGCTGCGACCTTTCCTGCTCCTCACCTCACTCTTGTATACCAGTCTGCTCCTTCCAAGACGGCGCCTGCACCGTGAGCTATGTACCAGCTCAGTATGGTCCCCCTGACCTTGCAGTATGACCCGGTATGGTGCGCCGGACCAGCCTACTATATCTACACTACCAATGAGAATAAGTCTTTCAATGATGCCCACTTTGTGGGTAATCCAACATGCATTATTGATATTTATATCCGTGTGCACCTTTAGTGCACAAGTCACGTTGCATCTTGGCTGTGCACTTTAGCTGAGAAATACCCACATTTACTTCTAAGGATATTCGTAACATTGCTTAGAAATGTTTGAGACATTCCTGTCACAGGAC
>NC_091179.1:26320113-26360113 GCF_040958095.1 Procambarus clarkii
GTGTGTGTGTGTGTGTGTGTGTGTGTGTGTGTGTACTCACCTAATTGTGTCTGCAGGATCGAGCATTGACTCTCGGATCCCGCCTTTCTAGCCATCGGTTGTTTACAGCAATGACTCCTGTCCCATTTCCCTATCATACCTGGTTTTAAAATTATGAATAGTATTTGCTTCCACAACCTGTTCCTGAAGTGCATTCCATTTTCCCACTACTCTCACGCTAAAAGAAAACTTCCTAACATCTCTGACTCGTCTGAGTTTCAAGCTTCCATCCATGTCCCCTCGTTCTGTTACCCCGGTCCACAGGATTACGTGTACAGCGTGCTGTCCATCCAGCCACCAGCGCCCTAAGGTGTGGTGTTGACAGTGCCAGAGGGAAGAGTGAAAGGGCCAGGAGGAATGGCTGGCACTCCAATCTTGGCTTACTTGTGGCAGAAGGTCAAGCAATGTGTTTACGAGTCGTGTGTCTGTGAACCACAACTGCCTCTCACTTGTTACGGCCTCAACAGTTAGATATTAAGGAATTTTTTAATAAATTGTGTGTTATGAATGAATTGGAACCAGCGAAGCGGAATTAGCATTTAAGATTAGGAAGTGGTTATCAGATCACTGTACAGTGTTATCAGATCACTGTACAGTGTTATCAGATCACTGTACAGTGTTATCAGATCACTGTACAGCGTTATCAGATCCCGGCGCCGGTGAGAAACAAAATGGGCAGTTTCTTTCACCCCTGATACCCCTGTTATCTAGCAATAAATTGGTACCTGGGAGTTAGCCAGCTGTTACGGGCTGCTTCCTGTGTGTGTGTGTGTGTGCGCGTGAAAAAAAGTTAGATAGTAGGTAGTAACAGTTGGTTGATTGACAGTTGAAAGCCGGGCCGAAAGAGCAGAGCTCAACCCCCGCAAGCACAACTAGGTGAATACTAAACTCTTCTAGATTTTATACACTGAAGTTCTACAAATCATCCGGCTAAGCCTCGTGGCGCCACGAGGTCACAATTCTCATGGAAACAACCTGATGGAACTGGACACCTTATCACTGACAAGTCAAAGAAATGTTAAGACATTTGGGGAGAGGAACGTGAGACTAACGGGAGAGTGATAAAGGACAAGATAACACTATGGGAAGATAACCCCTGAGATAAATAAATAATAAATAAATAAATAAATGTTTATTTAGGTAAGGTACATACATACAAGAGATTTTACAAAGTTTGTTGGATTAATAGATAGAGCTAGTACATACAATGCCTATAGTCACTATTACGCAAAGCGTTTTGGGGAAGTCTGTTGCACGAGAAGTTGACAACATGCCCACTCCTGGAATTCCATAGTAATAAAGAAATGTAAAATACTAGAAGGACGAGCGCTCAGTGTAGCGTAGAGAGAAAGCTTAGACACGGGCCAGATACACTTAGATCAGTGGACACAGCTTCACTGCCCACGGGAGGTAGTAAAGCATTGACTAATCACCGGTCGCACTAACATCACACACAATTCAAGTTTTCGAAGGAGTAATTAGGATTCAAACCTCCAGTTTTATGGAGAACAATGAACTTCACGACGCAGGTCAACATGGAGTTAGAGCAAGAAGATCCTGGCTTTGGCAACAGCGGCATAACGATATAATGATGGGATAACTAGCGCCAATTGGGTGCTTTGAAGAATTATGAAACATACATTACTTCAAGGAAATATTGTTGTAAATTGTTCCTCCCGTAAGTATGTTACAAGGTAAATTATCTCTGCAGAATAGGGAGCAGAGGTGCCATAGGCACAATCACAGAACACTGTATATAAACATCAGAGGTCCGCGGTTGTTCAACGTCCTCCCAGCGACTATAAGAAATATTGCCGGAACAACCGTGGACATCTTCAAGAGGAAACTAGATTTATTCCTCCAAGGAGTGCCGGACCAACCGGGCTGTGGTGGGTATGTGGGCCTGCGGGCCGCTCCAAGCAACAGCCTGGTGGACCAAACTCTCACAAGTCAAGCCTGGCCTCGGGCCGGGCTTGGGGAGTAGAAAAACTCCCAGAACCCCATCAACCAGGTATCTTCCAGGTATCAAGCAGAACGCTTCATGCGTTTAGTAGATGTTTCAGGAGAGGTGAGGAATCTTGTACAAACTTGAGACGCAGGAGGGTTGCGACACCTCTGGCGGGAACACTTACTATAATGAGAAGACATTGAGGCCGTGTGGGGCGGCCCCGCGCTCCCCTTCTCATGTGTGTCCAAGACTTGCTAGTGACAGACAGTGTATTCGTGAAGGCTGGGCATGAAGGTGCTCGGGGCGGGGGAGCCACAAACATACACACACGTGGCTGTGTATGCGCTAGGTGTATGATGGCGGTCAATAATGCCATCATGATAATAACCTTTTGGAAATTATACTTTATAGCGCGGCTTATAATTATAGTGAGGAGGAGGAGGAGGAGGAGGAGGAGGAGGAGGAGGAGGAGGAGGAGGAGGAGGTGGTAACGGGAACTTTCCCTTCCTGGAGCGGCGTGACGTCACCCTGGGACCCACCAAAGATTAGGCCATCGGCGTCCCTTACCGCAGCCACGGGGCCCCTGTCGCAGCCACGGGGCCCCTGTCGCAGCCACGGGGCCCCTGTCGCAGCCACGGGGCCCCTGTCGCAGCCACGGGGCCCCTGTCGCAGCCACGGGGCCCCTGTCGCAGCCACGGGGCCCCTGTCGCAGCCACGGGGCCCCTGTCGCAGCCACGGGGCCCCTGTCGCAGCCACGGGGCCCCTGTCGCAGCCACGGGGCCCCTGTCGCAGCCACGGGGCCCCTGTCGCAGCCACGGGGTCCCTGTCGCAGCCACGGGGTCCCTGTCGCAGCCACGGGGCCCCTGTCGTAGCCACGGGGCCCCTGTCGCAGCCACGGGGCCCCTGTCGTAGCCACGGGGCCCCTGTCGCAGCCACGGGGTCCCTGTCGCAGCCACGGGGCCCCTGTCGCAGCCACGGGGCCCCTGTCGCAGCCACGGGGTCCCTGTCGCAGCCACGGGGTCCCTGTCGTAGCCACAGGGTCCCTGTCGCAGCCACGGGGCCCCTGTCGTAGCCACGGGGCCCCTGTCGCAGCCACGGGGCCCCTGTCGCAGCCACGGGGCCCCTGTCGCAGCCACGGGGCCCCTGTCGCAGCCACGGGTCCCCTGTCGCAGCCACGGGGCCCCTGTCGCAGCCACGGGGCCCCTGTCGCAGCCACGGGGCCCCTGTCGCAGCCACGGGGTCACTGTCGCAGCCACGGGGTCCCTGTCGCAGCCACGGGGTCCCTGTCGTAGCCACGGGGTCCCTGTCGCAGCCACGGGGTCCCTGTCGCAGGCACGGGGTCCCTGTCGCAGCCACGGGGTCCCTGTCGCAGCCACGGGGTCCCTGTCGCAGCCACGGGGCCCCTGTCGTAGCCACGGGGCCCCTGTCGTAGCCACGGGGCCCCTGTCGCAGCCACGGGGCCCCTGTCGTAGCCACGGGGCCCCTGTCGCAGCCACGGGGCCCCTGTCGTAGCCACGGGGCCCCTGTCGCAGGCACCGGGCCCCTGTCGCAGCCACGGGGCCCCTGTCGCAGCCACGGGGCCCCTGTCGTAGCCACGGGGCCCCTGTCGCAGGCACCGGGCCCCTGTCGCAGCCACGGGGCCCCTGTCGCAGCCACGGGGC
This sequence comes from Procambarus clarkii, assembly GCF_040958095.1. NCBI lineage: Eukaryota > Metazoa > Arthropoda > Malacostraca > Decapoda > Cambaridae > Procambarus > Procambarus clarkii. The sequence continues at coordinate 26,323,762 of NC_091179.1, forward strand.
CCCTGTCGCAGGCACGGGGCCCCTGTCGCAGGCACGAGGCCCCTGTCGCAGCCACGGGGCCCCTGTCGTAGCCACGGGGTCCCTGTCGTAGCCACGGGGCTCCTGTCGTAGCCACGGGGCTCCTGTCGCAGCCACGGGGCCCCTGTCGCGGCCACGGGGCCCCTGTCGCAGCCACGGGGCCCCCTTTCGCGGCCACGGGGTCCCTTATCGCGGCCACGGGGCCCCTGTCGCGGCCACGGGGGCCCTGGGTGTTGGAGGAACATGGGTGGTGATGGCGCACATAGGGTAAGGTAGTTAAGCAAAGTGTTGGGGCCGGACAAATATAGACTCGCTCCCAATACTCCGGCTCCCGACCACTCCGCTGATAACAACTATCAGCCATCGTCAGAGTGGAGCCCAGGGGAAAGTGCAAGTCTCAGGCGAGGTAAAGGCTGAACGATTATCATAGATAACCTTCTTTTAGCACTCAGATCACTCGTAGACAAAGTCAGGCGTGTTTTAGTGATCAATATCTCACTGAAAGCTGTAAATAATAATAATGGTATTAATCATTAGTTTACAGCGTCAATGGTGTTAAAACCTGAAAATAAAAGCATTGACGACAGTTTCGATTTGTTATCCTATAGATTGGGTTGACCAGGGATCATTGTTATCCTATTGTTGGGATCGTTGTTATCCTATAGATTGGGTTGACCAGGGATCATTGTTATCCTATTGTTGGGATCGTTGTTATCCTATAGATTGGTTAGACCAGACCACACACTAGAAGGTGAAGGGACGACGACGTTTCGGTCCGTCCTGGACCATTCTCAAGTCGATTGTGAATGGTCCAGGATGGACCGAAACGTCGTCGTCCCTTCACCTTCTAGTGTGTGGTCTGGTCAAACTGCTACAGCCACGTTATTGTGACTCATCGCCTGCCTATAGATTGGTCTTCTAAAATCATGTTTCTTACCTCTGGTCATCACAGACGACGTGTTTACCACTGTGCTCTCACAGCCATCACTGACCCTCACCCCTGGCTTTGTCATCACAGACGACGTGTTTACCACTGTGCTCTCACAGCCAACACTGACCCTCACCCCTGGCTTTGTCATCACAGACGACGTGTTTACCACTGTGCTCTCACAGCCATCACTGACCCTCACCCCTGGCTTTGTCATCACAGACGACGTGTTTACCACTGTGCTCTCACAGCCATCACTGACCCTCACCCCTGGCTTTGTCATCACAGACGACGTGTTTACCACTGTGCTCTCACAGCCATCACTGACCCTCACCCCTGGCTTTGTCATCACAGACGACGTGTTTACCACTGTGCTCTCACAGCCATCACTGACCCTCACCCCTGGCTTTGTCATCACAGACGACGTGTTTACCACTGTACTCTCACAGCCAACACTGACCCTCACCCCTGGCTTTGTTGCTGGCGATATTAATCTTTCTCAGTACATAGATAAATGCTGTAATATCCTACCTTGAGGTTACCTTGAGGAGCTTCCGGGTCTAAGCGTCCCCGCGGCCCGGTCGTCGACCAGGCCTCCTGGTTGCTGGACTGGTCAACCAGGCTGTTAGACGCGGCTGCTCGCAGCCTGACGTATGACGTATCCTAGTTAACAGATGTGATCTGACAGGTTTATTCCCCCCCCCCCCTAGGCTCTCTTTCTTTAACTTTTCTTGCTGTCTCTTTACTCTATTTCACTTCATTTTCCTCGCCATTTGGTCTTCTGTTGGTTTTCTTATTCATTACTTCTACATTTTTCTTAATTTCACATTTATGTTATATTTTATTCTTATTGTCATTCTTGAAGCATTTCTTATATCTATTCCTAGACTTGTTATCTTATCGGTCGTCTCAGCCTCCTCGCCCAGTATGTCACTCTCTTGCCCAATATATTTGACTCTCACCCACATGTTGACGACGGTCCAAGACGGCCAGAAGAGTCCTCAGTTCTTATATTTTCAACCGTGTGGAGTTGGGTGTTGAGCCCCGCTGATGTGAGTGTGTTATGGGGGTCTTGTGCTATTCATCTACTACACTCTCCACGTCATAATGTTGTAGTGAACCTCACACTTTTTTCTAGTAGGGGTGAGTGCCGGGTCTCACTTGTTACCCCATCACCCCCCACCTCTTGCAAGGTGGGTGGGGGGGGGTTAACGACCCTCCCCCACCCCCACACCACCACCTCACCTACCCATATTGAGACTCCTGTCCATACTTGACACTTGAGTTTATTTGGGAACTTCAAAACTCAATAGCTGCCGCCACACCAGAGAGGCGGGGATGCAGTTCCTCTTGGAAATCGTAATTTTCACTAAAAAAAGATATCCTGATGCCTGTATACTTCTGTATCTATTCTAGCTGTAATGATAGATATATCGGAAGTCCCATCATGACTTTCATCATAAGTATGTTGGAACATAAGAGATGAATCGTTTAAAACTGGTTGTTCCTTATGCAGACGATGAGTCACAATAACGGGGCTGGAGTATGTTGACCAGACCACACACTAGAAAGTGAAGGGACGACGACGTTTCGGTCCGTCCTGGACCATTCTCAAGTTGATTAAAACTGTTTGTTCCTTGAACCCTAGTTCTCTGGCCTTAGAGAACACTCCCACTCACTCCACCGTACCTTCGTTGGGGTCTGACTTTGAAATTATAAATAAATGGAGTTGTTCCTTTGATCTTTGATAAATGGAATCATAAACAACTTCGTCTTGTGTTGAAGAATCACGACTTGTCTGTGTAACAGCGCCCCGGGGGGGGGGGGAGGACCTTCCTGACTATGTACTAACACTATTCTCCTCGTCCACAGCGCCCCGGGGGGGGGGGAGGAGGGACCTTCCTCACTATGTACTAACAGTGTTCTGGTCCACAGTGCCCGGGGGGGGGGGGGGACCTTCCTCACTATGTACTAACAGTGTTCTGGTCCACAGTGCCCTGGGGGGGGGGGACCTTCCTCACTATGTACTAACAGTGTTCTGTTCCACAGCACCACGGGGGGGGGATCACCATGTACTAACACTATTCTCTTGGTCCACAGCGCCCCGGGCCTCACTATGTACTAACACTATTCTCCTCGTCCACAGCGCCCCGGGCCTCACTATGTACTAACACTATTCTCTTGGTCCACAGCGCCCCGGGCCTCACCATGTACTAACACTATTCTCTTGGTCCACAGCGCCCCGGGCCTCACTATGTACTAACACTATTCTCTTGGTCCACAGCGCCCCGGGCCTCACCATGTACTAACACTATTCTCTTGGTCCACAGCGCCCCGGGCCTCACTATGTACTAACACTATTCTCTTGGTCCACAGCGCCCCGGGCCTCACCATGTACTAACACTATTCTCCTGGTCCACAGCGCCCCGGGCCTCACTATGTACTAACACTATTCTCCTGGTCCACAGCGCCCCGGGCCTCACTATGTACTAACACTATTCTCTTGGTCCACAGCGCCGCAGGAGGGGACCTTCAGACTCTCCTGGACGAAGACATGGTACCATATGAACGAGACGTCATCAGCTTCACGCGACAGCTCCTCGAGGGACTCGTGTTCATCCACGACCGCAACATCGTTCATCTGGACATTAAGGTAAGAGTCTTGTGAACTTAATGATTGCACTTCCATCGTTTTACAATGTTATAAAGAAATACTGAGACAAACAGCTTTCCACACAGCAGTAAGCGCTGGCCTCAGGCGAGGTGGCGTCAACTGCCTCAGGCCACAACTCTCGAAATCGTGAACAGGTAAACAAACATATATAGCAGTCTTGTGGGATCCCAACCCAAGCTGGTTGTGTATGGTCTCCGTGGCGACACAGTGGCCGACATGTCTCCTGGCAGTTTGAACTATACGGTCTTATTAAATTCAGTGTCTGACAATATATAAGATCAAATTTAAGATAATCTTTTTGGAGTGGTTGGTACATGGGGGGCGTCGCTCCCTGCAGGTGAGCGCTCGATCCCACTAGACCCTAGTGGTTGGGAACCATTCCTTCCCTCCGTCCTAACCCAGATCCTTGTCCTCATACCCCTTGCAAGTGCTCAACCCGTTCTCGCACTTGCTTATAGTCACTATTTGCTTATTAAGAAGTGCATATGTGACATACTATTTTATTGTGAATATTTGAGTTTAACTTGAAAAGCTGAATAGAAAACACCGACCTAACCTAACCTTCCTAGTATGTTAAGATAAACATCTAATTGCTTCTTAATTACAATTAATACTTAACCTATACCAATATTGATATTACAGTTTTATAAAAATAATAAAACAAAACCAAAATATTTAAATAAATTGTAAAGTAACTCAGGATATTGACAAATATTGTATAAAATCTCTCTTGTTTAATAAAACTGAAAAAGAAATTCCTAATACGAAAACTGGTGTTTAGCAATTTTTAAGAAGAGTTTATACCTTAAAAACAAAATATAACTTGGCATATACCACATATGTACTTATTAATCAGCCAAATAGTGACTATAAGCATTAGTCATATATGTACTGTCTTGTGCGAGAGCGAGTTGAAGTGTTACATAGTCGTACTGGCGTAACGACTTCTCCAGGTCGTTACTGACCTACCTGACAACACGTACCGTGTATATGAGGCCCGCTGCTCTATCTCATGACTTTCTCAGTCACTCTCATGGGTAGGTGGGGGGGGGGGGGGGAGTACCAATGGCCTCAGTGATGTCATCAGCCATGCTCAGATAAGTATTTATTGATTTATATACAAGAAGGCACATTGGGTTTATGGGAGTACACATCAGTGATGTTTATACATTGTTGTAAAGGGGTGATGACCTCTCTACTACCAGCACGGGTGATGACCTCTCTACTACCACCACGGGTGATGACCTCTCTACTACCACCACGGGTGATGACCCCTCTACTACCAGCACGGGTGATGACCCTCTCCTACCACCACGGGTGATGACCCTCTCCTACCACCACGGGTGATGACCCTCCCCTACCACCACGGGTGATGACCCCTCCCCTACCACCACGGGTGATGACCCTCCCCTACCACCACGGGTGATGACCCCTCTACTACCACCACGGTGATGACCCTCTACTACCACCACGGGTGATGACCCTCCCCTACCACCACGGGTGATGACCCCTCCCCTACCACCACGGGTGATGACCCTCCCCTACCACCACGGGTGATGACCCCTCCCCTACCACCACGGGTGATGACCCCTCTCCTACCACCACGGGTGATGACCCTCCCCTACCACCACGGGTGATGACCCCTCTACTACCAGCACGGGTGATGACCCTCTCCTACCACCACGGGTGATGACCTCTCTACTACCACCACGGGTGATGACCCCTCTACTACCAGCACGGGTGATGACCTCTCTACTACCACCACGGGTGATGACCCTTCTACTACCACCACGGGTGATGACCTCTCTACTACCACCACGGGTGATGACCCCTCTACTACCAGCACGGGTGATGACCCTCTACTACCACCACGGGTGATGACCCTCTCCTACCACCACGGGTGATGACCCCTCTACTACCACCACGGGTGATGACCCTCTCCTACCACCACGGGTGATGACCCCTCTACTACCACCACGGGTGATGACCCTCCCCTACCACCACGGGTGATGACCCTCTCCTACCACCACGGGTGATGACCCCTCTACTACCACCACGGGTGATGACCCTCCCCTACCACCACGGGTGATGACCCTCTCCTACCACCACGGGTGATGACCCTCTACTACCACCACGGGTGATGACCCTCTCCTACCACCACGGGTGATGACCTCTCTCCTACCACCACGGGTGATGACCTCTCTCCTACCACCACGGGTGATGACCCTCTCCTACCACCACGGGTGATGACCCTCTCCTACCACCACGGGTGATGACCCCTCTACTACCACCACGGGTGATGACCCTCCCCTACCACCACGGGTGATGACCCTCTCCTACCACCACGGGTGATGACCCTCTACTACCACCACGGGTGATGACCCTCTCCTACCACCACGGGTGATGACCCTCTACTACCACCACGGGTGATGACCTCTCTCCTACCACCACGGGTGATGACCTCTCTACTACCAGCACGGGTGATGACCCCTCTCCTACCACCACGGGTGATGACCTCTCTACTACCAGCACGGGTGATGACCCCTCTCCTACCACCACGGGTGATGACCCCTCTCCTACCACCACGGGTGATGACCCCTCTACTACCACCACGGTGATGACCCCTCTCCTACCACCACGGGTGATGACCCCTCTCCTACCACCACGGGTGATGACCCCTCTACTACCACCACGGGTGATGACCCCTCTCCTACCACCCCGGGTTATGACCTCTCTACTACCACCACGGGTGATGACCCCTCTACTACCACCACGGGTGATGACCCCTCTCCTACCACCACGGGTGATGACCCCTCTACTACCACCACGGGTGATGACCCCTCTCCTACCACCCCGGGTGATGACCCCTCTACTACCACCACGGTGATGACCCCTCTCCTACCACCACGGGTGATGACCCCTCTCCTACCACCACGGGTGATGACCCCTCTACTACCACCACGGGTGATGACCCCTCTCCTACCACCCCGGGTGATGACCTCTCTACTACCACCACGGGTGATGACCCCTCTACTACCACCACGGGTGATGACCCCTCTACTACCACCACGGGTGATGACCCTCCCCTACCACCACGGGTGATGACCCTCTACTACCACCACGGGTGATGACCCTCCCCTACCACCACGGGTGATGACCCTTCTACTACCACCACGGGTGATGACCCCTCTACTACCACCACGGGTGATGACCCCTCTACTACCACCACGGGTGATGACCCCTCTACTACCACCACGGGTGATGACCCTCCCCTACCACCACGGGTGATGACCCTCTACTACCACCACGGGTGATGACCCTTCTACTACCACCACGGGTGATGACCCCTCTACTACCACCACGGGTGATGACCCTTCTACTACCACCACGGGTGATGACCCCTCTACTACCACCACGGGTGATGACCCCTCTACTACCACCACGGGTGATGACCCTTCTACTACCACCACGGGTGATGACCCCTCTACTTCCACCACGGGTGATGACCCCTCTACTACCACCACGGGTGATGACCTCTCTACTACCACCACGGGTGATGACCCCTCTCCTACCACCCCGGGTGATGACCTCTCTACTACCACCACGGGTGATGACCCCTCTACTACCACCACGGGTGATGACCCCTCTACTACCACCACGGGTGATGACCCCTCTCCTACCACCACGGGTGATGACCCCTCTACTACCACCACGGGTGATGACCCCTCTACTACCACCACGGGTGATGACCCTTCTACTACCACCACGGGTGATGACCCCTCTACTACCACCACGGGTGATGACCCCTCTACTACCACCACGGGTGATGACCCTTCTACTACCACCACGGGTGATGACCCCTCTACTTCCACCACGGGTGATGACCCCTCTACTACCACCACGGGTGATGACCTCTCTACTACCACCACGGGTGATGACCCCTCTCCTACCACCCCGGGTGATGACCTCTCTACTACCACCACGGGTGATGACCCCTCTACTACCACCACGGGTGATGACCCCTCTACTACCACCACGGGTGATGACCCCTCTCCTACCACCACGGGTGATGACCCCTCTACTACAACCACGGGTGATGACCCCTCTACTACCACCACGGGTGATGACCCCTCTACTACCACCACGGGTGATGACCCTTCTACTACCACCACGGGTGATGACCCCTCTACTACCACCACGGGTGATGACCCCTCTACTACCACCACGGGTGATGACCCTCTACTACCACCACGGGTGATGACCCTCTACTACCACCACGGGTGATGACCCTCCCCTACCACCACGGGTGATGACCCTCTCCTACCACCACGGGTGATGACCCCTCTCCTACCACCACGGGTGATGACCCTCTCCTACCACCACGGGTGATGACCCTCTCCTACCACCACGGGTGATGACCCCTCTACTACCACCACTGGTGATGACCCCTCTACTACCACCACGGGTGATGACCCTCTCCTACCACCACGGGTGATGACCCCTCTACTACCACCACGGGTGATGACCCTCTCCTACCACCACGGGTGATGACCCCTCTCCTACCACCACGGGTGATGACCCTCTCCTACCACCACGGGTGATGACCCTCCCCTACCACCACGGGTGATGACCTCTCTACTACCACCACGGGTGATGACCTCTCTACTACCACCACGGGTGATGACCCTCTACTACCACCACGGGTGATGACCCCTCTACTACCACCACGGGTGATGACCCCTCTACTACCACCACGGGTGATGACCCCTCTCCTACCACCACGGGTGATGACCCCTCTCCTACCACCACGGGTGATGACCCCTCTACTACCACCACGGGTGATGACCCCTCTCCTACCACCACGGGTGATGACCCCTCTACTACCACCACGGGTGATGACCCCTCTCCTACCACCACGGGTGATGACCTCTCTACTACCAGCACGGGTGATGACCCCTCTACTACCAGCACGGGTGATGACCCCTCTCCTACCACCACGGGTGATGACCTCTCTACTACCACCACGGGTGATGACCTCTCTACTACCAGCACGGGTGATGACCCCTCTCCTACCACCACGGGTGATGACCCCTCTACTACCACCACGGGTGATGACCCTCTACTACCACCACGGGTGATGACCCCTCTACTACCACCACGGGTGATGACCCCTCTCCTACCACCACGGGTGATGACCTCTCTACTACCAGCACGGGTGATGACCCCTCTACTACCAGCACGGGTGATGACCCCTCTACTACCACCACGGGTGATGACCCCCTCTACTACCACCACGGGTGATGACCCCTCTACTACCACCACGGGTGATGACCTCTCTCCTACCACCACGGGTGATGACCCCTCTACTACCACCACGGGTGATGACCCCTCTACTACCACCACGGGTGATGACCCCTCTACTACCACCACGGGTGATGACTCCTCTACTACCAGCACGGGTGATGACCCTCTACTACCACCACGGGTGATGACCCCTCTACTACCACCACGGGTGATGACCCCTCTACTACCACCACGGGTGATGACCCCTCTACTACCACCACGGGTGATGACCCCACTACTACCACCACGGGTGATGACCCTCTACTACCACCATGGGTGATGACCCCTCTCCTACCACCACGGGTGATGACCCCTCTCCTACCACCACGGGTGATGACCCTCTACTACCACCACGGGTGATGACCCCTCTACTACCACCACGGGTGATGACCCCTCTACTACCACCACGGGTGATGACCCCTCTACTACCACCACGGGTGATGACCCCTCTACTACCACCACGGGTGATGACCCCTCTACTACCACCACGGGTGATGACCCCTCTACTACCACCACGGGTGATGACCCCTCTACTACCACCACGGGTGATGACCCCTCTACTACCACCACGGGTGATGACCTCTCTACTACCACCACGGGTGATGACCCCTCTACTACCACCACGGGTGATGACCCCTCTACTACCACCACGGGTGATGACCCCTCTACTACCACCACGGGTGATGACCCTCTACTACCACCACGGGTGATGACCCCTCTACTACCACCACGGGTGATGACCCCTCTCCTACCACCACGGGTGATGACCTCTCTACTACCAGCACGGGTGATGACCCCTCTACTACCAGCACGGGTGATGACCCCTCTACTACCACCACGGGTGATGACCCCCTCTACTACCACCACGGGTGATGACCCCTCTACTACCACCACGGGTGATGACCTCTCTCCTACCACCACGGGTGATGACCCCTCTACTACCACCACGGGTGATGACCCCTCTACTACCACCACGGGTGATGACCCCTCTACTACCACCACGGGTGATGACTCCTCTACTACCAGCACGGGTGATGACCCTCTACTACCACCACGGGTGATGACCCCTCTACTACCACCACGGGTGATGACCCCTCTACTACCACCACGGGTGATGACCCCTCTACTACCACCACGGGTGATGACCCCACTACTACCACCACGGGTGATGACCCTCTACTACCACCATGGGTGATGACCCCTCTCCTACCACCACGGGTGATGACCCCTCTCCTACCACCACGGGTGATGACCCTCTACTACCACCACGGGTGATGACCCCTCTACTACCACCACGGGTGATGACCCCTCTACTACCACCACGGGTGATGACCCCTCTACTACCACCACGGGTGATGACCCCTCTACTACCACCACGGGTGATGACCCCTCTACTACCACCACGGGTGATGACCCCTCTACTACCACCACGGGTGATGACCCCTCTACTACCACCACGGGTGATGACCCCTCTACTACCACCACGGGTGATGACCAGCTCCTCTTGTTCACAACTTCCAAAAACAGAATTAACAGATTAGAGTTGGGATGAAATATACTTTTTATTATACCATATATGACCACCATGACGTCGTGTTCCACACCTGCACTACCATGACGTCGTGTTCCACACCTGCACTACCATGACGTCATGTTCCACACCTGCACTACCATGACGTCGTGTTCCACACCTGCACTACCATGACGTCTTGTTCCACACCTGCACTACCATGACGCCATGTTCCACACCTGCACTACCATGACGTCATGTTCCACACCTGCACTACCATGACGTCGTGTTCCACACCTGCACTACCATGACGTCATGTTCCACACCTGCACTACCATGACGTCGTGTTCCACACCTGCACTACCATGACGTCATGTTCCACACCTGCACTACCATGACGTCGTGTTCCACACCTGCACTACCATGACGTCTTGTTCCACACCTGCACTACCATGACGCCATGTTCCACACCTGCACTACCATGACGTCATGTTCCACACCTGCACTACCATGACGTCATGTTCCACACCTGCACTTCCATGACGTCTTGTTCCACACCTGCACTACCATGACGCCATGTTCCACACCTGCACTACCATGACGTCATGTTCCACACCTGCACTACCATGACGTCATGTTCCACACCTGCACTACCATGACGTCATGTTCCACACCTGCACTACCTTGACGTCATGTTCCACACCTGCACTACCATGACGTCATGTTCCACACCTGCACTACCATGACGTCATGTTCCACACCTGCACTACCATGACGTCATGTTCCACACCTGCACTACCATGACGTCATGTTCCACACCTGCACTACCATGACGTCGTGTTCCACACCTGCACTACCATGACGTCATGTTCCACACCTGCACTACCATGACGTCTTGTTCCACACCTGCACTACCATGACGCCATGTTCCACACCTGCACTACCATGACGTCATGTTCCACACCTGCACTACCATGACGTCGTGTTCCACACCTGCACTACCATGACGTCGTGTTCCACACCTGCACTACCATGACGTCATGTTCCACACCTGCACTACCATGACGTCATGTTCCACACCTGCACTACCATGACGTCATGTTCCACACCTGCACTACCATGACGTCTTGTTCCACACCTGCACTACCATGACGCCATGTTCCACACCTGCACTACCATGACGTCATGTTCCACACCTGCACTACCATGACGTCATGTTCCACACCTGCACTACCATGACGTCATGTTCCACACCTGCACTACCATGACGTCATGTTCCACACCTGCACTACCATGACGTCATGTTCCACACCTGCACTACCATGACGTCATGTTCCACACCTGCACTACCATGACGTCATGTTCCACACCTGCACTACCATGACGTCATGTTCCACACCTGCACTACCATGACGTCGTGTTCCACACCTGCACTACCATGACGTCATGTTCCACACCTGCACTACCATGACGTCTTGTTCCACACCTGCACTACCATGACGCCATGTTCCACACCTGCACTACCATGACGTCATGTTCCACACCTGCACTACCATGACGTCATGTTCCACACCTGCACTACCATGACGTCGTGTTCCACACCTGCACTACCATGACGTCGTGTTCCACACCTGCACTACTATGACGTCATGTTCCACACCTGCACTACCATGACGTCATGTTCCACACCTGCACTACCATGACGTCATGTTCCACACCTGCACTACCATGACGTCATGTTCCACACCTGCACTACCATGACGTCTTGTTCCACACCTGCACTACCATGACGTCGTGTTCCACACCTGCACTACCATGACGTCATGTTCCACACCTGCACTACCATGACGTCATGTTCCACACCTGCACTACCATGACGTCATGTTCCACACCTGCACTACCATGACGTCATGCTCCACACCTGCACTACCATGACGTCATGTTCCACACCTGCACTACCATGACGTCTTGTTCCACACCTGCACTACCATGACGTCATGTTCCACACCACTGATGGCTCCGCTACCATGAGCACCATACTGTGTCCCTGGACTGAACCTGTTGGGCAGTGTTCACGGTGTACAGCATCTTCCCCACAACACTGACGGCTGGGTGTTCATGAACATTATACTCGGGTTTTAGTTTTAAAATGCAATTTTTTGTGTGTGTGCAAGAAATTAAGATATACACCTTGACCCTCTTGACCCATAGTTAAGTGCTCAGACGGTCATAGAGTAGAGAGACTTGCTTGTTCCCGACCACTGTGTGGGTGATGGTGCCTCTGTTACACTGCCCTCTAGTGGAGGCTCCTTTGTTTGTGCATCACTTGAGTACTCACTTAGTTGTATTCACCAAGTTGTGCTTGCGGGGGGTTGAGCTTTGGCTCTTTGGTCCCGCCTCTCAACTGTCAATCAACTGGTGTTCAGGTTCCTGAGCCTACTGGGCTCTGTCATATCTACACTTGAATTTGTGTATGGAGTCAGCCTCCACCACATCACTTCCTAGTGCATTCCATTTGTTAACTACTCTGACACTGAAAAAGTTCTTTCTAACGTCTCTGTGGCTCATTTGGGTACTCAGTTTCCACCTGTGTCCCCTTGTTCGCGTCCCTCCCGTGTTAAACAGTTTATCTTTATCTACCATTCTACCTTGAGTGATAGCCTCTGGATGATGCTAGATAACTACGGAATGTGTATGGAGGCGGGATATCTCAGCTACCAAGAGACAGAAGTTTTACATGTATACTGTGACGGGTCGGTGGTGGAAGATGGCAGGGTAGAGTATGGTGTCCTCATACACTCAGTATAGAACTCTGGACAGGAAATGTTAACTTCGAATTAGTAACTGTATTTCATCACCTAGGCTGACCTGAAGGCCATTCTGGCTGGTTTGGAGGAAGTTTGTCAAGATGAAAAAGATGTTTTTGTATTTGTCGATAGTCGAGGAGCACTCGACTCATTGTACAGTCGACATCGTTCATGTCCATAGTTGAGGATTGTAGGAAAAGGATCATTTATATACAGCTAAAAAGTCACAAAGTGAAATTCATGAGGATTCATCTCATGTTGGAATATTACTGAACGAGCAATTGTCTATTTCAATTCTATATACAAATGGAGGCAAACATTATACTGGCTTCTCGTACTGCGTCAGTATACGACGTCCCTCTTGGCTTCTTGTACTGCGTCAGTGTACGTCCCTCTTGGCTTCTTGTACTGCGTCAGTGTACGTCCCTCTTGGCTTCTTGTACTGCGTCAGTGTACGTCCCTCTTGGCACTTGTCTGCGTCTCAGACGTACCCACCCCCCCACCACCTCCGCATCAGGGCATAAACGGTTTTCCTTTAATCTTTCTAAATAAGTTTATAACATAGATAATAACGAATAGTTTCTTTAAGGCAAGACAGTCGTAAAATTATGCGAGACATATTGCCTCTTATCTATTGGCAAATACGGTTGTGCAGTCTTCTAAGTTGTCCAAATCAGCTGACAGTCTTTGACACCTACGTTGTGCTGTGACTGTGCTGTTCAGTTCTGTGTCAGCGGGTAATGTACAGACTGTGCAGCAGGACGTGCACTTCGCCGTGTCATTCGTGTAAGTCATGAATAGAACCGGTCCCGTGGCTGGCCCCTTGTGTGGTAGCTGGCCCCTTGTGTGGTAGCTGGACACTTCATACCTCCGGCCTGGCTGATGCCTCTCCGTTAACGGTTACCCGTTAACGGTTACCCGTTAAGGGTTACCCGTTAAGGGTTACCCGTTAAGGGTTACCCGTTAAGGATTACCCGTTATTTATCTCCAGAAAGCTCATTTTAAGTTATCTCAATACACGTATATTTGGGGGGACCTGCTGCATGGGTAACAGCTTCTCCGAATCAACCTACCCTGGCTGTGCGCCCTGGTGAGGCCACTCCAGACCGACAACCAGAGGGCGGCTCCATAGTCTCCTGAGACTGATGGATGCCTACTATTATTATATTTATAGTGTTTTATCAGTGTTGTGGCCACAGTGTAGGGCAGGTGTGGGCCGCCATCAGTGTTGTGGCCACAGTGTAGGGCTGGTGTGGCCCGCCATCAGTGTTGTGGCCACAGTGTAGGGCTGGTGTGGGCCGCCATCAGTGTTGTGGCCACAGTGTAGGGCTGGTGTGGCCCGCCATCAGTGTTGTGGCCACAGTGTAGGGCTGGTGTGGCCCGCCATCAGTGTTGTGGCCACAGTGTAGGGCTGGTGTGGGCCGCCATCAGTGTTGTGGCCACAGTGTAGGGCTGGTGTGGGCTGCCATCAGTGTTGTAGCCACAGTGTAGGGCTGGTGTGGGCCGCCATCAGTGTTGTGGCCACAGTGTAGGGCTGGTGTGGGCCGCCATCAGTGTTGTAGCCCACAGTGTAGGGCTGGTGTGGGCCGCCATCAGTGTTGTGGCCACAGTGTAGGGCTGGTGTGTGCCGCCATCAGTGTTGTAGCCTACAGTGTAGGGCTGGTGTGGGCCGCCATCAGTGTTGTGGCCACAGTGTAGGGCTGGTGTGGGCCGCCATCAGTGTTGTAGCCACAGTGTAGGGCTGGTGTGGGCCGCCATCAGTGTTGTAGCCACAGTGTAGGGCTGGTGTGGGCCGCCATCAGTGTTGTAGCCACAGTGTAGGGCTGGTGTGGGCCGCCATCAGTGTTGTAGCCACAGTGTAGGGCGGGTGTGGCCCGCCATCAGTGTTGTGGCCACAGTGTAGGACTGGTGTGGGCCACCGTCAGTGTTGTGGCCACAGTGTAGGGCGGGTGTGGCCCGCCATCAGTGTTGTAGCCACAGTGTAGGGCGGGTGTGGCCCGCCATCAGTGTTGTGGCCACAGTGTAGGGCTGGTGTGGGCCGCCATCAGTGTTGTAGCCACAGTGTAGGGCTGGTGTGGGCCGCCATCAGTGTTGTGGCCACAGTGTAGGGCTGGTGTGGGCCGCCATCAGTGTTGGGCTGGTGTGGGCCGCCATCAGTGTTGTAGCCACAGTGTAGGGCTGGTGTGGCCCGCCATCAGTGTTGTGGCCACAGTGTAGGACTGGTGTGGGCCACCGTCAGTGTTGTGGCCACAGTGTAGGGCGGGTGTGGCCCGCCATCAGTGTTGTAGCCAGTAGTAGGGATGACACGCCACAGACGATATTTTTTTTTCAGGCCAAATATCGTCTGTAGCGTGTCAGGGTTTTCAGGCCAAATATCGTGTGTAGCGTGTCAGGGTTTTCAGATCAAAATATCGTGTGTAGCGTGTCAGGGTTTTCAGGCGAATTTGGGGAGTCACAGATTTGGAAGTAAGGATTTCTTATAATGAAAAATAATGCCATACGAGTTTGTTAAAGTTCTTATGAGAAAAATAATTTCCAAGACATAGAAGTTTGTTAAGGCCTTATGGGACAAATTAAAGTAACGTATATAGCTCTTTAGGGCTTCCAGGAGAACTCTACGGACATGTTTTACATGTTTTCAACTTACAAAATCTGTCTGTGTAAGCCATAGTTTTCATGTAAATTTAGAAAATCACCTGTGTAAGTCATTGTTTTCAGGGTTTCGTACCTCACACCCCCCTCCCTCCCCCCTTACCTCGCAATCTGTCGCGTCACCTTTATTTACTTTACGCCCGGCCAGCCAGACCTCTTATCTTATCTTCTCCATAATAATATCTCAACCGTCCCTCCTCTCTCTCTCTCTCTCCTTTCATTCAGTTCAGTTCAACTATTTTCCAACATCGTATGTTTGCTCCTTTTCATTAAGCAAGTCAGTTTAACACAAATAAATCATGTTAGTAAGCATGTTCTAGCTCACGTTCCCCCACCTTAGTCCCCTGTCGTATAATGAATACTATCATTCCAATCCCTCTAAAATTTAAAAATAATCATATTTCAAACGTAGTTCAATACAGTAATTTAGTTACCAAGCTCCAGCGCTTGTCCTCCGCCTTAGCTCTCTCTCGTATCTTCGTTAGTATCAGTCCAATTTCCCTGAAATTTTTACCCTCTGTATTTCAGGCTCCGTAAATAAAATCAAGTCAGTTATCGAGCTCCAGCTCTCGTCTCCGCCTTAGTTCTCCTTCGTATCTTTGTAAATAACCCATCAATTTCCCTAAAATTAAAAGCAGACATACTTCAAAGTTAGTAAATAAGATCAAGTCAGTTACTGAGCTCCAGCTCTCGTCCCCCACCCTCTTCCACCCTCAAGTCTTTGTAAATAAACCATCAATTTCCCCGAAATTTTTACCCTCTGTATTTCAGACATAGTAAATATAATGAAAACAATTATAAAACTCTAGCTCTTGTCCTCTGTCCAAGCTCACTTTTGTAAATTCATTACTCTCAGTCCAAATCACCCAACTACATTTTCAGACATAGTAAATAAAAACCAGTTCAGTTATCAAGTTTCAACTCTTGTGCCCCAGCTTAGTTCATTTTGTACAAGTTCTTTATTTCCAACTATATCACATGAGATTTAAGATCACCTTATTTCTAACGTAGTAAAATTAATCAGGGCATTAACCAAGCTACATTTCCTCTGTCTTAGATCATCAGACATAATTATATCCGACCAAGTTCCTCTCCAGCCTATCTGTTTATCAGAATAATTACATTACCCTCCCCTCCCCAACGTACCCAAACCTTCAATAATCGTACTGTATTTGCATATTTTCTCTATATTCAGCTATGTTCTTCACTTTTTGTCCATGTTTTCTGTGTTCATTCCATGTTCTACAAATGTTCACAGTCCCATTCAGTTCATAT
Organism: Procambarus clarkii; assembly: GCF_040958095.1. Taxonomy (NCBI): domain Eukaryota; kingdom Metazoa; phylum Arthropoda; class Malacostraca; order Decapoda; family Cambaridae; genus Procambarus; species Procambarus clarkii. Next base: position 26,340,969 of record NC_091179.1, read on the forward strand.
TTTCACAAGTATCTCCATTTTTTCTGTAATCTTTCTCTTAGTCTCATTATGTTCTCTACAAATTCTAGTCATATTTTCCATGTTTTCATGTTCATCACATGTTCTCTTTACAACTTTTATACTCAATATTCATGCTAACTTCCATATTTTGTGTTCGTTGTCAATATTCATATTCCTCTACAAGTTCATGTTCCTCACAAGATCACTTCGTTTTTCACCTTCACTTACATGTTTTCTACATTCTTTGTCATATTCTCCATGTTCTTCACAAGTCCATTGTTCATTCTTTGTATTCCCTATTCTCCTTATCATGTTTTCATGTTCTCTGTAAGTTCATATTCCCAGCATGTTCACTGTATTCATCAACTTTTCTTACATGTGTTCTTTGCCATGTTCCCCATATGTTCTCTGGGTTTTTCCCCTTACATGTTATCTAACGTTCCTTAACTAAAAAAATCTTTCGCCAATCAACTAAAACATAGTCACTTTCCTCATTTCTCAACTAACTTATTATCCAATCAACCAAAAAATTGTCAAAGGAATCTTTCCAACACTGTTCATAACTAAACTTATTCCCTAGTCATCAGAAAATAACCGTGTTCTTCATGTTTCATTGTCATTTCATAACTAAAAAAATCTTTCGCCAATCAACTAAAACATAGTCACTTTCCTCATTTCTCAACTAAACTTATTATCCAGTCAACTAAAAATAGTCAGAAATAGCCTCGTTCAACACTGTTCTTAACTAAAACAACCTTTCTCTTAGCTAAAAATTGTCAAAGGAAACTTCTTTCAGTACTTTCTTAACAGCCGCTATGTTTCATCAGGAAAAAATTGTCAAAGGAAACTTTCCAAAACTGTTCATAACTAGCTTTTATCCATCGTCAATCTACTAAAAATAATAACTTTCATCATTTCTTAACTAAACTTATTCCCCATTCATCAGAAAATAACCGTGTTCATCATGTTTCATTGTCATTTCATAACTAAAATTATCTGCCAATCATCAGAAAAAGTCATGTTCATCATGTTTTGGCTTTTGCTCAACTAAAAGTATTCATCGGTCAACTAAAAATAGTTACTTCATCATGTTTCCTTGTCATTTCTTAACTAAAATATCACTTCTCTCATCTGAAAATAGTCAGGATTAACCTCATTCAACACCGTTCTTAACTAAAACAGCCGTTCGCTTAGCTAAAAATTGTCAAAGGAATCTTTTCAGCACTGTTCATAACTAACTTTATCCATAGTCAAGTAAGAAAATATAGTCAAAGATATCTATCATCGTCGTTCTTAACTGGCATTATACTTTGTGGAGCACTAAAATAGTCACTGTCGTCATATTTTGTCTTTTTCCTCAACTAAAAGAGTCAAATGTAACTTTTTCAACACTTTCGTAACTAAAATTATATGTCGCTAAGTAAGAAAAAATAGTCAAATGTAACTTTTTCAGCACTTTCGTAAAAATTATATGTCGTTAAGTAAGAAAAATAGTCAAAGGTGCTCTCCGTAACACCAAAGTTACTCTTCGAGATAACAAAAAGACGCTCTCAAACACTCAAAAAAATTTACTCGCATCCTCAAAGTTATTCTCAGAGTCATCAAAAAGTTAATCTCAGTCATCAAATGCTATTCTCTAAGTAGCCTTTCGTTCATCAGAGAAACTTTCTAAGACATCTTCGTTCATTAAAGTTAATCTCAGAGGCATAAAAGTTATTCTCGGAGCTATCAAAATTAATCTCTAAAACAACAAAAGTTAATCTCTGTCATCAAAGTTGATCTGCAAGATATCTTCGAGACATCAAAGTTACTTTTCATTACATCAAAGACGCATTCAAATACTACCCATGTTCTCAGAAGTCATTCTCTAAACCATCAATGTTCTTCTCTAAGACATAAAAGTTATTCTCTATGTCATCAAAAGTTATTCCAAGACAGCAAAAGTCATTCTCAGAGCTATCAAAATTATTCTCGGAGTCATCAAAGGTATTCTCTAACTCACTTTTGGTCATTAAAGTTAATTTCTATGTTATAAAAGTTTGTCTCAGAGACATCTAAAGTTAATCTTAGAGTTATCAAATGTAATCTCTAACTCTCTTTTGTTCATCAAAGTTGATCTCAGAGTTAACAAAGGTAATCTCTAACTCACTCTCGTTCATCAAAGTTGTTTCAAAGACATCAAAGTTATTCAAAGAGCTAACAAAAGTTATTCTCAGAGTCACCTTCGTTCTTCAGAGAAACTTTCCAAAACATCTTTATTCATCAAAGTTATTCTCAGAGGCATAAAAGTCATTCTCAGAGCTATCAAACTTGTTCTCAAAGTCATCAAACTTATTCACAAAGTCATCAAAAGTTAATCTAAGACATCTTCTTTCATCAAAGTTATTTTCAGAGACATCTAAAGTTATTCTCAGAGCTATCAAACTTGTTCTCAGAGTCATCAAATGTTATTCTCGAAGTCATCAAAGTTATTTTCAGAGACATCTAAAGTTAATTTCTATGTTATAAAGTTATTCTCAGAGACATCTAAAGTTAATCTTGGTCATCAAAGTTATTTTCAGAGACATCTAAAGTTAATTTCTATGTTATAAAGTTATTCTCAGAGACATCTAAAGTTATTCTTGGTCATCAAAGTTGTTCTCTAAACATCAATGTTGTTCTCCAAGACATCAAAGATGTTCTCAAAATCATAAAAGTTATTCCCAGAGCTATCAAAGTTAATCTCAGAGTTATCCAAAGATATTCTCATGTCCACAAAAGTTATTCCAAGAGACGTCAAAGTTGTTTCAAAGACATCAAAGTTAATCTCAGAGTTATCCAAAGACATTCTCAGAGACATCTAAAGTTATTCTCTAAGACATCTAAAGTTAATTTCTATGTTATAAAGTTATTCTCAGAGACATCTAAAGTTAATCCATTCATCAAAGACATTCTCTAAGTCCTGAAAGTTATTCTCTATGACAACAAAGTCTTTCTCAGAGCTATCAAAGTTGTTCTCTAAGACATAAAAGTTATTCTCAGAGTCATCAAAGTGATCTCTAATTCACCTTCGTTCTCCCAAAGTTGTTCTCTAAGACACCTTCGTTCATCAAAGAAACTCTCCTTCTTCCATCATGTTATTCTTTAAGACATCTTCAGTCATAAAATTTCTCTCCAAAATGTAACTAGTTCAGCTTTTCATACCAAACCTGCATTTCTGTTAAAACATATTTTCTTAGTTGCTTTACCCTAAAACTGTTCTCTGAACTACACTGTTCAAACCTACGTAACCTATCCTCTCCACCCAATGTTACTTAGTTAACGTAACGTTCCTAAACCTAACTTTACCTATCCTAACATAACTTACCTTACCTTACCTATCCTACCTAACTTTACCTATCTTACCTAACTTAACCTGCATAACCTAAATTTACCTATGTTACCTTACCTTACCTATCTTACCTAACCTAACCTAACTTTACATATGTTACCTTACCTTACCTACCTTTCCTAACTTAACCTGCTTAACCTATCTTACCTATCTTACCTAACTTTACCTATCTTACCTAACTTAACTTTCATAACCTAACTTTACCTATCCTAACATAACTTACCTTACCTTCCCTATCTTACCTAACTTTACCTATCCTATCATAACTTACCTTACCTATCATACCTAACTTAACCAAACTTTACCTATCCTAACTTAACTTACCTAACTTATTCTGCTTAACCTAACTTACCTACATTACCTAACTTAACCTAACTTATTTAACTTATCTTACCTATCCTAACCTAACTTGCTTTACCTAACTTAATCTTACATTCCCAAACTGATGTATCCTAACTTATCTAGTCAAACCAGACATGATCTAACTTACATAAGTATTCCTTCTTGTCTTTTGTGTTTCGTCAATCATTGTCTCATATTCATTTACTCATTTCTTTAGTTAATTTCTCAAGTGGTCACTTATGGATTTCAAGTGCTATTTGTTAGAGATTGGATATTTAAGCATTTCAAAGAATTATAATTTCTCAAATGGTCACTTATGCATTTCAAGTGCTATTTGTTAGAGATTGGATATTTAAGCATTTCAAAGAATTTTTGTTATATATGGGCATTTACTCATTTCAAGGGATAATTTCTCAAATGGACGTTTTTGCATTTCAAGTGTTATTTGTTTAAGATTGGGTGTTTAACCATTTCAAAGGTTTTTGTTATATATGGGAACTTACTCGTTTCAAGGGCCAATTTCTCAAATGGTCATTTTTGCAGATCAAGGGTTATTTGTTAAAGTTCATCAAGTTGCTCATAAGTTGTATTTAGTAGGTTCTATCTTATGTTCTTATTCCCCAACCCCTTAACCTAACCTCTTGTAATCTTAGTGTATTTAGTAGGTTCTATCTTATGTTCTTATTCCCCAACCCTTTAACCTAACCTTTCAGATGTAGTTTTGTTTCTCCTTTGTATATTTTTACCCAAACCTTCTTTCCTTCTTTACTTTGTTTTCACATATAAGTTCATTCTTTATCATAGTAATAATAAAAATTACAATAGTAAAGAATCAGATCTACTAAGACTTGAAATTGAGAAACAAGAGCTCAAGGGAGTGAGAGCATGAAAGAAGAGCAAGGAGAAAGAGAGAGGGGGCGGAAGAGAATGGGACCAAAGAAGAGAGAATGAGAGAGAGTGTGGGCATGGGAGCACTAAGACTTGAATTGAGAAAAAGAAAAACTAAGTGAATGAGAGTGAGGGTGTGAGAATGGGAGCAATAAGACTTGAATTTGAGAAACAAGAGAGCATTTGAGCAAATGAGGGAGAGAGAGGGGGAGGAAGAGAGAGAATAAGGGAGAGAGATAGAAAAGGAGGGTTAGAAGGAGTAGGAGAATCAAAGTAAAGAAGGAAAGAAGGTTTGGGTAAAAATATACAAAGGAGAAACAAAACTACATCTGAAAGGTTAGGTTAAAGGGTTGGGGAATAAGAACATAAGATAGAACCTACTAAATACACTAAGATTACAAGAGGTTAGGTTAAGGGGTTGGGGAATAAGAACATAAGATAGAACCTACTAAATACAACTTATGAGCAACTTGATGAACTTTAACAAATAACCCTTGATCTGCAAAAATGACCATTTGAGAAATTGGCCCTTGAAACGAGTAAGTTCCCATATATAACAAAAACCTTTGAAATGGTTAAACACCCAATCTTAAACAAATAACACTTGAAATGCAAAAACGTCCATTTGAGAAATTATCCCTTGAAATGAGTAAATGCCCATATATAACAAAAATTCTTTGAAATGCTTAAATATCCAATCTCTAACAAATAGCACTTGAAATGCATAAGTGACCATTTGAGAAATTATAATTCTTTGAAATGCTTAAATATCCAATCTCTAACAAATAGCACTTGAAATCCATAAGTGACCACTTGAGAAATTAACTAAAGAAATGAGTAAATGAATATGAGACAATGATTGACGAAACACAAAAGACAAGAAGGAATACTTATGTAAGTTAGATCATGTCTGGTTTGACTAGATAAGTTAGGATACATCAGTTTGGGAATGTAAGATTAAGTTAGGTAAAGCAAGTTAGGTTAGGATAGGTAAGATAAGTTAAATAAGTTAGGTTAAGTTAGGTAATGTAGGTAAGTTAGGTTAAGCAGAATAAGTTAGGTAAGTTAAGTTAGGATAGGTAAAGTTTGGTTAAGTTAGGTATGATAGGTAAGGTAAGTTATGATAGGATAGGTAAAGTTAGGTAAGATAGGGAAGGTAAGGTAAGTTATGTTAGGATAGGTAAAGTTAGGTTATGAAAGTTAAGTTAGGTAAGATAGGTAAAGTTAGGTAAGATAGGTAAGATAGGTTAAGCAGGTTAAGTTAGGAAAGGTAGGTAAGGTAAGGTAACATATGTAAAGTTAGGTTAGGTTAGGTAAGATAGGTAAGGTAAGGTAACATAGGTAAAGTTAGGTTATGCAGGTTAAGTTAGGTAAGATAGGTAAAGTTAGGTAGGATAGGTAAGGTAAGGTAAGTTATGTTAGGATAGGTAAAGTTAGGTTTAGGAACGTTACGTTAACTAAGTAACATTGGGTGGAGAGGATAGGTTACGTAGGTTTGAACAGTGTAGTTCAGAGAACAGTTTTAGGGTAAAGCAACTAAGAAAATATGTTTTAACAGAAATGCAGGTTTGGTATGAAAAGCTGAACTAGTTACATTTTGGAGAGAAATTTTATGACTGAAGATGTCTTAAAGAATAACATGATGGAAGAAGGAGAGTTTCTTTGATGAACGAAGGTGTCTTAGAGAACAACTTTGGGAGAACGAAGGTGAATTAGAGATCACTTTGATGACTCTGAGAATAACTTTTATGTCTTAGAGAACAACTTTGATAGCTCTGAGAAAGACTTTGTTGTCACAGAGAATAACTTTCAGGACTTAGAGAATGTCTTTGATGAATGGATTAACTTTAGATGTCTCTGAGAATAACTTTATAACATAGAAATTAACTTTAGATGTCTTAGAGAATAACTTTAGATGTCTCTGAGAATGTCTTTGGATAACTCTGAGATTAACTTTGATGTCTTTGAAACAACTTTGACGTCTCTTGGAATAACTTTTGTGGACATGAGAATATCTTTGGATAACTCTGAGATTAACTTTGATAGCTCTGGGAATAACTTTTATGATTTTGAGAACATCTTTGATGTCTTGGAGAACAACATTGATGTTTAGAGAACAACTTTGATGACCAAGAATAACTTTAGATGTCTCTGAGAATAACTTTATAACATAGAAATTAACTTTAGATGTCTCTGAAAATAACTTTGATGACCAAGATTAACTTTAGATGTCTCTGAGAATAACTTTATAACATAGAAATTAACTTTAGATGTCTCTGAAAATAACTTTGATGACTTCGAGAATAACATTTGATGACTCTGAGAACAAGTTTGATAGCTCTGAGAATAACTTTAGATGTCTCTGAAAATAACTTTGATGAAAGAAGATGTCTTAGATTAACTTTTGATGACTTTGTGAATAAGTTTGATGACTTTGAGAACAAGTTTGATAGCTCTGAGAATGACTTTTATGCCTCTGAGAATAACTTTGATGAATAAAGATGTTTTGGAAAGTTTCTCTGAAGAACGAAGGTGACTCTGAGAATAACTTTTGTTAGCTCTTTGAATAACTTTGATGTCTTTGAAACAACTTTGATGAACGAGAGTGAGTTAGAGATTACCTTTGTTAACTCTGAGATCAACTTTGATGAACAAAAGAGAGTTAGAGATTACATTTGATAACTCTAAGATTAACTTTAGATGTCTCTGAGACAAACTTTTATAACATAGAAATTAACTTTAATGACCAAAAGTGAGTTAGAGAATACCTTTGATGACTCCGAGAATAATTTTGATAGCTCTGAGAATGACTTTTGCTGTCTTGGAATAACTTTTGATGACATAGAGAATAACTTTTATGTCTTAGAGAAGAACATTGATGGTTTAGAGAATGACTTCTGAGAACATGGGTAGTATTTGAATGCGTCTTTGATGTAATGAAAAGTAACTTTGATGTCTCGAAGATATCTTGCAGATCAACTTTGATGACAGAGATTAACTTTTGTTGTTTTAGAGATTAATTTTGATAGCTCCGAGAATAACTTTTATGCCTCTGAGATTAACTTTAATGAACGAAGATGTCTTAGAAAGTTTCTCTGATGAACGAAAGGCTACTTAGAGAATAGCATTTGATGACTGAGATTAACTTTTTGATGACTCTGAGAATAACTTTGAGGATGCGAGTAAATTTTTTTGAGTGTTTGAGAGCGTCTTTTTGTTATCTCGAAGAGTAACTTTGGTGTTACGGAGAGCACCTTTGACTATTTTTCTTACTTAACGACATATAATTTTTACGAAAGTGCTGAAAAAGTTACATTTGACTATTTTTTCTTACTTAGCGACATATAATTTTAGTTACGAAAGTGTTGAAAAAGTTACATTTGACTCTTTTAGTTGAGGAAAAAGACAAAATATGACGACAGTGACTATTTTAGTGCTCCACAAAGTATAATGCCAGTTAAGAACGACGATGATAGATATCTTTGACTATATTTTCTTACTTGACTATGGATAAAGTTAGTTATGAACAGTGCTGAAAAGATTCCTTTGACAATTTTTAGCTAAGCGAACGGCTGTTTTAGTTAAGAACGGTGTTGAATGAGGTTAATCCTGACTATTTTCAGATGAGAGAAGTGATATTTTAGTTAAGAAATGACAAGGAAACATGATGAAGTAACTATTTTTAGTTGACCGATGAATACTTTTAGTTGAGCAAAAGCCAAAACATGATGAACATGACTTTTTCTGATGATTGGCAGATAATTTTAGTTATGAAATGACAATGAAACATGATGAACACGGTTATTTTCTGATGAATGGGGAATAAGTTTAGTTAAGAAATGATGAAAGTTATTATTTTTAGTAGATTGACGATGGATAAAAGCTAGTTATGAACAGTTTTGGAAAGTTTCCTTTGACAATTTTTTCCTGATGAAACATAGCGGCTGTTAAGAAAGTACTGAAAGAAGTTTCCTTTGACAATTTTTAGCTAAGAGAAAGGTTGTTTTAGTTAAGAACAGTGTTGAACGAGGCTATTTCTGACTATTTTTAGTTGACTGGATAATAAGTTTAGTTGAGAAATGAGGAAAGTGACTATGTTTTAGTTGATTGGCGAAAGATTTTTTTAGTTATGAAATGACAATGAAACATGAAGAACACGGTTATTTTCTGATGACTAGGGAATAAGTTTAGTTATGAACAGTGTTGGAAAGATTCCTTTGACAATTTTTTGGTTGATTGGATAATAAGTTAGTTGAGAAATGAGGAAAGTGACTATGTTTTAGTTGATTGGCGAAAGATTTTTTTAGTTAAGGAACGTTAGATAACATGTAAGGGGAAAAACCCAGAGAACATATGGGGAACATGGCAAAGAACACATGTAAGAAAAGTTGATGAATACAGTGAACATGCTGGGAATATGAACTTACAGAGAACATGAAAACATGATAAGGAGAATAGGGAATACAAAGAATGAACAATGGACTTGTGAAGAACATGGAGAATATGACAAAGAATGTAGAAAACATGTAAGTGAAGGTGAAAAACGAAGTGATCTTGTGAGGAACATGAACTTGTAGAGGAATATGAATATTGACAACGAACACAAAATATGGAAGTTAGCATGAATATTGAGTATAAAAGTTGTAAAGAGAACATGTGATGAACATGAAAACATGGAAAATATGACTAGAATTTGTAGAGAACATAATGAGACTAAGAGAAAGATTACAGAAAAAATGGAGATACTTGTGAAAATATGAACTGAATGGGACTGTGAACATTTGTAGAACATGGAATGAACACAGAAAACATGGACAAAAAGTGAAGAACATAGCTGAATATAGAGAAAATATGCAAATACAGTACGATTATTGAAGGTTTGGGTACGTTGGGGAGGGGAGGGTAATGTAATTATTCTGATAAACAGATAGGCTGGAGAGGAACTTGGTCGGATATAATTATGTCTGATGATCTAAGACAGAGGAAATGTAGCTTGGTTAATGCCCTGATTAATTTTACTACGTTAGAAATAAGGTGATCTTAAATCTCATGTGATATAGTTGGAAATAAAGAACTTGTACAAAATGAACTAAGCTGGGGCACAAGAGTTGAAACTTGATAACTGAACTGGTTTTTATTTACTATGTCTGAAAATGTAGTTGGGTGATTTGGACTGAGAGTAATGAATTTACAAAAGTGAGCTTGGACAGAGGACAAGAGCTAGAGTTTTATAATTGTTTTCATTATATTTACTATGTCTGAAATACAGAGGGTAAAAATTTCGGGGAAATTGATGGTTTATTTACAAAGACTTGAGGGTGGAAGAGGGTGGGGGACGAGAGCTGGAGCTCAGTAACTGACTTGATCTTATTTACTAACTTTGAAGTATGTCTGCTTTTAATTTTAGGGAAATTGATGGGTTATTTACAAAGATACGAAGGAGAACTAAGGCGGAGACGAGAGCTGGAGCTCGATAACTGACTTGATTTTATTTACGGAGCCTGAAATACAGAGGGTAAAAATTTCAGGGAAATTGGACTGATACTAACGAAGATACGAGAGAGAGCTAAGGCGGAGGACAAGCGCTGGAGCTTGGTAACTAAATTACTGTATTGAACTACGTTTGAAATATGATTATTTTTAAATTTTAGAGGGATTGGAATGATAGTATTCATTATACGACAGGGGACTAAGGTGGGGGAACGTGAGCTAGAACATGCTTACTAACATGATTTATTTGTGTAAAACTGACTTGCTTAATGAAAAGGAGCAAACATACGATGTTGGAAAATAGTTGAACTGAACTGAATGAAAGGAGAGAGAGAGAGAGAGGAGGGACGGTTGAGATATTATTATGGAGAAGATAAGATAAGAGGTCTGGCTGGCCGGGCGTAAAGTAAATAAAGGTGACGCGACAGATTGCGAGGTAAGGGGGGAGGGAGGGGGGTGTGAGGTACGAAACCCTGAAAACAATGACTTACACAGGTGATTTTCTAAATTTACATGAAAACTATGGCTTACACAGACAGATTTTGTAAGTTGAAAACATGTAAAACATGTCCGTAGAGTTCTCCTGGAAGCCCTAAAGAGCTATATACGTTACTTTAATTTGTCCCATAAGGCCTTAACAAACTTCTATGTCTTGGAAATTATTTTTCTCATAAGAACTTTAACAAACTCGTATGGCATTATTTTTCATTATAAGAAATCCTTACTTCCAAATCTGTGACTCCCCAAATTCGCCTGAAAACCCTGACACGCTACACACGATATTTTGATCTGAAAACCCTGACACGCTACACACGATATTTGGCCTGAAAACCCTGACACGCTACAGACGATATTTGGCCTGAAAAAAAAATATCGTCTGTGGCGTGTCATCCCTACTACTGTAGCCACAGTGTAGGGCGGGTGTGGCCCGCCATCAGTGTTGTGGCCACAGTGTAGGGCTGGTGTGGGCCGCCATCAGTGTTGTGGCCACAGTGTAGGGCGGGTGTGGCCCGCCATCAGTGTTGTGGCCACAGTGTAGGGCAGGTGTGGGCCGCCATCAGTGTTGTAGCCCACAGTGTAGGGCTGGTGTGGGCCATCAGTGTTGTAGCCACAGTGTAGGGCTGGTGTGGGCCGCCATCAGTGTTGTAGCCCACAGTGTAGGGCTGGTGTGGGCCGCCATCAGTGTTGTAGCCACAGTGTAGGGCTGGTGTGGGCCGCCATCAGTGTTGTAGCCACAGTGTAGGGCAGGTGTGGGCCATCAGTGTTGTAGCCACAGTGTAGGGCAGGTGTGGGCCATCAGTGTTGTAGCCACAGTGTAGGGCAGGTGTGGGCCATCAGTGTTGTAGCCACAGTGTAGGGCTGGTGTGGGCCGCCATCAGCGTTGTAGCCACAGTGTAGGGCTGGTGTGGGCCGCCATCAGCGTTGTAGCCACAGTGTAGGGCAGGTGTGGGCCATCAGTGTTGTAGCCCACAGTGTAGGGCTGGTGTGGGCCGCTTGAACGTGGCGTCAGGTTTATATATTTCCTTCCTGCCGCTCCGATGTGTTTACAAGTAATGTTACCTGACTGTTTACCTTGAAGTCGACACGCCGCTCGCCGGACGATTTCTCGCAAAATGTTTTTCCTGAGGTTTAGCAAGAGTCGGGCGAGGTTCAAGAGTTGTGTTACATAGCGGGAGTGAAGCCTCGGTCGCGCCCTGCTAGCTCCAGGGCGAGGCTGTCTCACCGCCGCCCTTGGCAACTTGGGGTGAGGCTCATGAGGCCTTAGCAACAGGTGAGAGTGGGGGCGCTGGCGTGAGGTCGTGACGGAGTGGTGTCGACGCTCAGCTCATGCGAGCCTCAGATACACCACAGCTTGTATTCCTTTCTCCGTCACTCTCTTAGTCTGGTCGGGTGCTGGGGGCGGCACCACAGGGGTGCTGGGGGCGGCACCAGAGGGTTGCTGGGGGCGGCACCACAGGGGTGCTGGGGGCGGCACCACAGGGGTGCTGGGGGCGGCACCAGAGGGTTGCTGGGGGCGGCACCACAGGGGTGCTGGAGGCGGCACCACAGGGGTGCTGGGGGCGGCACCACAGGGGTGCTGGGGGCGGCACCACAGGGGTGCTGGGGGCGGCACCACAGGGGTGCTGGGGGCGCCACTACAGTCTTCACCATTTACAAGTATCACGCGGCACACCTTACACTCTTCCCCAATTAATGGCAGCCATTCTTGGCTGCCTTTCACCACCCTCACAGTAAAAGGCACCTGAATTAAACCACGATAACACGTCTTCACAATAGCGTCGGAAATTTGTTTTCGCGTGATGGTGATGAGTGCGTGATGGTGATGAGTGCGTGATGGTGATGAGTGCGTGACGCCTCACAACGGAGCGGCCTGCTCATAACAGTGAGGCCGCCACTCACTGTTATGAGAAGTCTAGTGAGTGTTCACCAGACCTCATCGTCCAGTCAACACTCAGGGAAGTGTCTTGGCAGCGGTCACGTTCCGTCGGAGTTTGTTACCAGGGAAAGACTTGACTTACATGTACACACACTCACCTTATTTCTGGGTCTTAGTTCCCAGGACGTCCACCTGGAGTGTTTCCTGGTGGACGAGAGTCAGAGTAGAGCTGCGCCCTCGGCCATAAAGAAGGATTTGTTAGAGCTCAATACTAAGATAGAGCATGTTGACCAAACCACACGCTAGAAAGTGAAGGGACGACGGCGACGTTTAGGTCCGTCCAGGACCATTGTCAAGTCGATTGTGAGAATCGACTTGAGAATGGTCCAGGACGGACCGAAACGTCGTCGTCCCTTCATTTTCTAGTGTGTGGTTTGGTCAACATATTTCAGCCACGTTATTGTGACTCCTCGTCTGCTAGATGGAGCACATCTCCGCGGCTCTCTCAAGGCAAGCCTCGCCCTCTACGCCGCCGGATATTAACATATTAATGACAGGATATAAATAGGATTTAGTGTGCCTGTGATGCAGCAGAAGACAGCGCTGGGCCCCTGGCTCACAATATCACTAACCATGTTCCTGAAATAACACTGACCGTCCACTTCATCATGCCATAACCTGATGGAAGGCGCTTCTAAAATCTTGGTGAAGTTGTGTGGTTTGGTTCGTGGGTTAAGAAGTGTGCGTTCATGGGCTGCCTCGTCTGTCCTGGTGGATAAGAAACACAAGTTGAGTTGATTTTAGCATTGTAGCTCCCTGACGAGTCAAGTCGCTCCTGAGAGCACAGTAGCATGACCCGAGGAGGACGTTCTAATGACCTAAGGAACAACACTTGCCAGACACATGCTGACACATCTTGAACTGCAACCCGTTCTCGCACTTTCTTTAGTCAATATTGACTTATTAAATACGTGCATATGTGACATACTAAACAAACTAGTTTACCATGAAAAGCTTCATAGAAAACACCGACCTTACCTAACCTTCTTAGTATGTTAAGATAAGCATCTTATTGCTTCGTAATTACAATTATTACTTAACCAATACCTATAATAGGTTAAGTAATAATTGTAATTACGAAGCAATAAGATGCTTATCTTAACATACTAAGAAGGTTAGGTAAGGTCGGTGTTTCTATGAAGCTTTTCATGGTAAACTAGTTTGTTTAGTATGTCACATATGCACGTATTTAATAAGTCAATATTGACTATACGAAAGTGCGAGAACGGGTTGTGAACTGAGAATGCATTTGCATTTCGTCACCCAAGACTGGGTTATGTATGCGATGTTGTATTCACTATTTACTTGCTATTTGTGCCTCCAGAATCAAGCTATGTGCTGTTGGGCTCCGCCTTTCTAACCAATGTATTTTTCGTGTATCATATCTACTACATATATTTTTCTCTGACACACACACGCACACACGCACACTAGGTGAGAACACGCATACCCAGGAAACAGCCCTTAGCAGCCGTCTAACTCCCAACGTACCTATTTACTGCTAGGTGAACAGTTGCATCAGGGTGAAAGAAACTCCGCCCATTAATACACTGCCGACACACTCACCCGCAAGGCTGAGTGTGTGTGTCTCTCTTCCGTCTTCTGTGTTTTTTGTGGCAAAAATTCATAATAAGTTGTGTCAGGAAAGAACACTTCAGCAGAACATGGATTAGTATCATGGTGATATATTGGACTTAGTATTATATTTGGATTTGCAGTGATTGGAATCATGACACTTTCTTTCATGTGATTGAAAGAATTGTCATTGTGTGACAGTTGTCATTGTGATTGAATTGTCATTGTGTGACAATTGACAGAGAGAGAGAGAGAGATAGAGAGAGAGAGAGAGAGAGAGAGAGAGAGAGAGAGAGAGAGAGAGAGAGAGAGAGAGAGAGAGAGAGAATTGTCATTGACAAAAGAGAGAGAGAGAATTGTCAAAAGAGAGAGAATTGTCATTGACAAAAGAGAGAGAGAGAATTGTCAAAAGAGAGAGAATTGTCATTGACAAAAGAGAGAGAGAATTGTCATTGTCATTGAGTAACAATGTCAGAATTGTCATTGAGAATTGTCATTGACAAAAGAGAGAGAGAATTGTCATTGTGATTGAAAGAAAGTGTCATTGCATGATACTTTCTGCATGTGATTCTTTTACAGAAATCCATGTTGGGGAATTGTTGGACAGTGAGATCTGGATTCCAGGATATAACCTATACAGGTGCGATAGGATAATTAGGTCATATGGAGGAGTGGGTCTGCATATTAGGGAAGACCTTGTATGCTCGGAGCTCCTAAACGTTACAAATGAGGTGGTAGAGGTATTGGGATTAAAAACAGAGAAAATAAACTTAGTGATTATTCTAATATACAAACCGCCAGATGCAACGGCTGAGGAATTCACAGAACAGATAAACAAAATAGAGAATAGCCTTGATAATTTGGAGAACCCGATACCTGATATTATCTTCCTAGGTGACTTCAACTTGCCTAGTCTCAGGTGGAAAATAGCAAACAATAATATTATACCAGGAAATCTATCAGGACCTAACCAACCACAGATTAGAGAATTACTTAGATTCTGTGACAAATTTTCACTCAGCCAGCAGATATCGGAGCCAACGAGAAATGAAAATATTCTAGATCTGGTCTTTACGAACAATGAAGACATTATCAGAGACATTACGATATCAGATACCACATACTCAGATCACAAGCTCATTGAAGTGCAAATGACCATCAATACTCAGAATAGACCAAAAACGTTGATCAAGCGAGAAGGGCTATTCAGTAAATTCAATTTTAATAATAAAAGGATAGACTGGGAGATAATAAACAGGGAACTTATAAATATTCCATGGGGAACTGTGCTAAGTAATACAAGTCCTACAGAAGGAATAGAAAAACTGACTTCAGAAGCGTATCAAGTCTGTCTGAAACATGTTCCTTTGAGGAAAGCCAGAAAGAGATCTAACGCAGAAAGAGAACGCAGACGACACTATAAACGAAGGAAAAAAATTACGGAAATGCTTAAGTAAACACGACTTTCCCTACAAAGAAGGAATAATTTAAATAGGGAAAGTGAAGAAATCGAGGGGAAATTGAAAGACTCGTATCAGACTGAAGAAAGGCTGTTAGAACAGAAAGCAATTCAAGAAATATAGGAAAGTCCAAAATATTTCTTCACATATGCGAAATCAAAAGCAAAAACCCCTGCCAGTATTGGGCCTCTTCGTACAAGTGAAGGTTCATGCACGGAGGATGACAAAGAAATTAGTGAAATCCCCAAAAAGCAGTATGAGGACATGTTTAGCACTCCGATAAACAGCATGAAAGTGGAAGATCCAGACAACTTCTTTATGCGCGATATCCAAACACCTGTAAATATAACTGATATCAACACGAGCGTACTAAATTTTGAAAGATAAATTGAACACATGCCCATGCACTCAGCTCTGGGTCCAGATTCATGGAATTCAATATTTATAAAGAAATGCAAAGTGCCGGTAGCACAGTCACTCAGTATAGTATGGAGGAAGAGCTTGGACACGGGGGAGATACCAGATGCGCTTAAAGCAGCAGACATAGCTCCTCTACACAAGGGAGGGAGCAAAGCATTGGCAAAGAATTATAGACCAGTTGCACTAACGTCCCACACAATAAAAGTATTTGAGAGAGTGATCAGGAGTCAGGTCACCAATTTCATGGAGACCAATGACCTCCACAACCCAGGCCAACATGGATTTAGAGCGGAAAGATCGTGCCTCTCACAGCTACTTGACCACTAAGACAAAAGTCACTGAGGCATTAGAAGAAAAACAGAATGCTGATAACGGATTTCGCAAAGGAAATCGATAAATGTGACCATGGCGTGATAGCACACAAAATGAAGTCAATGGGAATATCCGGTAAAGTTGGACGCTGGATACTCAGTTTTTTGTCAAACAAGACTCAGCGAGCAACAGTCAACCATATCAAATCGAGTTCAAGTGCAGTTAAAAGCTCAGTACCTCAGGGTACAGTCCTTGCACCACTGCTGTTCCTTATTCTCATATCAGATATAGACAAAAATACAAGTCACAGTTTCGTGTCATCCTTTGTAGATGACACAAAAATCAGCATGAAAACTGCCTCGACTGAAGACATTAAAAAACTTCAAGCTTATATTAATAAAGTTTTCGACTGGGCAACAGAAAAAACATGATGTTTAACAGTGATAAATTCCAGGTACTCAGGTACGGTAAAATTGAGGACCTTAAACATAATACAGGGTACAAAACACAATCAAATCTGCCCATAGTAGGAAACCAGCATGTAAAGGATTTGGGAATAATGATGTCTGACGACCTAACGTTTAGGGAGCATAACCAAGCAAATATTGCGTCAGCCAGGAAAATGATCGGATGGATTACAAGAACCTTCAAATCCAGAGATCCCATCACAATGGTTGTACTATACAAATCACTTGTATTGTCCCGTCTTGAGTTGTGCTCAGTACTTACCCCTTCAGAGCAGGAGAGATTGCTGAAGTAGAGGGAATACAGAGAACATATACGGCACGCATAGACGCGATAAAGCACCTAAATTATTGGGATCGTCTCAAAGCTCTCCAAATGTACTCACTAGAAAGAAGACGAGAGAGATATCAAATAATATACACGAGGAAGATACTCGAGGGCCAAGTACCAAATCTACACAGTAAAATAACAACGTACTGAAGTGAACAATATGGAAGAAAATGCAGAATAGAACCAATGAAGAGCAGAGGTGCCATAGGCACAATCAGAGAACACTGTATAAACATCAGAGGTCCGCGGTTGTTCAACGTCCTCCCAGCGAGCATAAGAAATATTGCCGGAACAACCGTGGACATCTTCAAGAGAAATCTAGATTGTTTCCTCCAAGGAGTGCCGGACCAACCGGGCTGTGGTGGGTATGTGGGCCTGCGGGCCGCTCCAAGCAACAGCCTGGTGGACCAAACTCTCACAAGTCAAGCCTGGCCTCGGGCCGGGCTTGGGGAGTAGAAGAACTCCCAGAACCCCATCAACCAGGTATCCAGCAGATCATCACGTGCGCGGCGTTGAGGTCTCTGAGGCGGCTGGCCAGCAGCGCGGGGCGGTAATAACACCTCACATTACCTCAACGTTTTGTGTCGACTTCCAGAGCCCAGGGACCAGATTCACGAAGCAGTTACGCAAGTACTTACGAACGTGTACATGTTTCCTCAATCTTTGACGGCTTTGGTTACGTTGATTAAACAGTTTACAAGCATGAAAACTTGCCAATCAACTGTTGTTATTGTTATAAACAGCCTCCTGGTGCTTCGGAACTCATTAACTGTTTAATAATTGTAAACAAAGCCGCCAAATATTGAGAAAAGATGTACAGGTTCGTAAGTGTTTGCGTAACTGCTTCGTAAAATCTGGTCCCAGATGTATGCAAAATCGCTGCTTGTTCCATCTATCTGTTGGTTAATCTTGTTGTGGTATAAACGGGAGCTTCCCAGCTGGGACAACAGGCCTTCAGTTGACGTTGTTCTTCTATTCTTTGTACATAGCGGTCCCACAGGGGGGACCTACCCATGACCCCCCCTCCCATGGGGCAGGGGGGAGTGCACTCCCCCCCCCTCCCATGGGGCAGGGGGGGGGGGAGTGCACTCCATAACAGGTTGAAGTTGGTTGCCTTCAAATAGTGAATTTGATCAGATCAGTACACACAGAAATCACACTAACGTGATGCATCAAATGAACAAATCAACAAGGGCCGTGACGAGGATTCGAACCTGCGTCCGGGAGCATCCGAGAACAGTGTATTAAGGATACAGTATTAACAGTATTAAGGCAGTGTCTGGGATGCTCCCGGACGCAGGTTCGAATCCTCGTCACGGCCCTTGTTGATTTGTTCATTTGATCAGGTCAAATTCACCAGATAATAGGATCAGGGTGTGGAGCCGCTTGGTCTTCTTTTTACCTTTTGACTCCTAATTAAAGTAAATAAAGAATATTCAGGTTTCAATAAACTGGCATTTAAGAACGGGACATTATTGGGTGTCTGGAGTGTTGAGAAGGTCCAGAGATATATATATACCGCCGCTCCGAGGGCGGAGACAACTGATCCTCTCAAGTTTAAGGAGCTGTGGTAGAAGGATCCACCCGTCTATTATGCAAGGAATTTCGAAGGGAACTTAAATGCTGTGTTGAGGATTTCTGCCAAAGTTCGTGTGGCGAGCTGAGCTAACTCCGACCCCGATTATGGGCCCTTGGGAACACCACCGCCTTCCTAGTTTACAACTCAAATAAAAAAGTCACTTAAATTTCATTTCTTGAAGGTAATGTGACAATTGTTGTCAACGTGAATGAAACATTGCCACAACGTCGTCTGGCGCCGAGTGAAAATTTGATAAGCGGGAAAAGATATCTTGTATATGTGACTACACACACATGGTTTTAATGGTTGGTGTAGTGTGTGTTCGGTATCAACGTTGTTATATGTGACTAAGCCGGGATGTGTGAGTGTTTAAAGACGTCTCCAAGATGGTCAAACACACTTTGCTCCATTTTATAAGATTGTATTGTATATATGTGTACGTTCAAAGAACAGGAGTCAGTCAGCCACTGGGACCTG
>NC_091179.1:26362613-26522613 GCF_040958095.1 Procambarus clarkii
GAAATAGCATTATCACCAACACTCCCTCATGTTCTCCAACAATAACATTATCACCAACACTCCCTCATGTTCTCCAACAATAACATTATCACCAACACTATCTCACCAACACTCCCTCATGTTCTCCAACAATAACATTATCACCAACACTATCTCACCAACACTCCCTCATGTTCTCCAACAATAACATTATCACCAACACTATCTCACCAACACTCCCTCATGTTCTCCAACAATAGCACTATCACCAACACTATCTCACCAACACTCCCTCATGTTCTCCAACAATAACATTATCACCAACACTATCTCACCAACACTCCCTCATGTTCTCCAACAATAGCACTATCACCAACACTATCTCACCAACACTCCCTGATGTTCTCCAACAATAGCACTATCACCAACACTATCTCACCAACACTCCCTCATCTTCTCCAACAATAACATTATCACCAACACTGTCTCACCAACACTCCCTCATGTTCTCCAACAATAGCACTATCACCAACACTATCTCACCAACACTCCCTGATGTTCTCCAACAATAACACTATCACCAACACTATCTCACCAACACTCCCTCATGTTCTCCAACAATAGCACTATCACCAACACTATCTCACCAACACTCCCTCATCTTCTCCAACAATAACACTATCACCAACACTATCTCACCAACACTCCCTCATCTTCTCCAACAATAACATTATCACCAACACTGTCTCACCAACACTCCCTCATCTTCTCCAACAATAACACTATCACCAACACTATCTCACCAACACTCCCTCATCTTCTCCAACAATAACATTATCACCAACACTATCTCACCAACACTCCCTCATGTTCTCCAACAATAACATTATCACCAACACTATCTCACCAACACTCCCTCATCTTCTCCAACAATAACATTATCACCAACACTGTCTCACCAACACTCCCTCATCTTCTCCAACAATAGCACTATCACCAACACTATCTCACCAACACTCCCTCATCTTCTCCAACAATAACACTATCACCAACACTATCTCACCAACACTCCCTCATCTTCTCCAACAATAACATTTTCACCAACACTATCTCACCAACACTTCCTCATCTTCTCCAACAATAACATTATCACCAACACTCCCTCATCTTCTCCAACAATAGCACTATCACCAACACTATCTCACCAACACTCCCTCATCTTCTCCAACAATAGCACTATCACCAACACTATCTCACCAACACTCCCTCATCTTCTCCAACAATAACATTATCACCAACACTATCTCACCAACACTCCCTCATCTTCTCCAACAGCCACAAAACCTGGTGCTGATGGGGGAGTTCCCTGACTGCGCCGTCAAGCTCTGTGACTTCGAGATCTCGCGAGTGTTGACGCCGGGACGAGAAGTGAGGGAGATCCTGGGCACACCTGACTATGTTGGTTAGTACTGTGTTGTTGGTGGTCCTGGGCACACCTGACTATGTTGGTTAGTACTGTGTTGGTGGTGGTCCTGGGCACACCTGACTATGTTGGTTAGTACTGTGTTGGTGGTGGTCCTGGGCACACCTGACTATGTTGGTTAGTACTGTGTTGTTGGTGGTCCTGGGCACACCTGACTATGTTGGTTAGTACTGTGTTGGTGGTGGTCCTGGGCACACCTGACTATGTTGGTTAGTACTGTGTTGTTGGTGGTCCTGGGCACACCTGACTATGTTGGTTAGTACTGTGTTGTTGGTGGTCCTGGGCACACCTGACTATGTTGGTTAGTACTGTGTTGGTGGTGGTCCTGGGCACACCTGACTATGTTGGTTAGTACTGTGTTGTTGGTGGTCCTGGGCACACCTGACTATGTTGGTTAGTACTGTGTTGTTGGTGGTCCTGGGCACACCTGACTATGTTGGTTAGTACTGTGTTGGTGGTGGTCCTGGGCACACCTGACTATGTTGGTTAGTACTGTGTTGGTGGTGGTCCTGGACACACCTGACTATGTTGGTTAGTACTGTGTTGTTGGTGGTCCTGGGCACACCTGACTATGTTGGTTAGTACTGTGTTGGTGGTGGTGGTCCTGGGCACACCTGACTATGTTGGTTAGTACTGTGTTGTTGGTGGTGGTCCTGGGCACACCTGACTATGTTGGTTAGAACTGTGTTGGTGGTGGTGGTCCTGGGCACACCTGACTATGTTGGTTAGTACTGTGTTGGTGGTGGTGGTCCTGGGCACACCTGACTATGTTGGTTAGTACTGTGTTGGTGGTGGTCCTGGGCACACCTGACTATGTTGGTTAGTACTGTGTTGGTGGTGGTCCTGGGCACACCTGACTATGTTGGTTAGTACTGTGTTGGTGGTGGTGGTCCTGGGCACACCTGACTATGTTGGTTAGTACTGTGTTGGTGGTGGTGGTGGTCCTGGGCACACCTGACTATGTTGGTTAGTACTGTGTTGTTGGTGGTCCTGGACACACCTGACTATGTTGGTTAGTATTGTGTTGGTGGTGGTGGTCCTGGGCACACCTGACTATGTTGGTTAGTACTGTGTTGGTGGTGGTCCTGGGCACACCTGACTATGTTGGTTAGTACTGTGTTGGTGGTGGTCCTGGGCACACCTGACTATGTTGGTTAGTACTGTGTTGGTGGTGGTGGTCCTGGGCACACCTGACTATGTTGGTTAGTATTGTGTTGGTGGTGGTCCTGGGCACACCTGACTATGTTGGTTAGTACTGTGTTGTTGGTGGTGGTCCTGGGCACACCTGACTATGTTGGTTAGTACTGTGTTGTTGGTGGTGGTCCTGGGCACACCTGACTATGTTGGTTAGTACTGTGTTGGTGGTGGTGGTCCTGGGCACACCTGACTATGTTGGTTAGTACTGTGTTGTTGGTGGTCCTGGGCACACCTGACTATGTTGGTTAGTACTGTGTTGTTGGTGGTCCTGGACACACCTGACTATGTTGGTTAGTACTGTGTTGGTGGTGGTGGTCCTGGGCACACCTGACTATGTTGGTTAGTATTGTGTTGTTGGTGGTGGTCCTGGGCACACCTGACTATGTTGGTTAGTACTGTGTTGTTGGTGGTGGTCCTGGGCACACCTGACTATGTTGGTTAGTACTGTGTTGTTGGTGGTGGTCCTGGGCACACCTGACTATGTTGGTTAGTACTGTGTTGTTCATAGTCAACAAAGCTCAATAACTTTAAACAGTCAGTATAATGTTCCTCATGACAGTAAAGACTGTGGTATAACTGGCATCCAAGATGGTATATTTAGTTACTGTAAATCCTGCCTTCAGGCTGGGTGACAGTTGTACAATCTTCTCAAAGTTCACGTTGTCTGTGCCACACGTGGACCCTTACAGTTTACCTGAAGCATTACACCATCTAGTAATATGTGTTTTCTGCTACATATAACTCAATATGCCGCGGAGGTCATCGGAGGAGTGGGCAAGAAGCCTCCCACATCTGTGCCAGATGCGACCTGAAGGGGACAACAGGCACAATGATCAGTACACGCTCGAGGAGGAGTGTGTCGGGTGAGGCTTCAAGAACTGTCATCAATACTGGCGGATCATAAGTAATGAGACAAGAGCCGACGGTCACACGAACCGACGCTCATATTGAATACATGTACTTAGAATCCTGTTGTATACAGCTAAGCACAGAGGCACATGTTCAGGCGTGATGCGTGCAGCTGTCGGCATTAATGATCTCGTGGCATGACACAGTAGCAGCAGTGTAGCGGAGGGCCTGGTGATTAACGACTGGCAGCCTCGTGGGCGTGATGGAGGTGTGACCAGCAGGTGTGACCAGCAGGAGGTGTGACCAGCAGGAGGTGTGACCAGCAGGAGGTGTGACCAGCAGGTGTGACCAGCAGGAGGTGTGACCAGCAGGAGGTGTGAGCAGCAGGAGGTGTGACCAGCAGGAGGTGTGACCAGCAGGAGGTGTGACCAGCAGGAGGTGTGACCAGGAGGTGTGACCAGCAGGAGGTGTAACCAGCAGGAGGTGTGACCAGCAGGAGGTGTGACCAGCAGGAGGTGTAACCAGCAGGAGGTGTGACCAGCAGGAGGTGTGACCAGCGGTGGCTATACATACTATAGATGGCTACACCGTGGCTCTGCAGGACTCCCCTGTGGTGTTGAGGGAGCCACTGTAATAGCTGCTACGCTTCATATTCTTGGCGGTAGATATTAATAAAGTTGATTCCCACTGCTGGAGGCTTCTTTGATATTCTTAGTCAAGTTAGTCCAGTTATGCAAGGTACGCCTTAATGCCCCTCGCCTTGTGGGAGCTCTTGCGACGTAATGATTCACTTCCCTTGCGCCGGGAAACTTGCTTTTCTTTGGGTTGTAATATGCAGAGTTTTCGGTATAAAAACCGATCATTTAGGCTGGACTAGGCCTCTAAACATGACCCCGGGTGGTTGCTGAGAGGTCTTCGACCCGCCAAGCTCAGGCTGGGGCCGGTGTTGGCAGGTGTGTTGGGACGCCATACACAAGGTGAAGGGTAGAGGAGGGGCAGTTGGAGGAGTGTGGGAGCCGCTTGGGCAGTCTTCAGGTGAGTCACACAACCGGCCGCGGGGGCTCGTGTTCCTTGCCAGTAACACAAGCATCCCACGGCCGTTATCACCTCCGCTCCGGTGTCCAGGCGGCAGGTAACGCGGCTGTAACTCTGCTCTCAACAGCCCTCGCGAGCTGTTGAGAGCAGCAGACTCCGCTCTCCCGACGGTCTGCTGAACTGTAACACTCACTAGCGACACGATGACCAACACGGGCGCGGTCATTGATCACTCGTCAAGTTGCTGACGCCGTGTGATCCCCTCCGGTAGTGAAGGGTACCTGTAGAAATGATCATCTACCTTCTTGAGGTTATCTTGAGATGATTTCGGGGCTTTTTAGTGTCCCCGCGGCCCGGTCCTCGACCAGGCCTCCACCCCCAGGAAGCAGCCCGTGACAGCTGACTAACACCCAGGTACCTATTTACTGCTAGGTAACAGGGGCATAGGGTGAAAGAAACTCTGCCCATTGTTTCTCGCCGGCGCCTGGGATCGAACCCAGGACCACAGGATCACAAGTCCAGCGTGCTGTCTTCTCGACCGACCGGCTCCCTTGGTGTTAAAATACAAACAAAATGTCTCCAGGCAGACGGGTACGAGGGCCGTGCAGGGTACGAGGGCCGTGCAGGGTACGAGGGCCGTGCAGGGTACGAGGGCCGTGCAGGGTACGAGGGCCGTGCAGGGTACGAGGGCCGTGCAGGGTACGAGGGCCGTGCAGGGTACGAGGGCCGTGCAGGGTACGAGGGCCGTGCAGGGTACGAGGGCCGTGCAGGGTACGAGGGCCGTGCAGGGTACGAAAACTGGTGTGGAAGGGCCGGCCCATCTCGTGCCCACTCAGAAATGTAATACTGGCATCTTGTGTTTACCTCACCACAACAAGATTGTTGTCAGCGTGACGAGCCACAGCTGACCACAGCTGACCACAGCGTGTCTGTGGCCTGCCCCGGGCCTCTCGCTGCTTCAGCCACCATCCATCTTTGCTACAACAACTGTGGCTGGACGATTGTTATGTGTCTCTTCAAAACACTAATTGCTGACAATGATAAAAACTCGCCGACCTGCCCTGGGGCACAGCCAACCTACCCTGGGGCACAGCCAACCTGCCCTGGGGCACAGCCAACCTGCCCTGGGGCACAGCCAACCTGCCCTGGGGCACAGCCGATCTGCCCTGGGGCACAGCCAACCTGCCCTGGGGCACAGCCGACCTTCCCTGGGGGCACAGCCGACCTGCCCTGGGGCACAGCCAACCTGCCCTGGGGCACAGCCGACCTGTCCTGGGGCACAGCCAACCTGCCCTGGGGCACAGCGAACCTACCCTGGGGCACAGCCAACCTGCCCTGGGGCACAGCCAACCTGCCCTGGGGCACAGCCAACCTGCCCTGGGACACAGCCGACCTGCCCTGGGGCACAGTCAACACAGCCACAGACATAGCCCCGGTCCATCTCCTATGTTACAAAGACTGACCATCGTGTTCAACGCCATCTTGACCTCGACACATGACAATTTATTGGATTTCAAGAACTTCAAATAATTTAAGTGTTATACAATGAAAGAATTGCAACTTTAAATGGTCATTGTATATTCTCAAGGTGAGCGTCTTCACCAGTCTTATGTGGAACAGTTAATGTGTAAGATCCCACCCTAGAGAGTACTGTGAGGCCCTCACTGGACGCCCCACCCTAGAGAGTACTGTGTGGCCCCCACTGGACGCCCCACCCTAGAGAGTACTGAGTGGCCCCCACTGGACGTCCCACCCTAGAGAGTACTGTGTGGCCCCCACTGGACGCCCCACCCTAGAGAGTACTGTGTGGCCCCCACTGGACGTCCCACCCTAGAGAGTACTGTGTGGCCCCCACTGGACGCCCCACCCTAGAGAGTACTGTGTGGCCCCCACTGGACGTCCCACCCTAGAGAGTACTGTGTGGCCCTCACTGGACGTCCCACCCTAGAGAGTACTGTGTGGCCCCCACTGGACGCCCCACCCTAGAGAGTACTGTGTGGCCCCCACTGGACGCCCCACCCTAGAGAGTACTGTGTGGCCCCCACTGGACGCCCCACCCTAGAGAGTACTGTGTGGCCCCCACTGGACGCCCCACCCTAGAGAGTACTGTGTGGCCCCCACTGGACGCCCCACCCTAGAGAGTACTGAGTGGCCCTCACCACCTGTCCTCACTGGACGCGTCGTCCCTTCAACTGTCCACTTGGACACCGGCCACAGCCCTCAAGATATCCGGCGTGTTACTTAAAACTTTATTGTTAATTATGCACAATTATAATTGTTAGAATCGGAGCGAATATGAAGACAGAAGATAACATAGACAAACACAGAAGACAGCATTAACAAACACAGAAGACAGCATTAACAAACACAGAAGACAGCATTAACAAACACAGAAGACAGCATTAACAAACACAGAAGACAGCATTAACAAACACAGAAGACAGCATTAACAAACACAGAAGACAGCATTAACAAACACAGAAGACAGCATTAACAAACACAGAAGACAGCATTAACAAACACAGAAGACAGCATTAACAAACACAGAAGACAGCATTAACAAACACAGAAGACAGCATTAACAAACACAGAAGACAGCATTAACAAACACAGAAGACAACATTAACAAACACAGAAGACAGCATTAACAAACACAGAAGACAGCATTAACAAACACAGAAGACAGCATTAACAAACACAGAAGACAACATTAACAAACACAGAAGACAGCATTAACAAACACAGAAGACAGCATTAACAAACACAGAAGACAACATTAACAAACACAGAAGACAGCATTAACAAACACACAAGACAGCATTAACAAACACAGAAGACAGCATTAACAAACACAGAAGACAGCATTAACAAACACAGAAGACAACATTAACAAACACAGAAGACAGCATTAACAAACACAGAAGACAGCATTAACAAACACAGAAGACAGCATTAACAAACACAGAAGACAGCATTAACAAACACAGAAGACAACATTAACAAACACAGAAGACAGCATTAACAAACACAGAAGACAGCATTAACAAACACAGAAGACAGCATTAACAAACACAGAAGACAGCATTAACAAATACGTGTGAAGTCAGTATACGACACGAAGGCATGACAGTCTGGCTGGTCGACGGGTCGTGTACAGTGTGAGGTGTACACGTGACAGAAGCATTCGTACTGTTCTCCTCTACTAACGTTTGCAGTCACCCGCGGCCTGGCCGAGCAGCACCAACGTACCGTGCACCCCGTGCCGGGCCTGGCCGAGCTGGACCAACGTACCGTGCACCCCGAGCCGGGCCTGGCCGAGCAGCACCAACGTACCATGCACCCCGGGCCGGGCCTGGCCGAGCTGGACCAACGTACCGTGCACCCCGAGCCGGGCCTGGCCGAGCAGCACCAACGTACCGTGCACCCCCGGGCCGGGCCTGGCCGAGCAGCACCAACGTACCATGCACCCCGGGCCGGGCCTAACAATGTACTGGAGTACCACAATCAGAAGCCATCTCTGTGACGCGGTGTGAGCCACTTGCCCTCACGGCGGGTATCACGGTCGAGGCACTCAGGGCCTCACCTGACGTGATCACTCACAGGCAGGAGGATCAGGAGGAGTCGGTCTGATGTGACTGTGAGCGGCTGTGTTGACATGCTGGAGGGGGGGTGACATGACTCTTGACTCGTGAAGGGACGTGATGATACATGACTCGCTTCCCCTGTTGTAATACCGTCTCTCGGCCCAACAGTGATCACTCACAGTGACAACGGTGTATAACAGCGTGTTCACAGTGACAACGGTGTATAACAGCGTGTTCACAGTGACAACGGTGTATAACAGCGTGTTCACAGTGACAACGGTGTATAACAGCGTGTTCACAGTGACAACGGTGTATAACAGCGTGTTCACAGTGACAACGGTGTATAACAGCGTGTTCACAGAGACAACGGTGTATAACAGCGTGTTCACAGTGACAACGGTGTATAACAGCGTGTTCACAGTGACAACGGTGTATAACAGCGTGTTCACAGTGACAACGGTGTATAACAACGTGTTCACAGTGACAACGGTGTATAACAACGTGTTCACAGTGACAACGGTGTATAACAGCGTGTTCACAGTGACAACGGTGTATAACAGCGTGTTCACAGTGACTGTCAGCGGTCGTTCGTTAGGTAGACAGTTAAAGGAAGGCAAGATACGAGGCTGGACGGATGGGCAGGCGTTGTCTGCATTGGTCGACTCGCTCGACCAGACGACGCTAGCGCGAGGGATGAAAGCTGCTGGTCGCCGACAAGCGCTAACAAGCATCCTGGTCTCTGGCAGTTGAGTGGTCGTGTTCACTGTAAACATTACATTGAAATATGTAACAAAATACTTTTGCAAGACAGAGGATACAGCTTCGTTACAGTTTGTGCTGTGTTATTACAAGGATTTGGCTGAAAATTATATATCGAGTGTGTGGGTACTCACCTATTTGTGTCTGCAGGATCGAGCATTGACTCTTGGATCCCGCCTTTCTAGCCATCGGTTGTTTACAGCAATGACTCCTGTCCCATTTCCCTATCATACTTAATTTTTATTATATTACTATTAATACTATTATGAATAGTATTTGCTTCCACAACCTGTTCCTGAAGTGCATTCCATTTTCCCACTACTCTCACGCTAAAAGAAAACTTCCTAACATCTCTGTGACTCATCTGAGTTTCCAGTTTCCACCCATGTCCCCTCGTTCTGTTATTATGACGTGTGAACATTTCGTCTCTGTCCACTCTGTCAATCCCCTTGAGTATTTTATACGTTCCTATCATGTCCCCCCTCTCCCTTCTTCTTTTTAGTGTAAGGCACAGTTCCTTCAGGCGCTCCTCATACCCCATCCCTCGTAACTCTGAGACGAGTTTCGTTGCAAACCTCTGAACCTTTTCCAGTTTCCTTATGGGCTTCTTCAGGTGGGGGCTCCATGATGGCGAGGCATACTCTAAGACTGGTCTCACGTAGGCAGTGTAAAGCGCCCTAAATGCCTCCTTACTTAGGTTTCTGAATGATGTTCTAACTTTTGCCAGTGTAGAGTACGCTGCTGTCGTGTGTGTGTGTTTGTGTGTGTGTGTGTGTGTGTGTGTGTGTGTGTGTGTGTGTGTGTGTGTGTGTGTGTGTGTGTGTGTGTGTGTGTGTGTGTGTTCTCCTAGTTGTGCTTGCGGGGGTTGAGCTCTGCTCTTTCGGCTCGCCTCTCAACTGTCAATCAGTCAACTGTTACTAACAACTATTTTTTTTAACCCCCCCCCCCCGAAGAAGCAGCCCGTAACAGCTGTCTAACTCCCAGGTATCTATTTACTGCTAGGTAACAGGGGCATGAGGGTGAAAGAATCTCTGCTCATCTGTCTGTGCCTAGTCCGGGAATCGAACCCGGACCACAGGATTACGAGTCCCACGCGAAGTCCATTCAGCTACCAGACCCCAGCTACCACACACAGACGCCGGTATGTGTCTGTCTGTATGGTGGTGGGGGGGGGGGGAGGAGCGGGGAAGGGGGGGGGGGAGGAGCGGGGAAGGGGGGGGGGGGGAGGAGCGGGGAAGGGGGGGGGGGTAATTCCACAGGTAGCAGAATTTTAGCCGAAAATTTTCTCCACAATGGAGTCGGCACTCCAGCTCTTGGAGTCGGCACTCCAGCTCTAGGAGTCGGCACTCCAGCTCTTGGAGTCGGCACTCCAGCTCTAGGAGTTGGCACTCCAGCTCTAGGAGTCGGCACTCCAGCTCTTGGAGTCGGCACTCCAGCTCTTGGAGTCGGCACTCCAGCTCTTGGAGTCGGCACTCCAGCTCTTGGAGTCGGCACTCCAGCTCTTGGAGTCGGCACTCCAGCTCTTGGAGTCGGCACTCCAGCTCTAGGAGTCGGCACTCCAGCTCTTGGAGTCGGCACTCCAGCTCTAGGAGTTGGCACTCCAGCTCTAGGAGTCGGCACTCCAGCTCTTGGAGTCGGCACTCCAGCTCTTGGAGTCGGCACTCCAGCTCTTGGAGTCGGCACTCCAGCTCTTGGAGTCGGCACTCCAGCTCTTGGAGTCGGCACTCCAGCTCTTGGAGTCGGCACTCCAGCTCTTGGAGTCGGCACTCCAGGTACACACTTGAGGTGTGTGTCGGGTGCTGCGTCACTCGGTGATTGTGGCGTTAAAAAGAAGTGTAGACAATATTTCCGCCCGTGTAACTTCCCGTCACATTACAAGAATGTTAATTCAACTTATTTTCTCTCTTCTCTGTTAACCCGCGATGTAACTTCTTGTATATAAATCAATAAATAAACCCGGGGCCGGATTCAGGAAGGTACTTACGAAGGTTTTTCCTCTTAGCTAAGAGCGTTTTCCGTCTTAGCGCCTTCGTGGCGGCTACGTCCGTATTCAATTAACTACCCTAAGTGGAAAAATCTTCGTAAGTTCATTTCGGGATTTAAGTGTGGGTCATGATAGCTTGGGCTCTTACAACAGAATAAAAGCAAATATAATATCTTGCTTTATTTCCATAAGCGTTGAGTTAGCAGTAAGAGAAGCAAGATTGTTCTTCAACTCTCTCTTACGGGGGCCTCGTAGCCTGGTGGATAGCGCGCAGGACTCGTAATTCTGTGGCGCGGGTTCGATTCCCGCACGAGGCAGAAACAAATGGGCAAAGTTTCTTTCACCCTAAATGCCCCTGTTACCTAGCAGTAAATAGGTACCTGGGAGTTAGTCAGCTGTCACGGGCTGCTTCCTGGGGGGTGGAGGCCTGGTCGAGGACCGGGCCGCGGGGACACTAAAAAAAAAAAAACCCCGAAATCATCTCAAGATAACCTCAAGATACTCTTCTTGGGCTCCTGTGAGATTACACAATTTAGTGTTGGCCGCCAAGCTATACTAGGAACATAAATTCTCTGAAACGCGTAAAAATAAGAATGATAAAGATAATCCCGGGAGTTAGAAAGTTTCCATATTGATTAAAAATGCTTAATTTACATTCTCTAGAAAGATGAAGACTGAGGGGGGGGGGGGGGGGGAAGGGGAGGAATTATCATGGGGAAAGCGCCAAGCCATTACGACTATATAGCACTGGGAAGGGGTCAGGATAAGGCACGGGAGACATCTCCCGTCACGCAGGGTGCAGTTGCGCCTCCACAGATCTCCAGTATCAGCTCTTGATACTGGTAATGGCTCAAAAGTGCCACCACTTACGGGCTATTCATGCCCGTGCCACCTTTTGGGTGGCTTAATCTTCATCAATCAATGAATCAGGATAAGGATTTGGGATGGGAAGGGAGGAAGGAATGGTGGCCAACCACTTGTGGACGGTCGGGGATTGAACGCCGACCTGCATGAAGCGAGACCGTCGCTCTACCGTATAAACGGATGAATGGGTGTAAACAAAGGGGATGTAAATAAATTCTTAACTATTAACAAGAAACAATGGATATAAAGGGGGAAGGGACGGGAACAATCAGGGGAAGCGCCAAGCCATCACAACTATATAGCACTGGGAAGGTTAGGTTAGGTTAAGGATCTGTGATGGGACGGTGGATATTAAATGTTTAAAGTTACGTTTACGAAAGACCTGGGTAAATACTGGTTTGGAAGGAGGGGGGGTCGCTTATTTGTGACAAATGGCCGGCAACATAAGAGGCGTGGGAGGGGCCGGACACGGAGCCAGACACGCACATGAGTGAGTCTGCTGGCCGGATGTATGAGGCGCCTCGTGGGGGTCAATAGGTCGTCTGCTGATTTCATTATTCTTATGTGTTGGCATCAACATCATCTTAGATCACTTGTGTGGTTGTTACTGATGCGCCTACACCACCACCACCAGCCTCCTCCTCCTGCTCCTCTCAGGCGCCGGCATCAACATCATCTTAGATCACTTGTGTGGTTGTTACTGATGCGCCTACACCACCACCACCAGCCTCCTCCTCCTGCTCCTCTCAGGCGCCGGCATCAACATCATCTTAGATCACTTGTGTGGTTGTTACTGATGCGCCTACACCACCACCACCAGCCTCCTCCTCCTCCTGCTCCTCTCAGGCGCCGGCATCAACATCATCTTAGATCACTTGTGTGGTTGTAACTGATGCGCCTACACCACCACCACCAGCCTCCTCCTCCTGCTCCTCTCAGGCGCCGGCATCAACATCATCTTAGATCACTTGTGTGGTTGTTACTGATGCGCCTACACCACCACCACCAGCCTCCTCCTCCTCTCAGGCGCCGCACAAATATCTCATTTTCCAATTTTGGTGACGCCAGAAATGTTGACGAGGAAGACGAACATTATCTCGGTGAAGCCTTACTTCTTCTCGTCATATTTTCATCAAAGTCGACCGTGAAATTGTGTACTTACAAGAGTAAAACAAAATGAAATAAAGAAATATTTGCTCTTAAGGAATATTGAATGTTCTGTGTGTGTGTGTGTGTGTGTGTGTGTGTGTGTGTGTGTGTGTGTGTGTGTGTGTGTGTGTGTGTGTGTGTGTGTGTGTGTACTCACCTAGTTGTACTCACCTAGTTGTGTTTGCGGGGGTTGAGCTCTGGCTCTTTGGTCCCGCCTCTCAACCGTCAATCAACAGGTGTACAGATTCCTGAGCCTATCGGGCTCTGTCATATCTACACTTGAAACTGTGTATGGAGTCAGCCTCCACCACATCACCCTCTAATGCATTCCATTTGTCAACCACTCTGACACTAAAAAAGTTCTTTCTAATATCTCTGTGGCTCATTTGGGCACTCAGTTTCCACCTGTGTCCCCTTGTGCGTGTTCCCCTTGTGTTAAATAGACTGTCTTTATCTACCCTATCAATCCCCTTCAGAATCTTGAATGTGGTGATCATGTCCCCCCTAACTCTTCTGTCTTCCAGCGAAGTGAGGTTTAATTCCCGTAGTCTCTCCTCGTAGCTCATACCTCTCAGCTCGGGTACTAGTCTGGTGGCAAACCTTTGAACCTTTTCCAGTTTAGTCTTATCCTTGACTAGATATGGACTCCATGCTGGGGCTGCATACTCCAGGATTGGCCTGACATATGTGGTATACAAAGTTCTGAATGATTCTTTACACAAGTTTCTGAATGCCGTTCGTATGTTGGCCAGCCTGGCATATGCCGCTGATGTTATCCGCTTGATATGTGCTGCAGGAGACAGGTCTGGCGTGATATCAACCCCCAAGTCTTTTTCCTTCTCTGACTCCTGAAGAATTTCCTCTCCCAGATGATACCTTGTATCTGGCCTCCTGCTCCCTACACCTATCTTCATTACATTACATTTGGTTGGGTTAAACTCTAACAACCATTTGTTCGACCATTCCTTCAGCTTGTCTAGGTCTTCTTGAAGCCTCAAACAGTCCTCTTCTGTTTTAATCCTTCTCATAATTTTAGCATCGTCCGCAAACATTGAGAGAAATGAATCGATACCCTCCGGGAGATCATTTACATATATCAGAAACAAGATAGGACCGAGTACAGAGCCCTGTGGGACTCCACTGGTGACTTCACGCCAATCGGAGGTCTCACCCCTCACCGTAACTCTCTGCTTCCTATTGCTTAGATACTCCCTTATCCACTGGAGCACCTTACCAGCTACACCTGCCTGTCTCTCCAGCTTATGTACCAGCCTCTTATGCGGTACTGTGTCAAAGGCTTTCCGACAATCCAAGAAAATGCAGTCCGCCCAGCCCTCTCTTTCTTGCTTAATCTGTGTCACCTGATCGTAGAATTCTATCAAGCCTGTAAGGCAAGATTTACCCTCCCTGAATCCATGTTGGCGATTTGTCACGAAGTCCCTTCTCTCCAGATGTGTTACCAGTTTTTTTTCTCACGATCTTCTCCATCACCTTGCATGGTATACAAGTCAAGGACACTGGCCTGTAGTTCAGTGCCTCTTGTCTGTCGCCCTTTTTGTATATTGGGACCACATTCGCCGTCTTCCATATTTCTGGTAGGTCTCCCGTCTCTAGTGATTTACTATACACTATGGAGAGTGGCAAGCAAAGTGCCACTGCACACTCTTTCAGTACCCATGGTGAGATCCCATCTGGACCAACCGCCTTTCTAACATCCAGATCCAGCAGGTGTCTCTTGACCTCCTCTCTCGTAATTTCGAACTCCTCCAAGGCCGCCTGGTTTACCTCCCTTTCTCCTAGCACAGTGACCTCACCCTGTTCTATTGTGAAGACCTCCTGGAACCTCTTGTTGAGTTCCTCACACACCTCTCTGTCATTCTCTGTATACCTGTCCTCGCCTGTTCTAAGTTTCAATACCTGTTCTTTCACTGTTGTTTTCCTTCTGATGTGACTGTGGAGTAGCTTTGGTTCGGTCTTGGCTTTGTTTGCTATATCATTTTCAAAAATTTTCTCTGCTTCTCTTCTCACCCTGACGTACTCATTTCTGGTTCTCTGGTATCTCTCCCTATGGTATGTGTGTGTGTGTGTGTGTGTGTGTGTGTGTGTGTGTGTGTGTGTACTCACCTAGTTGTGCTTGCGGGGGTTGAGCTTCGGCTCTTTGGTCTCGCCTGTCAGCTGTCAATCAACTGGTGTGATTCTGAGCCTATTGGGCTCTATCGTAATCTCTCCTTTCACTTTACGTTCCCTGATCAACCTTCCCTTCATCACTGTAACCACCTTTACTGCACACTCTGCTCATCAATTACACGAGAAAACTAACATTTAACAATTATGTAGAAAATAGTATGAAATATGCATCTTGGTGAGAATGGACTGTGGTGTTTAGCGAGATTGGAAATTAGTATCTTTGTCGTTTCATGCAAATGGTGACCGACCCGAACCTGCCTGTGACCCTCCCTGAACACAGAACAGTCACACTGCAAAGTTTGGTGAGACTAGCTCTAGTCCTCTCGCCTCCAAACCCGATGTTGTTGTTGTTTTAGATTCAGCTCTTGGGAACACAAAGTTGCAAGTAGCACGGGCTATGGTGAGCCCGTAGTGGACCTACCTGGCACAGGAGCGGGGCAAGTAGCACGGGCTATGGTGAGCCCGTAGTGGACTTACCTGGCACAGGAGCGGGGCAAGTAGCACGGGCTATGGTGAGCCCGTAGTGGACTTACCTGGCACAGGAGATGTGCCGAAATCCCGATTGATTGATAAAGATTAAGCCGCTCAATAGATGGCACGGGCATGAATAGCCCGTAAGAAATCCCAGTGAAGAATTCTGTTTTATATAACTTGTTCCGTGCTGACACTTCTAGGGCGGCCAGCTGTCCACTATAACATATATACGGGTCAGGTAGCACAGTCGGCTTCGCTCTCGACTCACACTCAAATTCCGGGTTCGAATCCCGGCCGGGATAGAAAGGATTGGGTCTCATTTCCAATCACCTAATGCCTCTGTTCACCTGGCAGGAAGTAGGTAGTGAGTAGTTAGTTAGCTTGATGAGGGGCTCCATCCTGGGCGGGGTCAGTAATTCGACCCTGGTCGATATTAGCCGAACGTGTATGAATACACTCTGGCTACCTGTCCCCCGACACGATGATTTATTATAATTATACAGCTGTTTTTACTGCTCAAACAATTAGTTGAGCAATTAAACTATTGAGGGAGCCGGTTGGCCGAGCGGACAGCACGCAGGACTTGTGCTCCTGTGGTCCTGGGTTCGATCCCAGGCGCCAGCGAGAAACAATGGGCAGAGTTTCTTTCACCCTATGCCCCTGTTACCTAGCAGTAAAATAGGTACCAGGGTGTTAGTCAGCTGTCACGGGCTGCTTCCTGGGGGTGGAGGCCTGGTCGAGGACCGGGCCGCGGGGACACTAAAGCCCCGAAATCATCTCAAGATAACCTCAAGATAACTAGTACACTCAAATTGCTCTCTTACGGAGAAGAGATATTTTTCTTCTGTATATTACGAGATATAAATATACACATGAACAATACCTGAACGATAGATTTTGATGTTGCATAGTTCTAGCACATTTGTTGCACAATTACAGCACCTTTGTTGCATAGTTCTAGCACATTTGTTGCACAGTTAGAGCACCTTTGTTGCATAGTTCTAGCACCTTTGTTGCATAGTTCTAGCACCTTTGTTGTATAGTTCTAGCACCTTTGTTGCACAATTACAGCACCTTTGTTGCATAGTTCTAGCACCTTTGTTGCACAATTACAGCACCTTTGTTGCATAGTTCTAGCACCTTTGTTGCACAATTACAGCACCTTTGTTGCATAGTTCTAGCACATTTGTTGCACAGTTAGAGCACCTTTGTTGCATAGTTGTAGCACCTTTGTTGCATAGTTCTAGCACCTTTGTTGTATAGTTCTAGCAACTTTGTTGCATAGTTCTAGCACCTTTGTTGCATAGTTAGAGCACATTTGTTGCATAGTTCTAGCACCTTTGTTGCATAGTTAGAGCACCTTTGTTGCATAGTTCTAGCACCTTTGTTGCACAGTTAGAGCACCTTTGTTGCATAGTTCTAGCACATTTGTTGCACAATTACAGCACCTTTGTTGCATAGTTCTAGCACATTTGTTGCACAGTTAGAGCACCTTTGTTGCATAGTTCTAGCACCTTTGTTGCACAGTTAGAGCACCTTTGTTGCATAGTTCTAGCACCTTTGTTGCATAGTTCTAGCACCTTTGTTGTATAGTTCTAGCAACTTTGTTGCATAGTTAGAGCACATTTGTTGCATAGTTAGAACACCTTTGTTGCACAGTTAGAGCACCTTTGTTGCATAGTTCTAGCACCGTTGTTGCACAGTTAGAGCACCTTTGTTGCATAGTTCTAGCACCTTTGTTGCATAGTTCTAGCACCTTTGTTGCATAGTTCTAGCACCTTTGTTGCATAGTTCTAGCACCTTTGTTGCATAGTTCTAGCACCTTTATTGCATAGTTCTAGCACCTTTGTTGCATAGTTAGAGCACCTTTGTTGCATAGTTCTAGCACATTTGTTGCATAGTTAGAGCACCTTTGTTGCATAGTTCTAGCACATTTGTTGCACAGTTAGAGCACCTTTGTTGCATAGTACTAGCACCTTTGTTGCACAGTTAGAGCACCTTTGTTGCATAGTTCTAGCACCTTTGTTGCACAGTTAGAGCATCTTTGTTGCATAGTTCTAGCATCTTTGTTGCACAGTTCTAGCACCTTTGTTGCACAGTTAGAGCACCTTTGTTGCATAGTTCTAGCACATTTGTTGCACAGTTAGAGCATCTTTGTTGCATAGTTGTAGCACCTTTGTTGCATAGTACTAGCACCTTTGTTGCACAGTTAGAGCACCTTTGTTGCATAGTTCTAGCACCTTTGTTGCACAGTTAGAGCATCTTTGTTGCATAGTTCTAGCATCTTTGTTGCACAGTTCTAGCACCTTTGTTGCACAGTTAGAGCACCTTTGTTGCATAGTTCTAGCACATTTCTTGCACAGTTAGAGCACCTTTGTTGCATAGTTCTAGCACATTTCTTGCACAGTTAGAGCATCTTTGTTGCATAGTTCTAGCACCTTTGTTGCACAGTTCTAGCACCTTTGTTGCATAGTTAGAGCACCTTTGTTGCATAGTTCTAGCACCTTTGTTGCATAGTTAGAGCACATTTGTTGCATAGTTCTAGCACATTTGTTGCACAGTTCTAGCACCTTTGTTGCATAGTTAGAGCACCTTTGTTGCATAGTTCTAGCACCTTTGTTGCACAGTTCTAGCACCTTTGTTGCATAGTTAGAGCACCTTTGTTGCATAGTTCTAGCACCTTTGTTGCATAGTTCTAGCACCTTTGTTGCATAGTTCTAGCACCTTTGTTGCATAGTTCTAGCACCTTTGTTGCACAGTTCTAGCACCTTTGTTGCATAGTTCTAGCACCTTTTTTGCACAGTTCTAGCACCTTTGTTGCATAGTTCTAGCACCTTTGTTGCACAGTTCTAGCACCTTTGTTGCACAGTTCTAGCACCTTAGTGAAGGTTGCAACACACATAAGACAAGTTGGGCGCCACCTGACGCTCAATACATCTCTACCTTCCACCAGCAAATGTAAGAAATATTGCTGGAATAAAAGCCGAAACTTGACAAGTTCCTGATCAAGTTTACCAGATCTACCTGGTTATGAACGTTACGTTGGTGTTTTGACAGCTGCTAGAGCAGACAAGCTCTATGTCTGCGGCCAAAAACACATAAAAACTGGAAAACGAGAACAGTTGAACGACAGGTATACGACACGTAAATCACAGACATTCTTATTGTCAAGGACGTGATCAAAGGTAGCGGTGAGACGGCCACAGAGAAGGGCACCTCTTGGGCACCTCCCGGGCACCTCTTGGATCTCATAGTGGGCCACATGGAGGCTGCATGGTGCTTAGGGCACGCCCGCCCAGGCCGTGCCGCGCTCCGTGCCCTGTAGCACACCGCCGTGCCCTGTACCACACCGCCGTGCCCTGTACCACACCGCCGTGCCCTGGAAAACACCGCCGTGCCCTGTACCACACCACTGTGCCCTGGACCACACCACCGTGCCCTGTACAACACCGCCGTGCCCTGTACAACACCGCCGTGCCCTGTACCACACCGTCGTGCCCTGTAAACACCACCGTGCCCTGTACAACACCGCCGTGCCCTGTACAACACCGCCGTGCCCTGTACAACACCACCGTGCCCTGGACCACACCACCGTGCCCTGTACAACACCGCCGTGCCCTGTACCACACCGCCGTGCCCTGGACAACACCGCCGTGCCCTGTACCACACCACCGTGCCCAGTACCACACCACCGTGCCCTGTACCACACCACCGTGCCCTGTACAACACCACCGTGCCCTGTACAACACCACCGTGCCCTGGACCACACCACCGTGCCCTGTACAACACCGCCGTGCCCTGTACCACACCGCCGTGCCCTGGACAACACCGCCGTGCCCTGGACAACACCGCCGTGCCCTGTACCACACCGCCGTGCCCTGGACAACACCGCCGTGCCCTGGACAACACCGCCGTGCCCTGTACCACACCGCCGTGCCCTGGACAACACCGCCGTGCCCTGTACCACACCGCCGCCCCTCGCCGCGTAATCGCCGCCTATCAACTAACAAGTCTCTCTTGGGAAAATTGCGTTGCACTTTGCCCTTGGAGTGAGAGATTTGGAGGTACGGGTGTGGAGGCTGAGGGCCGCTGACTCCAGAGGCGTCACTGAGGCAGCCTCACAAAGGTGCTGGTGGTGCTGGACAAGTTACTCCTTCATCATATATTAACTTGACGCTGCCAGACTAATCTTACACAATTTTTTTGCACCGGAAAAAATCTTACAAAACAATTATATCCAACCTTTTAACCCAACAGACAAAGGCAGGATCTATCTGTGATTAATACCTGAAGGAGAGTCTTTGACATAACAGATATGACAAACTTTACATGATTTCTAATATATATTTTACACTTATAATAAGCGAGAACATACTAGAGTCCCAGGGTGAGTTTATTCTCAGCGTTCTGCAAGAGTCTCTAAGCTGGTTGATACCTGGTTGATGGGGTTCTGGGAGTTCTTCTACTCCCCAAGCCCGGCCCGAGGCCAGGCTTGACTTGTGAGAGTTTGGTCCACCAGGCTGTTGCTTGGAGCGGCCCGCAGGCCCACATATACCTGGTTGATGGGGTTCTGGGAGTTCTTCTACTCCCCAAGCCCGGCCCGAGGCCAGGCTTGACTTGTGAGAGTTTGGTCCACCAGGCTGTTGCTTGGAGCGGCCCGCAGGCCCACATATACCTGGTTGATGGGGTTCTGGGAGTTCTTCTACTCCCCAAGCCCGGCCCGAGGCCAGGCTTGACTTGTGAGAGTTTGGTCCACCAGGCTGTTGCTTGGAGCGGCCCGCAGGCCCACATATACCTGGTTGATGGGGTTCTGGGAGTTCTTCTACTGCCCAAGCCCGGCCCGAGGCCAGGCTTGACTTGTGAGAGTTTGGTCCACCAGGCTGTTGCTTGGAGCGGCCCGCAGGCCCACATATACCTGGTTGATGGGGTTCTGGGAGTTCTTCTACTGCCCAAGCCCGGCCCGAGGCCAGGCTTGACTTGTGAGAGTTTGGTCCACCAGGCTGTTGCTTGGAGCGGCCCGCAGGCCCACATATACCTGGTTGATGGGGTTCTGGGAGTTCTTCTACTCCCCAAGCCCGGACCGAGGCCAGGCTTGACTTGTGAGAGTTTGGTCCACCAGGCTGTTGCTTGGAGCGGCCCGCAGGCCCACATATACCTGGTTGATGGGGTTCTGGGAGTTCTTCTACTCCCCAAGCCCGGACCGAGGCCAGGCTTGACTTGTGAGAGTTTGGTCCACCAGGCTGTTGCTTGGAGCGGCCCGCAGGCCCACATATACCTGGTTGATGGGGTTCTGGGAGTTCTTCTACTCCCCAAGCCCGGCCCGAGGCCAGGCTTGACTTGTGAGAGTTTGGTCCACCAGGCTGTTGCTTGGAGCGGCCCGCAGGCCCACATATACCTGGTTGATGGGGTTCTGGGAGTTCTTCTACTCCCCAAGCCCGGCCCGAGGCCAGGCTTGACTTGTGAGAGTTTGGTCCACCAGGCTGTTGCTTGGAGCGGCCCGCAGGCCCACATATACCTGGTTGATGGGGTTCTGGGAGTTCTTCTACTCCCCAA
Organism: Procambarus clarkii; assembly: GCF_040958095.1. Classification (NCBI taxonomy): domain Eukaryota; kingdom Metazoa; phylum Arthropoda; class Malacostraca; order Decapoda; family Cambaridae; genus Procambarus; species Procambarus clarkii. Next base: position 26,383,711 of record NC_091179.1, read on the forward strand.
GCCCGGCCCGAGGCCAGGCTTGACTTGTGAGAGTTTGGTCCACCAGGCTGTTGCTTGGAGCGGCCCGCAGGCCGCTCCAAGCTGAAGCTCTAGACTATATTATGGACAAGAATGGCACAAGAGCGCCGTTAAAGTTTTGTCAGTAATTTGGACGGTAATGACTTAATTAGCCTATTGAACGACCAAGTACTTAGGTAAATAGTGGTCTTAAGTCATTTATTATGCACCTCATACCCATCCCGTGGGCGGTGGGGGACCCCATACCCATACCGTGAGCGGTGGTGAACCCCACACCCATCCCGTGGGCGGTGGTGGACCCCACACCCATACCGTGGGCGGTGTTGGACCCCCACACCCATCCCGTGGGAGGTGGAGGACCCCCGCACCCATCCCGTGGGCGGTGGTGGACCCCACACCCATCCCGTGGGCGGTGTTGGAACCCACACCCATCCCGTGGGCGGTGGTGGACCCCCACACCCATCCCGCGGGCGGTGATGGACCCCACACCCATCCCGTGGGCGGTGCTGGACCCCACACCCATCCTGTGGGCGATGGTAGACCCCACACCCATCCCGTGGGCGGTGGTGGACCCCACACCCATCCCGTGGGCGGTGGTGGACCCCCACACCCATCCCGTGGGCGGTAATGGACCCCACACCCATCCCGTGGGCGGTGGTGGACCCCACACCCATCCCGTGGGCGGTAGTGATCCCCATACCCATCCCGTAGGCGGTACTGGACCCCACACCCATCCCGTGGGCGGTGCTGCACCCCCACACCCATATCGTGGGCGGTGGTGGACCCCACACCCATCCCGTGGGCGGTGTTGGACCCCCACACCCATCCCGTGGGCGGTGGTGGACCCCCACACCCATCCCGTGGGCGGTGTTGGACCCCCACACCCATCCCGTGGGCGGTGGTGGACCCCCACACCCATCCCGTGGGCGGTGGAGGACCCCCACACCCATCCCGTGGGCGGTGGTGGACCCCACACCCATCCCGTGGGCGGTGTTGGACCCCCACACCCATCCCGTGGGCGGTGGTGGACCCCCACACCCATCCCGTGGGCGGTGATGGACCCCACACCCATCCCGTGGGCGGTGCTGGACCCCACACCCATCCTGTGGGCGATGGTAGACCCCACACCCATCCCGTGGGCGGTGGTGGACCACACACCCATCCCGTGGGCGGTGGTGGACCCCCACACCCATCCCGTGGGCGGTAATGGACCCCACACCCATCCCGTGGGCGGTGGTGGACCCCACACCCATCCAGTGGGCGGTAGTGGACCCCATACCCATCCCGTGGGCGGTGCTGGACCCCACACCCATCCCGTGGGCGGTGCTGGACCCCCACACCCATACCGTGGGCGGTGGTGGACCCCACACCCATCCCGTGGGCGGTGTTGGACCCCCACACCCATCCCGTGGGCGGTGGTGGACCCCCACACCCATCCCGTGGGCGGTGTTGGACCCCCACACCCATCCCGTGGGCGGTGGTGGACCCCCACACCCATCCCGTGGGCGGTGGTGGACCACACACCCATCCCGTGGGCGATGGTGGACCCCCACACCCATCCCGTGGGCGGTGATGGACCCCACACCCATCCCGTGGGCGGTGCTGGACCCCACACCCATCCTGTGGGCGGTGGTAGACCCCACACCTATCCCGTGGGCGGTGGTGGACCCCACACACATCCCGTGGGCGGTGGTGGACCCCACACCCATCCCGTGGCCGGTGGTGGACCCCCACACCCATCCCGTGGGCGGTGATGGATCCCACACCCATCCCGTGGGCGGTGTTGGACCCCCACACCCATCCCATGGGCGGTGGTGGACCACACACCCATCCCGTGGGCGGTGGTGGACCTCACACCCATCCTGTGGGCGGTGGTGGACCCCACACACATCCCGTGGGCGGTGGTGGACCCCACACCCATCCCGTGGGCGGTGGTGGACCCCCACACCCATCCCGTGGGCGGTGATGGACCCCACACCCATCCTATGGGCGGTGATGGACCCCACACCCATCCCGTGGGCGGTGGTGGACCCCCACACCCATCCCATGGGCGGTGGTGGACCACACACCCATCCCGTGGGCGGTGGTGGACCACACACCCATCCCGTGGGCGGTGTTGGACCCCCACACCCATCCCATGGGCGGTGGTGGACCCCACGCCCATCCCGTGGGCGGTGTTGGACCCCCACACCCATCCCGTGGGCGGTGTTGGACCCCCACACCCATCCCATGGGCGGTGGTGGACCACACACCCATCCCGTGGGCGGTGTTGGACCCCCACACCCATCCCGTGGGCGGTGGTGGACCACACACCCATCCCGTGGGCGGTGTTGGACCCCCACACCCATCCCGTGGGCGGTGTTGGACCCCCACACCCATCCCATGGGCGGTGGTGGACCCCACACCCATCCCGTGGGCGGTGTTGGACCCCCACACCCATCCCGTGGGCGGTGTTGGACCCCCACACCCATCCCGTGGGCGGAGGTGGACCACACACCCATCCCGTGGGCGGTGGTGGACCCCACACCCATCCCGTGGGCGGTGGTGGACCCCACACCCATCCCGTGGGCGGTGATGGACCCCACACCCATCCCGTGGGCGGTGGTGGACCCCACACCCATCCCATGGGCGGTGATGGACCCCACACCCATCCCGTGGGCGGTGGTGGACCCCACACCCATCCCGTGGGCGGTGGTGGACCCCACACCCATCCCGTGGGCGGTGGTGGACCACACACCCATCCCGTGGGCGGTGGTGGACCCCACACCCATCCCGTGGGCGGTGGTGGACCACACACCCATCCCGTGGGCGGTGATGGACCCCACACCCATCCCGTGGGCGGTGGTGGACCCCACACCCATCCCATGGGCGGTGGTGGACCCCCACACCCATCCCGTGGGCGGTGGTGGACCCCACACCCATCCCGTGGGCGGTGATGGACCCCCACACCCATCCCGTGGGCGGTGATGGACCCCACACCCATCCCGTGGGCGGTGGTGGACCCCACACCCATCCCGTGGGCGGTGGTGGACCCCCACACCCATCCCGTGGGCGGTGGTGGACCCCACACCCATCCCGTGGGCGGTGTTGGACCCCCACACCCATCCCGTGGGCGGTGGTGGACCACACACCCATCCCGTGGGCGGTGGTGGACCCCACACCCATCCCGTGGGCGGTAGTGGACCCCATACCCATCCCGTGGGCGGTGCTGGACCCCACACCCATCCCGTGGGCGTGGTGGACCCCCACACCTATCCCGTGGGCGGTGGTGGACCCCACACCCATCCCATGGGCGGTGTTGGAAAGGGTTAAAGACTCACATAATGGGGTCAAGAACTGGACCCACGGTTCATATAGTTTGGGTCGGGGGGGGGAAATAATGTTACACAAATATAAACAAGACTTAAAAGTCCAACAACACACCAGTGGATTGCCAGTAGAGAGGCGGGACCAAAGAGCCAGAGCTCAACCCTCGCAAGCACAACTAGGTGAGTACACACACACGAGGACCATCACATTCTTCTCAGAATACAGAACTAATGTATAAATTATTCTGAATGTATTGAGAGCAATTACAAGAAATGTTTGCTAAGATGCGTCGGTCGTCGCGTGGTTATCTTCTAGAGATGATTTCGGGGCTTTAGTGTCCCCGCGGCCCGGTCCTCGACCAGGCCTCCACCCCCAGGAAGCAGCCCGTGACAGCTGACTAACACCCAGGTACCTATTTTGCTCTTAGGTAACAGTGCATAGGGTGAAAGAAACTCTGCCCATTGTTTCTCGCCGGCGCCCGGCATCGAACCCGGGACCACAGAATCACAAGTCCAGTGTGCTGTCCGCTCGGCCGACCGGCTCCCCTCGGGTCACCTCAGGTTGCTCCTGAGAATGATGTGCTATTTTTCGGTATAAAAAGTCGTAATATGAAAATGAAAATAGGTGCAGAGAGTCAGAATTCGGCTCAAAAATCACGCTCAGGAGTCAAATTTCGGACATTTCAGACATTTTGAAAACTGCAGGGGGGTTTGGGCAAAATATCACCCATCGCCGTTTTCAGTAATTGGCATATTTTCGGTATAAAAAGTCGTAATATGAAAATGAAAATAGGTGCAGAGAGTCAGAATTCGGCTCAAAAATCACGCTCAGGAGTCAAATTTCGGACATTTCAGACATTTTGAAAACTGCAGGGGGGTTTGGGCAAAATATGACCCATCGCCGTTTTCAGTAATTGGCATATTTTCGGTATAAAAAGTCGTAATTTGAAAATGAAAATAGGTGCAGAGAGTCAGAATTCGGCTCAAAAATCACGATCAGGAGTCAAATTCCGGACATTTCAGACATTTTGAAAACTGCAGGGGGGTTTGGGCAAAATATGACCCATCGCCGTTTTCAGTAATTGGCATGTTTTCGGTATAAAAAGTCGTAATTTGAAAATGAAAATAGGTGCAGAGAGTCAGAATTCGGCTCAACAATCACGCTCAGGAGTCAAATTTCAGACATTTCAGACATTTTGAAAACTGCAGGGGGGTTTGGGCAAAATATGACCCATCGCCGTTTTCAGTAATAGGCATAATTTCGGTATAAAAAGTCGTAATTTGAAAAAGAAAATAGGTGCAGAGAGTCAGAATTCGGCTCAAAAATCACGCTCAGGAGTCAAATTTCGGACATTTCAGACATTTTGAAAACTGCAGGGGGGTTTGGGCAAAATATGACCCATCGCCGTTTTCAGTAATTGGCATATTTTCGGTATAAAAAGTCGTAATTTGAAAATGAAAATAGGTGCAGAGAGTCAGAATTTGGCTCAAAAATCACGCTCAGGAGTCAAATTTCGGACATTTCAGACATTTTGAAAACTGCAGGGAGTTTGGGCAAAATATGACCCATCGCAGTTTTCAGTAATTGGCATATTTTCGGTATAAAAAGTCGTAATTTGAAAATGAAAATAGGTGCAGAGAGTCCGAATTCGGCTCAAAAATCACGCTCAGGAGTCAAATTTCGGACATTTCAGACATTTTGAAAACTGCAGGGGGGTTTGGGCAAAATATCACCCATCGCCGTTTTCAGTAATTGGCATATTTTCGGTATAAAAAGTCGTAATATGAAAATGAAAATAGGTGCAGAGAGTCAGAATTCGGCTCAAAAATCACGCTCAGGAGTCAAATTTCGGACATTTCAGACATTTTGAAAACTGCAGGGGGGTTTGGGCAAAATATGACCCATCGCCGTTTTCAGTAATTGGCATATTTTCGGTATAAAAAGTCGTAATTTGAAAATGAAAATAGGTGCAGAGAGTCAGAATTCGGCTCAAAAATCACGCTCAGGAGTCAAATTCCGGACATTTCAGACATTTTGAAAACTGCAGGGGGGTTTGGGCAAAATATGACCCATCGCCGTTTTCAGTAATTGGCATATTTTCGGTATAAAAAGTCGTAATTTGAAAATGAAATTAGGTGCAGAGAGTCAGAATTCGGCTCAACAATCACGCTCAGGAGTCAAATTTCGGACATTTCAGACATTTTGAAAACTGCAGGGGGGTTTGGGCAAAATATGACCCATCGCCGTTTTCAGTAATTGGCATATTTTCGGTATAAAAAGTCGTAATTTGAAAATGAAAATAGGTGCAGAGAGTCAGAATTCGGCTCAAAAATCACGCTCAGGAGTCAAATTTCGAACATTTTGAAAACTGCAGGGGGGTTTGGGCAAAATATGACCCATCGCCGTTTTCAGTAATTGGCATATTTTCGGTATAAAAAGTCGTAATTTGAAAATGAAAATAGGTGCAGAGAGTCAGAATTCGGCTCAAAAATCACGCTCAGGAGTCAAATTTCGGACAAATTAGACATTTTGAAAACTGCGGGGGGGTTTGGGCAAAATATGACCCATCGCCGTTTTCAGTAATTGGCATATTTTCGGTATAAAAAGTCGTAATTTGAAAATGAAAATAGGTGCAGAGAGTCAGAATTCGGCTCAAAAATCCCGCTCAGGAGTCAAATTTCGGACATTTCAGATATTTTGAAAACTGCAGGGGGGTTTGGGCAAAATATGACCCATCGCCGTTTTCAGTAATTAGCATAATTTCGGTATAAAAATTCGTATTTTGAAAATGAAAATAGGTGCAGAGAGTCAGAATTCAGCTCAAAAATCACGCTCAGGAGTCAAGTTTCGGACATTTCAGACATTGTAAAAACTGCAGGGGGGTTTGGGCAAAATATGACCCATCGCCGTTTTCAGTAATTGGCAAATTTTCGGTATAAAAAGTCGTAATTTGAAAATGAAAATAGGTGCAGAGAGTCAGAATTCGGCTCAAAAATCACGCTCAGGAGTCAAATTTCGGACATTTCAGACATTTTGAAAACTGCAGGGGGGTTTGGGCAAAATATGACCCATCGCCGTTTTCAGTAATTGGCATATTTTCGGTATAAAAAGTCGTAATTTGAAAATGAAAATAGGTGCAGAGAGTCAGAATTCGGCTCAAAAATCACGCTCAGGAGTCAAGTTTCGGACATTTCAGACATTTTGAAAACTGCAGGGGGGTTTGGGCAAAATATGACCCATCGCCGTTTTCAGTAATTGGCATATTTTCGGTATAAAAAATCGTAATTTGAAAATGAAAATAGGTGCAGAGAGTCAGAATTCGGCTCAAAAATCTCGCTCAGGAGTCAAGTTTCGGACATTTCAGACATTTTGAAAACTGCAGGGGGGTTTGGGCAAAATATGACCCATCGCCGTTTTCAGTAATTGGCATATTTTCGGTATAAAAAGTCGTAATTTGAAAATGAAAATAGGTGCAGAGAGTCAGAAATCGGCTCAAAAATCACGCTCAGGAGTCAAATTTCGGACATTTCAGACATTTTGAAAACTGCAGGGGGGTTTGGGCAAAATATCACTCATCGCCGTTTTCAGTAATTGGCATATTTTCGGTATAAAAAGTCGTAATATGAAAATGAAAATAGATGCAGAGAGTCAGAATTTGGCTCAAAAATCACGCTCAGGAGTCAAGTTTCGGACATTTCAGACATTTTGAAAACTGCAGGGGGGTTTGGGCAAAATATGACCCATCGCCGTTTTCAGTAATTGGCATATTTTCGGTATAAAAAGTCGTAATTTGTAAATGAAAATAGGTGCAGAGAGTCAGAAATCGGCTCAAAAATCACGCTCAGGAGTCAAATTTCGGACATTTCAGACATTTTGAAAACTGCAGGGGGGTTTGGGCAAAATATGACCCATCGCCGTTTTCAGTAATTGGCATATTTTCGGTATAAAAAGTCGTAATTTGAAAATGAAAATAGGTGCAGAGAGTCAGAATTTGGCTCAAAAATCACGCTCAGAAGTCAAATTTCGGACATTTCAGACATTTTGAAAACTGCAGGGAGTTTGGGCAAAATATGACCCATCGCAGTTTTCAGTAATTGGCATATTTTCGGTATAAAAAGTCGTAATTTGAAAATGAAAATAGGTGCAGAGAGTCCGAATTCGGCTCAAAAATCACGCTCAGGAGTCAAATTTCGGACATTTCAGACATTTTGAAAACTGCAGGGGGGTTTGGGCAAAATATCACCCATCGCCGTTTTCAGTAATTGGCATATTTTCGGTATAAAAAGTCGTAATATGAAAATGAAAATAGGTGCAGAGAGTCAGAATTCGGCTCAAAAATCACGCTCAGGAGTCAAATTTCGGACATTTCAGACATTTTGAAAACTGCAGGGGGGTTTGGGCAAAATATGACCCATCGCCGTTTTCAGTAATTGGCATATTTTCGGTATATAAAGTCGTAATTTGAAAATGAAAATAGGTGCAGAGAGTCAGAATTCGGCTCAAAAATCACGCTCAGGAGTCAAATTCCGGACATTTCAGACATTTTGAAAACTGCAGGGGGGTTTGGGCAAAATATGACCCATCGCCGTTTTCAGTAATTGGCATATTTTCGGTATAAAAAGTCGTAATTTGAAAATGAAATTAGGTGCAGAGAGTCAGAATTCGGCTCAACAATCACGCTCAGGAGTCAAATTTCGGACATTTCAGACATTTTGAAAACTGCAGGGGGGTTTGGGCAAAATATGACCCATCGCCGTTTTCAGTAATTGGCATATTTTCGGTATAAAAAGTCGTAATTTGAAAATGAAAATAGGTGCAGAGAGTCAGAATTCGGCTCAAAAATCACGCTCAGGAGTCAAATTTCGGACATTTCAGATATTTTGAAAACTGCAGGGGGGTTTGGGCAAAATATGACCCATCGCCGTTTTCAGTGATTAGCATAATTTCGGTATAAAAAGTCGTACTTTGAAAATGAAAATAGGTGCAGAGAGTCCGAATTCGGCTCAAAAATCACGCTCAGGAGTCAAATTACGGACATTTCAGACATTTTGAAAACTGCAGGGGGGTTTGGGCAAAATATGACCCATCGCCGTTTTCAGTAATTGGCATATTTTCGGTATAAAAAGTCGTAATTTGAAAATGAAAATAGGTGCAGAGAGTCAGAATTTGGCTCAAAAATCACGCTCAGGAGTCAAATTTCGGACATTTCAGACATTTTGAAAACTGCAGGGAGTTTGGGCAAAATATGACCCATCGCAGTTTTCAGTAATTGGCATATTTTCGGTATAAAAAGTCGTAATTTGAAAATGAAAATAGGTGCAGAGAGTCCGAATTCGGCTCAAAAATCACGCTCAGGAGTCAAATTTCGGACATTTCAGACATTTTGAAAACTGCAGGGGGGTTTGGGCAAAATATCACCCATCGCCGTTTTCAGTAATTGGCATATTTTCGGTATAAAAAGTCGTAATATGAAAATGAAAATAGGTGCAGAGAGTCAGAATTCGGCTCAAAAATCACGCTCAGGAGTCAAATTTCGGACATTTCAGACATTTTGAAAACTGCAGGGGGGTTTGGGCAAAATATGACCCATCGCCGTTTTCAGTAATTGGCATATTTTCGGTATAAAAAGTCGTAATTTGAAAATGAAAATAGGTGCAGAGAGTCAGAATTCGGCTCAAAAATCACGCTCAGGAGTCAAATTCCGGACATTTCAGACATTTTGAAAACTGCAGGGGGGTTTGGGCAAAATATGACCCATCGCCGTTTTCAGTAATTGGCATATTTTCGGTATAAAAAGTCGTAATTTGAAAATGAAATTAGGTGCAGAGAGTCAGAATTCGGCTCAACAATCACGCTCAGGAGTCAAATTTCGGACATTTCAGACATTTTGAAAACTGCAGGGGGGTTTGGGCAAAATATGACCCATCGCCGTTTTCAGTAATTGGCATATTTTCGGTATAAAAAGTCGTAATTTGAAAATGAAAATAGGTGCAGAGAGTCAGAATTCGGCTCAAAAATCACGCTCAGGAGTCAAATTTCGGACATTTTGAAAACTGCAGGGGGGTTTGGGCAAAATATGACCCATCGCCGTTTTCAGTAATTGGCATATTTTCGGTATAAAAAGTCGTAATTTGAAAATGAAAATAGGTGCAGAGAGTCAGAATTCGGCTCAAAAATCACGCTCAGGAGTCAAATTTCGGACAAATTAGACATTTTGAAAACTGCGGGGGGGTTTGGGCAAAATATGACCCATCGCCGTTTTCAGTAATTGGCATATTTTCGGTATAAAAAGTCGTAATTTGAAAATGAAAATAGGTGCAGAGAGTCAGAATTCGGCTCAAAAATCCCGCTCAGGAGTCAAATTTCGGACATTTCAGATATTTTGAAAACTGCAGGGGGGTTTGGGCAAAATATGACCCATCGCCGTTTTCAGTAATTAGCATAATTTCGGTATAAAAATTCGTAATTTGAAAATGAAAATAGGTGCAGAGAGTCAGAATTCAGCTCAAAAATCACGCTCAGGAGTCAAGTTTCGGACATTTCAGACATTGTAAAAACTGCAGGGGGGTTTGGGCAAAATATGACCCATCGCCGTTTTCAGTAATTGGCAAATTTTCGGTATAAAAAGTCGTAATTTGAAAATGAAAATAGGTGCAGAGAGTCAGAATTCGGCTCAAAAATCACGCTCAGGAGTCAAATTTCGGACATTTCAGACATTTTGAAAACTGCAGGGGGGTTTGGGCAAAATATGACCCATCGCCGTTTTCAGTAATTGGCATATTTTCGGTATAAAAAGTCGTAATTTGAAAATGAAAATAGGTGCAGAGAGTCAGAATTCGGCTCAAAAATCACGATCAGGAGTCAAATTCCGGACATTTCAGACATTTTGAAAACTGCAGGGGGGTTTGGGCAAAATATGACCCATCGCCGTTTTCAGTAATTGGCATGTTTTCGGTATAAAAAGTCGTAATTTGAAAATGAAAATAGGTGCAGAGAGTCAGAAATCGGCTCAAAAATCACGCTCAGGAGTCAAATTTCGGACATTTCAGACATTTTGAAAACTGCAGGGGGGTTTGGGCAAAATATCACTCATCGCCGTTTTCAGTAATTGGCATATTTTCGGTATAAAAAGTCGTAATATGAAAATGAAAATAGATGCAGAGAGTCAGAATTTGGCTCAAAAATCACGCTCAGGAGTCAAGTTTCGGACATTTCAGACATTTTGAAAACTGCAGGGGGGTTTGGGCAAAATATGACCCATCGCCGTTTTCAGTAATTGGCATATTTTCGGTATAAAAAGTCGTAATTTGTAAATGAAAATAGGTGCAGAGAGTCAGAAATCGGCTCAAAAATCACGCTCAGGAGTCAAATTTCGGACATTTCAGACATTTTGAAAACTGCAGGGGGGTTTGGGCAAAATATGACCCATCGCCGTTTTCAGTAATTGGCATATTTTCGGTATAAAAAGTCGTAATTTGAAAATGAAAATAGGTGCAGAGAGTCAGAATTCGGCTCAAAAATCACGCTCAGGAGTCAAATTTCGGACATTTCAGACATTTTGAAAACTGAAGGGGGGTTTGGGCAAAATATGACCCATCGCCGTTTTCAGTAATTGGCATATTTTCGGTATAAAAAGTCGTAATTTGAAAATGAATATAGGTGCAGAGAGTCAGAATTCGGCTCAAAGATCACGCTCAGGAGTCAAATTTCCGACATTTCAGACATTTTAAAAACTGCAGGGGGGTTTGGGCAAAAAATGACCCATCGCCGTTTTCAGTAATTGGCATTTTTTCGGTATGAAAAGTCGTAATTTTAAACTGAAAATAGGTGCTGAGAGCCAGAATTCGGCTCAAATATCACACTGATGAGTCGAATTTCCGACATTTCAGACATTTGAAAAACTGCAGGGGGGTTTGGGCAAAATATGACCCATCGCCGTTTTCAGTAATTGGCATATTTTCGGTATGAAAAGTCGTAATTTTAAACTGAAAATAGGTGCAGAGAGTCAGAATTTGGATAAAAAATCACGCTCAGGAGTCAAATTTCCGACATTTCATACATTTTGAAAACTGCAGGGGGGTTTGGGCAAAATATGACCCATCGCCGTTTACAGTAATTTGCATATTTTCGGTATGAAACGTCGTAATTTGAAACTGAAAATAGGTGCAGAGAGTCAGAATTCGGATAAAAAATCAAACCGTGCGATTTTCGCAGCTGGCGGGCAAAAATCGCGCGATTTTTGGCCGCTACCTGCAAAAATCCCGCGATTTTTGGCAGCTTGCGGCAAAATTAGCACGATTTTTGGCCGCTAGCAGCGAAAATCGCGCGGTTTTCGCCACTAGCGGCCAAAAACCGTGCGATATTCGCAGCTCGCGGGCAAAAATCGCGCGATTTTCGCTGCTAGCGGCCAAAAATGGCCAGATTTTCGCCGCTAGCGGCCTAAAACCACGCGATTTTCGCCGCTAGCGGCCAAAAATTGCCCGATTTTTGCCCTCCAGCGGCGAAATTCACTCGATTTTTACCCGCTACCGGCGAAAATCGAGCGATTTTTGGCCGGTAGCGGCGAGAATCGCACGGTTTTTGGCAGCTAGCAGCGAAAACCGCGTAATTTTCGCTGCTACCTGCCAAAAACCGCGCGATTTTCGCCGGTAGCGAGCAAAAATCGGGTGAATTTCGCCGCTAGCGGCGAAATTCGCCCTGTTTTTGCACTCCAGCGGCGAAATTCGCCCAATTTTTGCCCGCTACCGGCGAAAATCGCGCGGTTTTTGGCCGGTAGCAGCGAAAATCGCGCGGTTTTTGGCCGCTAGCGCCAAAAATCGTGCGAATTTCGCCGCTAGCGGCCCAAAATCGTGCGAATTTCGCCGCAAGCTGCCAAAAATCGCGGGATTTTCGCAGGTAGCGGCCAAAAATTGCGCGATTTTCGCCCCTAGTGTCCAAAAATCGGGCGATTTTCGCCACTACCGGGCAAAAAATCTGGCGATTTTTTTCCGCTAGCCGCGAAAATCGCCCGATTTTTGGCCGCTAGCGGCGAAAATCACGCCATTTTTGGCCGCTAGTGGCTAAAATCGGTCGATTTCCGCCGCTAGCGGCCAAAAATCGTGCTAATTTTGCCGCTAGCGGCCAAAAATTGTGAAAATTTCGCCGCTAGTAGCCAAAAATCGCGCTATTTTTGGCCACTAGCGGCGAAAATCGTCCGATTTTTGGCCTCCAGCGGCGAAATTCGCCCGATTTTTGACCGCTACCGGCGAAAATCCCGCGATTTTTGGCCGTTAGCGGCCAAAAACCGTGCGATTTTCGAAAATCGCGCAATTTTCGCCGGTAGCGGAAAAAATCTCGCGAATTTTGCCCCCTAACGGCAAAATTAGCTCGGTTTTTGGCCACTAGCGGCGAAAATCGCCCGATTTTTGTACGCTAGTGGCGAAAATCGCGCAAATTTTGGCGGCTAGCGGCAAAAATCGCGCATTTTTTGGCCTTTACCTGCGAAAATCGGTCGATTTTCGCCGCTAGCGGCCAAAAATCGTGCGAATTTCGCCACTAGCGGCCAAAAATCGTGAGAATTTCGCCGCTAGCGGCCAAAAATTGCGCGATTTTCGCCGCTAGCGGCCAAAAACCGTGCGATTTTTGCAGGTGGCGGGCAAAAATCGGGCTATTTTCGCCGCTACCGGCCAAAAATCGCGTGGTTTTTGGCCGCTAGCAGCGAAAATCGCGCGGTTTTTGGCCGTTAGCGGCGAAAATCGCGCGGTTTTTGGCCGTTAGCGGCAAAAACCGAGCGATTTTCGCCGCTAGCGTCCAAAAATCGGGCGATTTTCGCTGCTACCGGCCAAAATCCGTGCGATTTTCGCAGCTGGCTGGCAAAAATAAGGCGATTTTTGCTGCTAGCGGCAAAATTCACCAAATTTTTGCCCGCTACCGGCGAAAATCGCACGTTTTTTGGCCGCTAGCAGCGAAAATCGCACGGTTTTTGGCCGTTAGCGGCAAAAACCGAGCGATTTTCGCGGCTACCGGCCAATAATCGCGCGATTTTCGCCGGTAGCGGGCAAAAATCGGGCAAATTTCGCCGCTGGATGTCAAAAATCGCGCGATTATTGGCCGCTAGCGGCGAAAATCGCACGGTTTTTTGCCGCTAGCAGCGAAAATCGCCCGATTTTTGCCCTCCAGCGGCGAAATTCGCCCGATTTTTCCCCTCCAGCGGCGAAATTCGCCCGATTTTTGCCCGCTACCGGCGAAAATCCCGCGATTTTTGGCCGCTAGCGGCGAAAATCGCACGGTTTATGGCCGCTAGCAGCGATAATCGCGCGGTTTTTGGCCGCTAGGAGCGAAAATCGCGCGATTTTCGCCGCTAGCGGCCAAAAACCGTGCGATTTTCGCTGATAGCGGCCAAAAACCGTGCGATTTTCGAAAATCGCGCAATTTTCGCCGGTAGCGGCAAAAATCTCGCGAATTTGACCCCTAACGGCAAAATTAGCTCGGTGTTTGGCCACTAGTGGCGAAAATCGCCCGATTTTTTGACGCTAGCGGCGAAAATCGCGCAAAATTTGGCTGCTAGGTGCGAAAATCGCGCATTTTTTGGCCTTTACCTGCGAAAATCGGTCGATTTTCGCCGCTAGCAGCCAAAAATCGCGCGAATTTCGCCGCTAGCGGCCAAAAATCGTGCGAATTTCGCCGCTAGCGGCCCAAAATCGTGCGAATTTCGCCGCTAGCTGCCAAAAATCGCGGGATTTTCGCAGGTAGCGGCCAAAAATTGCGCGATTTTCGCCGCTAGTGTCAAAAAATCGGGCGATTTTTTTCGCTAGCGGCGAAAATCGCCCGATTTTTGGCCGCTAACGGCGAAAATCGCGCCATTTTTGGCCGCTAGTGGCTAAAATCGGTCGATTTCGCCGCTAGCGGCCAAAAATCGTGCGAATTTCGCCGCTAGCGAAATCGTTACCCCGTTATTGGGAAAAAATCGTGAAAATTTCGCCGCTAGCGGCCAAAAATCGCCTGATTTTTGCCCTCCAGCGACGAAATTCGCTCGATTTTTTCCCGCTAACGGGGTAAAAAGCACGGTTTTTGGCCGCTAGCAGCGAAAACCGCGCGATTTTCGCTGCTAGCGGCCAAAAACCGCGCGATTTTCGCCGTTAGCGGCCAAAAATCTGGCGATTTTTGCTGCTAGCGGCGAAAATCGCCCGATTTTGGCCTCCAGCGGCGAAATTCGCCCGATTTTTGCCCTCCAGCGCCGAAATTCACCCGATTTTTGCCCGCTACCGGCAAAAATAGTGCGATTTTTGGCCGCTACCGGCGAAAATAGCGCGATTTTTGGCCGCTAGCGGCGAAAATCGCCCGATTTTTGCCCTCCAGCGGCGAAATTCGCCCGATTTTTGCCCTCCAGCGCCGAAATTCACCCGATTTTTGCCCGCTACCGGCAAAAATAGCGCGATTTTTGGCCGCTAGCAGCGAAAATCGCGCGGTTTTTGGCCGTTAGCGGCAAAAACCGAGCGATTTTCGCCGCTAGCGTCCAAAAATCGGGCGATTTTCGCCGCTACCGGCCAAAAACCGTGCGATTTTCGCAGCTGGCTGGCAAAAATTGCGCGATTTTCGCCGCTAGCGGCAAAAAACCGCGCGATTTTCGCCGCTAGCTACCAAAAATAAGGCGATTTTTGCTGCTAGCGGCGAAAATCTTGACATCCAGCGGCGAAATTCACCAAATTTTTGCCCGCTACCGGCGAAAATTGCGCGATTATTGGCCGCTAGCCGCGAAAATCGCACGGTTTTTGGCCCCTAGCAGCGAAAATCGCGCGGTTTTTGGCCGTTAGCGCCAAAAACCGAGCGATTTTCGCGGCTAGCGGCCAATAATCGCGCGATTTTCGCCGGTAGCGGGGAAAAATCGGGCGAATTTCGCCGCTGGATGTCTAAAATCGGCCGATTTTCGCCGCTACCGGCGAAAATCGCGCGATTATTGGCCGCTAGCGGCGAAAATCGCACGGTTTTTGGCCGCTAGCAGCGAAAATCGCCCGATTTTTGCCCTCCAGCGGCGAAATTTGCCCGATTTTTGCCCGCTACCGGCGAAAATCCCGCGATTTTTGGCCGCTAGCGGCGAAAATCGCACGGTTTATGGCCGCTAGCAGCGACAATCGCGCGGTTTTTGGCCGCTAGGAGCGAAAATCGCGCAATTTTCGCCGCTAGCGGCCTAAAACTGTGCGATTTTCGCTGATAGCAGCCAAAAACCGTGCGATTTTCGAAAATCGCGCAATTTTCGCCGGTAGCGGCAAAAATCTCGCGAATTTGGCCCCTAACGGCAAAATTAGCTCGGTTTTTGGCCACTAGCGGCGAAAATCGCCCGAATTTTGGACGCTAGCGGCGAAAATCGCGCAAATTTTGGCCGTTAGTGGCGAAAATCGCGCATTTTTTGGTCTTTACCTGCTAAAACCGGTCGATTTTCGCCGCTAGCGGCCAAAAATCGCGCGAATTTCGCCACTAGCGGCCAAAAATCGTGAGAATTTCGCCGCTAGCGGCCAAAAATTGCGCGATTTTCGCCGCTAGCGGCCAAAAACCGTGCGATTTTTGCAGGTGGCAGGCAAAAATCGCGCGATTTTCGCCGCTACCGGCCAAAAATCGCGCGATTTTCGCCGCTACCGGCTAAAAATCGCGCGATTTTCTACGCTAGCGGCAAAAAACCGCGCGATTTTCGCCGCTACCGGCTAAAAATCGGGCGATTTTTCCCGCTAGCGGCGAAGATCGCCCGGTTTTTGCCCGCTACTGGCAAAAATCGCGCGGTTTTTGGCAGCTAGCAGCGAAAATCGCGCGGTTTTTGGCCGCTAGCGGCAAAAATCTACCGATTTTCGCCGCTAGCGGCCTAAAAAGGGGCTATTTTTGCCGCTAGCTGCCCAAAATCGGGCGATTTTCGCCGGTAACGAGCAATAATCGGGTGAATTTCGCTGCTAGCGGCTAAAAATCGTGCGGATTTCGCCGCTAGCGGCCAAAAATCGTGCGAATTTCGCCGCTAGCGGCCCAAAATCGTGCGAATTTCGCCGCTAGCTGCCAAAAATCGCGGGATTTTCGCAGGTAGCGGCCAAAAATTGCGCGATTTTCGCTGCTAATGTCCAAAAATCGGGCGATTTTTTTCGCTAGCGGCGAAAATCGCCCGATTTTTGGCCGCTAGCGGCGAAAATCGCGCCATTTTTGGCCGTTAGTGGCTAAAATCGGTCGATTTCGCCGCTAGCGGCCAAAAATCGTGCGAATTTCGCCGCTAGCGGCCAAAAATCGTGAAAATTTCGCCGCTAGCGGCCAAAAATCGCCTGATTTTTGCCCTCCAGCGACGAAATTCGCTCGATTTTTTCCCGCTAACGGGGTAAAAAGCACGGTTTTTGGCCGCTAGCAGCGAAAACCGCGCGATTTTCGCTGCTAGCGGCCAAAAACCGCGCGATTTTTGCCGTTAGCGGCCAAAAATCTGGCGATTTTTGCTGCTAGCGGCGAAAATCGCCCGATTTTTGCCCTCCAGCGGCGAAATTCGCCCGATTTTTGCCCTCCAGCGCCGAAATTCACCCGATTTTTGCCCGCTACCGGCGAAAATAGCGCGATTTTTGGCCGCTAGCGGCGAAAACCGAGCGATTTTCGCCGCTAGCGTCCAAAAATCGGGCGATTTTCGCCGCTACCGGCCAAAAACCGTGCGATTTTCGCAGCTGGCTGGCAAAAATCGCGCGATTTTCGCCGCTAGCGGCAAAAAACCGCGCGATTTTCGCCGCTAGCTACCAAAAATAAGGCGATTTTTGCTGCTAGCGGCGAAAATCGGCCGACTTTTGACATCCAGCGGCGAAATTCACAAAATTTTTGCCCGCTACCGGCGAAAATTGCGCGATTATTGGTCGCTAGCCGCGAAAATCGCGCGATTTTCGCCGCTAGCGGCCAAAAACCGTGCGATTTTCGCTGATAGCGGCCAAAAACCGTGCGATTTTCGAAAATCGCGCAATTTTCGCCGGTAGCGGGCAAAATTCGCGTGATTTTCGTCGCTAGCGGCAAAAATCTCGCGAATTTTGCCCCCTAACGGCAAAATTAGCTCGGTTTTTGGCCACTAGCGGCGAAAATCGCCCGATTTTTGGACGCTAGCTGCGAAAATCGCGCATTTTTTGGCCTTTACCTGCGAAAATCGGTCGATTTTCGCCGCTAGCGGCCAAAAATCATGCGAATTTCGCCACTAGCGGCCAAAAATCGTGCGAATTTCGCCGCTAGCGGCCAAAAATCGTGAGAATTTCGCCGCTAGCGGCCAAAAATCGTGAGAATTTCGCCGCTAGCGGTCAAAAATTGCGCGATTTTTTCCGGTGGCGGGCAAAAATCGGGCTATTTTCGCCGCTACCGGCCAAAAATCGCGCGATTTTCGCCGCTACCGGCTAAAAATCGCGCGATTTTCTCCGCTAGCGGTAAAAAACGGGCGATTTTTCCCGCTAGCGGCGAAGATCGCCAAGTTTTTGCCCGCTACTGGCAAAAATTGCGCGGTTTTTGGACGTTTTTTTTGCCCAATTTTGGGCTTCAAAGTAGCGAAAGTAGCGAAATTTTGGGCTAAAAAGTAGAGAAAGTAGCCCAATTTTGGGCTACAAAGTAGCGAAATTTTAGGCTACAAAGTAGCGAAATTTTGGGCTACAAAGTAGCGAAAGTAGCCCAATTTTGGGCTACAAAGTAGCGAAAGTAGGCCAATTTTGGGCTACAAAGTAGCGAAAGTAGCTAAATTTTGGGCTACAAAGTAGCGAAATTTTGGGCTAAAAAGTAGCGAAATTTTGGGATAAAAGTAGCAAAAGTAGCCCAATTTTGGGCTAAAAAGTAGCGAAAGTAGCCCAATTTTGGGCTAAAAAGTAACGAAAGTGGCCCAATTTTGCGCTACAAAGTAGCGAAATTTTTGGCTACAAAGTAGCGAAATTTTGGACTAAAATTAGCAAAAGTAGCCCAATTTTGGGCTAAAAAGTAGAGAAAGTAGCCCAATTTTGTGGTAAAAAGTAGCGAATGTAGCGAAATTTTGGGCTAAAAAGTAGCGAAAGTAGCCCAATTTTGGGCTAAAAAGTAGCGAAAGTAGCCCAATTTCAGGCTAAAAAGTAGCGAAAGTAGCCCAATTTTGGGCTAAAAAGTAGCGAAAGTAGCGAAATTTTGGGCTAAAAAGTAGCGAAATTTTGGGCTACAAAGTAGCGAAATTTTTGGCTAAAAGTAGCGAAAGTAGCGAAATTTTAAGCTAAAAGTACCGAAAGTAGCCCAATTTTGGGCTAAACCGTAGCGAAAGTAGCCCAATTTTGGGCTAAAAAGTAGCGAAATTTTGGGCTAAAAAGTAGCGAAAGTAGCCCAATTTTGGGCTACAAAGTAGCGAAATTTTGGGCTAAAAAGTAGCGAAAGTAGCCCAATTTTGGGCTACAAAGTAGCGAAAGTAGCCCAATTTTGGGCTAAAAAGTAGCGAAAGTTGCGAAATTTTGGGATAAAAGTAGCGAAAGTAGCCCAATTTTGGGCTAAAAAGTAGCGAAAGTAGCCCAATTTTGGGCTACAAAGTAGCGAAAGTAGCCCAATTTTGGGCTACAAAGTACCTAAAGTAGCCTAATTTTGGGTTACAAAGTAGCGAAAGTAGCTAAATTTTGGGCGAAAAGTAGAGAAAGTAGCGAAATTATGCGCTAAAAGTAGCGAAAGTATCCCAATTTTGGGCTACAAAGTAGCGAAAGTAGCCCAATTTTGGGCTAAAAAGTAGCGAAATTTTGAGCTAAAAAGTAGCAAAATTTTGGGCTAAAAGTAGCGAAAGTAGCGAAATTTTGGGCTAAAAAGTAGCGAAAAGAGCGAATTTTTGGGCTAAAAGTAGCGAAATTTTGGGCTAAAAAGTAGCGAAAAGAGCAAAATTTTGGGCTAAAAGTAGCCCAATTTTGGGCTAAAAAGTAGCGAAATTTTAGGCTACAAAGTAGCGAATTTTTGAGCTACAAAGTAGCGAAAGTAGCCCAATTTTGGGCTACAAAGTAGCGAAAGTAGCCTAATTTTGGGCTACAAAGCAAAAGTAGCTAAATTTTGTGCTAAAAGTAGAGAAAGTAGCGAAATTTTGGGCTAAAAAGTAGCGAAAGTAGCAAAATTCTGGGCTAAAAAGTAGCGAAAGTAGCGAAATTTTGGGCTAAAAAGTAGCGAAAGTAGCGAAAAAAGTAGGGAAAGTAGCGAAATTTTGGGCTAAAAAGTAGCGAAAATTTGGGCTAAAAAGTAGCGAAAGTAGCGAAAAAAACGAAACTTTGGGCTCAAAAGTAGCGAAAGTAGCGAAAAAAGTAGTGAAAGTAGCGAAATTTTAGGCTAAAAAGTAGCGAAATTTTGGGCTAGAAAGTAGCGAAAAAAGTAGCAAAATTCTGGGCTAAAAAGTAGGGAAAGTAGCGAAATTTTGGGCTTAAAAGTAGCGAAAAAAGTAGCGAAAGTAGCGAAATTTTGGGCTAAAAAGTAGCGAAAAAGTAGCGAAACTTTGGGCTCAAAAGTAGCGAAAGTAGCGAAATTTTAGGCTAAAAAGTAGCGAAAAAAGTAGCGAAATTTTGGGCTAAAAAGTAGCGAAAGTAACGAAAACAGTAGCGAAAGTAGCGAAATTCTGGGCTAAAAAGTAGCGAAAGTAGTGAAAAAGTAGCAAAAGTAGCGAAATTTTGGGCTAGAAAGTAGCGAAATTTTGGGCTAAAAAGTAGCAAAAGTAGCGAAATTTTGGGCTAAAAAGTAGCAAAAGTAGCGAAATTTTGGGCTAAAAAGTAGCGAAAAAAGTAGCAAAAGTAGCGAAATTTTGGGCTAAAAAGTAGCGAAAGTAGCGAAAAAGCATCAAAAGTAGCGAAATTTTGGGCTAAAAAGTAGCGAAAATTGCGAAAAAAGTAGCGAAAGTAGCGAAATTTTGGGCTGAAAAGTAGCGAAAGTAGCGAAATTTTGGGCTAAAAAGTAGCGAAAAAAGTAGCGAAAAAGTAGCGAAATTTTGGGCTAAAAAGTAGCGAAATTAGCGAAAAAAGTAACGAAATTTTGGGCTAAAAAGTAGCGAAAGTAGCGAAATTTTGGGCTAAAAAGTACTGAAAGTAGCGAAATTTTCGGCTAAAAAGTAGAAAAAGTAGCAAAAGTAGCGAAATTTTGGGCTAAAAAGTAGCAAAAGTAGCGAAATTTTGGGCTAAAAAGTAGCAAAAGTAGCGAAATTTTGGGCTAAAAAGTAGCGAAAGTAGCGAAATTTTCGGCTAAAAAGTAGCGAAATTAGCGAAATTTTGGCCTAAAAAGTAGCGAAAGTAGCGAAATTTTGGGCTAAAAAGTAGCGAAAGTAGCGAAAAAAGTAGCGAAATTTTGGGCTAAAAAGTAGTGAAAAGGTAGCGAAAAAAAAACGAAACTTTGGGCTCAAAAGTAGTGAAAGTAGCGAAATTTTAGGCTAAAAAGTAGCGAAAGTAGCGAAATTCTGGGCTAAAAAGTAGCGAAAGTAGTGAAAAAGTAGCGAAATTTTGGGCTAAAAAGTAGCGAAAGTAGCGAAATTTTGGGGGTAAAAAGTAGCGAAATTTTGGGCTAAAAAGTAGCGAAAGTAGCGAAAAAAGTAGCGAAATTTTGGGCTAAAAAGTAGCGAAATTAACTAAAAAAGTAACAATTTTGGGCTAAAAAGTAGCGAAATTTTGGGCTAAAAAGTAGCGAAAGTAGCGAAATTTTGGGCTAAAAAGTAGCGAAAGTAGCGAAATTTTGGGCTAAAAAGTGGCGAAAGTAGCAAAAGTAGCGAAATTTTTGGCAAAAAAGTAGCAAAAGTAGCGAAATTTTGGGCTAAAAAGTAGCGAAAATTGCTAAAAAAAAAAAATGGCGAAAGTAGCGAAATTTTGGGCTAAAAAGTAGCGAAAAAGTAGCAAAAGTAGCGAAATTTTGGGCTAAAAAGTAGCGAAAGTAGCAAAATTTTGGGCTAAAAAGTAGCAAAAGTAGCGAAATTTTAGGCTAAAAAGTAGCGAAAGTAGCGAAAAAATAGCGAAAGAAGCAAAATTTTGGGCTTAAAAGAAGCGAAAGTAGCGAAATTTGGGCTAAAAAGTACCGAAAGTAGCGAAAGTAGCAAAATTTTGGGCTAAAAAGTAGCAAAAGTAGCGAAATTTTGGGCTAAAAAGTAGCAAAAGTAGCGAAAGTAGCGAAATTTTGGGCGAAAAAGTAGCAAAAGTAGCGAAATTTTGGGCTAAAAAGTAGCGAAAAAGCATCAAAAGTAGCGAAATTTTGGGCTGAAAAGTAGCGAAATTTTGGGCTAAAAAGTAGCGAAAGTAGCGAAAAAGTAGCAAAATTTTGGGCTAAAAAGTAGCGAAATTAGCGAAAAAAGTAACAATTTTGGGCTAAAAAGTAGCGAAAGTAGCGAAAAAAGTAGCGAAAGTAGCGAAATTTTGGGCTAAAAAGTACTGAAAGTAGCGAAATTTTCGGCTAAAAATTAGAAAAAGTAGCGAAATTTTGGGCTAAAAAGTAGCAAAAAAGTAGCGAAATTTTGGGCTAAAAAGTAGCGAAAGTAGCGAAAAAAAAACGAAACTTTGGGCTCAAAAGTAGTGAAAGTAGCGAAATTTTAGGCTAAAAAGTAGCGAAAGTAGCGAAATTCTGGGCTAAAAAGTAGCGAAAGTAGTGAAAAAGTAGCAAAAGTAGCGAAATTTTGGGCTAAAAAGTAGCGAAAGAAGTAGCGAAAGTAGCGAAATTTTGGGGGTAAAAAGTAGCGAAATTTTGGGCTAAAAAGTAGCGAAAATTGCGAAAAAAGTAGCGAAAGTAGTGAAATTTTGGGCTGAAAAGTAGCGAAAGTAGCGAAATTTTGGGCTAAAAAGTAGCGAAAGTAGCGAAGTTTTGGGCTAAAAAGTAGCGAAAAAGTAGCGAAATTTTGGGCGAAAAAGTAGCAAAAGTAGCGAAATTTGGGGCTAAAAAGTAGCGAAAATTGCGAAAAAAGTAGCGAAATTTTGGGCTAAAAAGTAGCGAAAAAAAGTAGCGAAAGTAGCGAAATATTGGGCTAAAAAGTAGCGAAAAAAGTAGCGAAAGTAGCAAACATAGCGAAATTTTGGGCTAAAAAGTAGCGAAAGTAGCGGCAAAAGTAGCGAAATTTTTATCTAAAAAGTAGCAAAAGTAGCGAAATTTTGGGCTAAAAAGTAGCGAAAAAAGTAGCGAAAGTAGCGAAATTTTGGGCTAAAAAGTAGCGAAAGTAGCGAAAAAGTAGCGAAATTTTGGGCTAAAAAGTAGCGAAAGTAGCGACATTTTGGGCTAAAAAGTGGCGAAAGTAGCGAAAAAGTAGCAAAAGTAGCGAAATTTTGGGCTAAAAAGTAGCAAAAGTAGCGAAATTTTGGGCTAAAAAGTAGCGAAAATTGCTAAAAAAAAAAAATGGCGAAAGTAGCGAAATTTTGGGCTAAAAAGTAGCAAAAGTAGCGAAATTTAGGGCTAAAAAGTAGCGAAAGTAGCAAAATTTTGGGCTAAAAAGTAGCGAAAAAAGTAGCGAAAGTAGCGAAATTTTAGGCTAAAAAGTAGCGAAAAAATAGCGAAAGAAGCAAAATTTTGGGCTAAAAAGTAGCGAAAAAAGTAGCGAAAGTAGCGAAATTTGGGCTAAAAAGTACCGAAAGTAGCGAAATTTTGGGCTAAAAAGTAGCAAAAGTAGCTAAATTTTGGGCTAAAAAGTAGCGAAAGTAGCGACAAAAGTAGCGAAATTTTGGGCTAAAAAGTAGCGAAAAAGTAGCAAAAGTAGCAAAAAAGTAGCTAAAGTAGCGAAATTTTGGGCTAAAAAGTAGCGAAAAAAACGAAAAAGTAGCGAACGTAGCGAAATTTTGGGCTAAAAAGTAGCGAAATTTTGGGCTAAAAGTAGCGAAACAAGTAGCGAAAGTAGCAAAATTTTGGGCTAAAAAGTAGCGAAAAAGTAGCAAAAGTAGCGAAATTTTGGGCTAGAAAGTAGCGAAATTTTGGGCTCAAAGTAGCGAAAGTAGCCCAATTTTGGGCTAAAAAGTAGCGAAATTTTGGGCTAAAAAGTAGCGAAATTTTGGGCTAGAAAGTAGCCCAATGTTGGGCTAAAAAGTAGCGAAAGTAGCCCAATTTTGGGCTAAAAAGTAGCGAAAGTAGCCCAATGTTGGGCTACAAAGTAGCGAAAGTAGCCCAATTTTGGGCTACAAAGTAGCGAAAGTAGCCCAATCTTGGGCTACAAAGTTGCAAAAGTAGCCTAATTTTGGGCTACAATGTAGCGAAAGTAGCCCAATTTTGGGCTAAAAAGTAGCGAAAGTAGCCCAATTTTGGGCTACAATGTTCGAAATTTTGGGCTAGAAAGTAGCGAAATTTTGGGCTAAAAGTAGCCCAATTTTGGGCTAAAAATTAGCTAAAGTAGCGAAATTTTGGGTTAAAAAATAGCGAAAGTAGCGAAATTTTGGGCTAAAAAGTAGCGAAAGTAGCCCAATTTTGTGCTAAAAAGTAGCGAAAGTAGCCCAAATTTGGGCTAAAAAGTAGCAAAAGTAGCCCAATTTTAGGCTAAAAAGTAGCGAAATTTGGGGCTAAAAAGTAGCGAAAGTAGCAAAAATTTGGGCTAAAAAGTAACAAAATTTTGGGCTAAAAGTACCGAAACTAGCCCAATTTTGGACTAAAAATTAGCGAAATTTTGGGCTAAAAGTAGCGAAAGTAGCCCAATTTTGGGCTACAAAGTAGCAAAAGGAGCCCAATTTTGGGCTAAAAAGTAGCGAAATTTTGGGCTAAAAAGTAGCGAAAGTAGCCCAATGTTGGGCTAAAAAGTAGCGAAAGTAGCCCAATGTTGGGCTAAAAAGTAGCGAAAGTAGCCCAATCTTGGGCTACAAAGTAGCGAAAGTATCCCAATTTTGGGCTACAAAGTAGCGAAAGTAGCCCAATCTTGGGCTACAAAGTTGCGAAAGTAGCCCAATCTTGGGCTACAAAGTTGCGAAAGTAGCCTAATTTTGGGCTAAAAAGTAGCGAAAGTAGCCCAATTTTGGGCTAAAAATTAGCTAAAGTAGGGAAATTTTGGGTTAAAAAATAGTGAAAGTAGCGAAATTTTGGGCTAAAAAGTAGCGAAAGTAGCCCAATTTTGGAATACAAAGTAGCGAAGTTTAGGGCTAAAAAGTAGCGAAAGTAGCGAAATTTTGGGCTAAACGTAGCGAAAGTAGCCCAATTTTGGGCTAAAAAGTAGCGAAAGTAGCCCAATTTTGGACTACAAAGTAGCGAAAGTAGCCCAATTTTGGGCTAAAAAGTAGCGAAATTTTTGGCTAAAAAGTACCGAAAGTAGCGAAATTTTGGGATAAAAGTAGCGAAAGTAGCCCAATTTTGGGCTAAAAAGTAACGAAAGTAGCCCAATTTTGGGCTAAAAAGTAACGAAAGTAGCCCAATTCTGGGCTACAAAGTAGCGAAATTTTGGGCTAAATGTAGCAAAAGTAGCCCAATTTTGGGCTAAAAAGTAGCGAAAGTAGCCCAATTTTGTGGTAAAAATTAGCGAAAGTAGCGAAATTTTGGGCTAAAAAGTAGCGAAAGTAGCCCAATTTTGGGCTAAAAAGTAGCGAAAGTAGCCCAAATTTGGGCTAAAAAGTTGCGAAATTTTGGGCTCAAAGTAGCAAAAGTAGCCCAATTTGAGCTAAAAATTAGCGAAAGTAGCGAAATTTTGGGCTAAAAAGTAGCGAAAGTAGCCCAATTTTGGGCTACAAAGTAACGAAATTTTGGGCTACAAAGTAGCGAAATTTTTTTGGCTATAAGTAGCCCAATTTTGGGCTAAAAAGTAGCGAAAGAAGCCCAATTTTGGGCTAAAAAGTAGCGAAAGTAGCGAAATTTGGGGCTAAAAAGTAGCGAAAGTAGCAAAATTTTGGGCTAAAAAGTAGCGAAATTTTGGGCTAAAAGTACCGAAAGTAGCCCAATTTTTTGGCTAAAAATTAGCGAAATTTTGGCCTAAAAAGTAGCGTAATTTTGGGCTAAATGTAGCGAAAGTAGCCCAATTTTGGGCTACAAAGTAGCGAAAGTAGCCTAATTTTGGGCTAAAAAGTAGCGAAATTTTGGGCTAAAAAGTAGCGAAATTTTGGGCTAAAAGTAGCGAAATTTTGGGCTAAAAAGTAGCGAAAGTAGCCCAATTTTGGGCTACAAAGTAGCGAAAGGAGCCCAATTTTGGGCTAAAAAGTAGCGAAATTTTGGGCTAAAAAGTAGCGAAAGTAGCCCAAATTTGGGCTAAAAAGTAGCGAAATTTTGGGCTACAAAGTAGCGAAATTTTGGGCTAAAAGTAGCGAAAGTAGCCCAATTTTGGGCTAAAAAGTAGCGAAAGTAGCCCAGTTTTGGGCTAAAAAGTAGCAAAAGTAGCCCAATTTTGGGCTAAAAAGTAGCGAAAGTAGCCCAATTTTGGGCTAAAAAGTAGCGAAAGTAGCGAAATTTTGGGCTAAAAAGTAGCGATAGTAGCCCAATTTTGGGTTAGGTTAGGTTAGGTGAGGTTAGGTTAGGTTAGGTTAAGGTTAAGTTAGGTTAGGTTAGGTTAAGGTTAGGTTAGGTTAGGTTAGGTTACCTCCTTTAAGTAACTACGTAGTTCCTATACAGGGAAGACCCCGGCAAGGAGGGCCCCCTTACTCAGCCCCCCCGGAGACTACGTATGTACCCAGCTACCCGCGGACCCCATTACCTTGAGGTGATTCCGGGGCTCAGCGACCCCGCGGCCCGGTCGTCGACCAGGCTGTTGGA
This sequence comes from Procambarus clarkii, assembly GCF_040958095.1. Taxonomy (NCBI): domain Eukaryota; kingdom Metazoa; phylum Arthropoda; class Malacostraca; order Decapoda; family Cambaridae; genus Procambarus; species Procambarus clarkii. Next base: position 26,409,643 of record NC_091179.1, read on the forward strand.
CGCGGCTGCTCGCAGCCTGATGCCTCATGCCTCAACCAATCCCCAACATGGCTAACCAATGTATATATTTTTTTTTTACCTGTGTTAGATTTAGAGATTATATAACGTCACTTATTAACGTTCGTGTGAATTAGTGGAGCTGTCCGCCATGTATGGTGATGGACGGAACACTTTGCATTTCATTTTGATTATAAATTAATACTCGTATGTTTTTTTTTTTTTTTTTATTTTCGCTGAGGCGTTTCTCATTCTTATAATGAGTTTTTTTTTGTGGAGGTTGTGCAAGAAGCAGTGAGGGGCCCCCTCACTGGTCTGGTCCACAGGGGCCCCTCACTGGTCTGGTCCACAGGGGCCCCTCACTGGTCTGGTCCACACGCCCCTTATTGGTCTGGTCCACGGGGGCCCTCACTGGCCCGGTCCACGGGGGCCCCTCACTGGTCTGGTTCACTGGGGGCCCCTTACTGGTCTGGTCCACGGAGGCCCTCACTGGTCTGGTCCACGGGGGCCCCTTGCTGGTCTGGTCCACGGGGGCCCCTTACTGGTCTGGTCCACGGGGGCCCTCACTGGCCCGGTCCACGGGGGCCCCTTACTGGTCTGGTCCACAGGGGCCCTCACTGGTCTGGTCCACAGGGGTCCCTCACTGGTCTGGTCCACGGGGGCCCCTCACTGGTCTGGTCCACAGGGGCCCCTCATTGGTCTGGTCCACAGGGGCCCCTCACTGGTCCGGTCCACGGGGGCCCCTCACTGGTCTGGTCCACAGGGGCCCCTCACTGGTCTGGTCCACGGGGGCCCCTCACTGGTCTGGTCCACAGGGGCCCTCACTGGTCTGGTCCACAGGGCCCCTCACTGGTCCGGTCCACAGGGGCCCCTCACTGGTCTGGTCCACAGGGGCCCCTCACTGCTCTGGTTCACAGGGGCCCCTCACTGGTCTGGTCCACAGGGGCCCCTCACTGGTCTGGTCCACAGGGGCCCCTCACTGGTCTGGTCCACAGGGGCCCCTCACTGGTCTGGTTCACAGGGGCCCCTCACTGGTCTGGTCCACGGGGGCCCCTCACTGGTCTGGTCCACAGGGGCCCCTCACTGGTCTGGTCCACGGGGGCCCCTCACTGGTCTGGTCCACAGGGGCCCTCACTGGCCTGGTCCACAGGGGCCCTCACTGGCCTGGTCCATAGGGGCCCCTCACTGGTCTGGTCCACAGGGGCTCCTTACTGGTCTGGTCCACGGGGGCCCCTCACTGGTCTGGTCCACAGGGGCCCCTTACTGGTCTGGTCCACGGGGGCCCCTCACTGGTCTGGTCCACGGGGGCCCCTCACTGGTCTGGTCCACAGGGGCCCCTCACTGGTCTGGTCCACAGAGGCCCCTCACTGGTCTGGTCCACGGGGGCCCCTCACTGGTCTGGTCCACAGGGGCCCCTCACTGGTCTGGTCCACAGGGGCCCCTCACTGGTCTGGTCCACGGGGGCCCCTCACTGGTCTGGTCCACGGGGGCCCCTCACTGGTCTGGTCCACAGGGGCTCCTTACTGGTCTGGTCCACGGGTCCAGTGGAGTGGGTATACCCCAGTGGAGTGGGTATACCCCAGTGGAGTGGGTATACCTGGAGTATACCCCAGGCATGCACAGCTGGCACGTCGTTAATGGTACCCACCACCAGCCTATAGGATGAGAGCCATGAGCTTTCAGCTTAAAACCTCCATGAAATTCGTGAGCTTAATGCGCGGGTTACAGACATCGGGCGGGAGAATGCCTCTCTCAGTTGGGTCGCTCTTCGCCGCTGTCCTGGTGGAGGCTTTGGACTGATGGAGAGCTGATCAGGAGAGCTTTTGTGCGCCTCTTGAGATCCCAGGAGCCATACTGAGGGAACTACTTGATACATGTACTGTCGAGGCGCCCTTCCAGAGTCCTGGAAGTAACTACGGTGGCCTGGTGGCCGTGTGTACTAATAACTAAATGGTATAGTCATACTGTTGTTATGTTCATTGACCGTTTAAACGTAACGTACACGTTTTTGGGTGACGGTCAAACAGTACAGTGGTGTTTGAAGTTCCAATTAGCACGGGCTATGGCGAGCCCGTAGTGGACTTACCTGGCACAGGAGCGGGGGCAAGTAGCACGGGCTATGGTGAGCCCGTAGTGGACTTACCTGGCACAGGAGCGGGGGCAAGTAGCACGGGCTATGGTGAGCCCGTAGTGGACTTACCTGGCACAGGAGCGGGGCAAGTAGCACGGGCTATGGCGAGCCCGTAGTGGACTTACCTGGCACAGGAGCGGGGCAAATAGCACGGGCTATGGTGAACCCGTAGTGGACTTACCTGGCACAGGAGCGGTGCAAGTAGCACGGGCTATGGTGAGCCCGTAGTGGACTTACCTGGCACAGGAGCGGGGCAAGTAGCACGGGCTATGGCGAGCCCGTAGTGGACTTACCTGGCACAGGAGCGGGGCAAGTAGCACGGGCTATGGTGAACCCGTAGTGGACTTTCCTGGCACAGGAGCGGTGCAAGTAGCACGGGCTATGGTGAGCCCGTAGTGGACTTACCTGGTACAGGAGCGGGGCAAGTAGCACGGGCTATGGTGAACCCGTAGTGGACTTACCTGGCACAGGAGCGGTGCAAGTAGCACGGGCTATGGTGAGCCCGTAGTGGACTTACCTGGCACAGGAGCGGGGCAAATAGCACAGGCTATGGTGAGCCCGTAGTGGACTTACCTGGCACAGGAGCGGGGCAAGTAGCACGGGCTATGGTGAGCCCGTAGCGGACTTACCTGGCACAGGAGCGGGGCAAGTAGCACGGGCTATGGTGAGCCCGTAGTGGACTTACCTGGCACAGGAGCGGGGCAAGTAGCACGGGCTATGGTGAGCCCGTAATGGACTTACCTGGCACAGGAGCGGCAAGTAGCACGGGCTATGGTTGCCCGTAGTGGACTTACCTGGCACAGGAGCGGGGCAAGTAGCACGGGCTATGGTGAGCCCGTAGTGGACTTACCTGGCACAGGAGCGGGGCAAGTAGCACGGGCTATGGTGAGCCCGTATTGGACTTACCTGGCACAGGAGCGGGGCAAGTAGCACGGGCTATGTTGAGCCTGTAGTGGACTTACCTGGCACAGGAGCGGGGCAAGTAGCACGGGCTATGGTGAGCCCGTAATGGACTTACCTGGCACAGGAGCGGGGCAAGTAGCACGGGCTATGTTGAGCCTGTAGTGGACTTACCTGGCACAGGAGCGGGGCAAGTAGCACGGGCTATGGTGAGCCCGTAGTGGACTTACCTGGCACAGGAGCGGGGCAAGTAGCACGGGCTATGTTGAGCCTGTAGTGGACTTACCTGGCACAGGAGCGGGGCAAGTAGCACGGGCTATGTTGAGCCCGTAGTGGACTTACCTGGCACGGGAGCGGGGCAAATAGCACGGGCTATGGTGAGCCCGTAGTGGACTTACCTGGCACAGGAGCGGGGCAAGTAGCACGGGATATGGTGAGCCCGTAGTGGACTTACCTGGCACAGGAGCGGGGCAAGTAGCACGGACTATGGTGAGCCCATAGTGGACTTACCTGGCACAGGAGCGGGGCAAGTAGCACGGGCTATGGTGAGCCCATAGTGGACTTACCTGGCACAGGAGCGGGGCAAGTAGCACGGGCTATGGTGAGCCCGTAGTGAACTTACCTGGCACAGGAGCGGGGCAAGTAGCACGGACTATGGTGAGCCCGTAGTGGTATATTAACAGGAAGATATATTAAGCTATATTAACAGGAAGATATATTAAGCTATATTAATAGGAAGATATATTAAGATATATTAACAGGAAGACAAATCACAAGATACCTCTCAAGAAGCAGCCAACACTCTAGTATCTCCAACAATTGTTCTACAGGAACGTCTTTTCTGCGGCTCACACAATTGAGGAAAGCGCGTGGAAAAGCACTACTACCAACGTGACCCCCACCAACACCACCTAGAAGATAGAGTTGACAGTCCACTACAAGACCAAGATGACTGTCAACTTGCGCATGGAGAACTCTCCTGACACCAAGCATAACTTGTATGATCAATGTCGTCCATCCTTAACATGGCACCCGGGGGGGCTTTCAGCCCCAAGGTTCTTAGTGTATAGGTAAGACAACATCTCCTTCAAGGCTGCTGACTCTGCATAAACAACAAGACTCCAACAGAGGATATATAATTCCTACATTGAACCAGATCACCAGAGATATTCCACACCAACAAGTAATCGATAGACACAACGACAATAGATTTGACGTCGGCGAAGCACTATATATATTAGTCATAATTATTAACAGCCATTGTACCATTCTTCAGGTGAATATTAGAATGGCTGTTATGTAATGGCTCAAGTTGTAATGGCTTCATGCTGTCTTCAAGCAGGAGAGAGAGAGCACTAACCCAATACAACTTGGAAAGGATATAGGGATAAAAATTTAGGATGGGACAGATGGAAGGAATGGTCGCTCAGTCCAAGTGGTTGGGCACCACTCCTTTCCTCAGCCCTATTCTTAATCCTTATCCTCGTATTCTTTTCAAGCGCCGATGATGTCACAGTGACGTCACACATCTCTCACAAAGTTTGTGAAAAAAAAAATTATCATATATAATTATCATATATCATATATTATACGGGTGCCTCGTAGCCTGGTGGATAGCGCGCAGGACTCGTAATTCTGTGGCGCGGGTTCGATTCTCGCACGAGGCAGAAACAAATGGGCAAAGTTTCTTTCACCCTGAATTCCCCTGTTACCTAGCAGTAAAATAGGTACCTGGGTGTTAGTCAGCTGTCACGGGCTGCTTCCTGGGGGTGGAGGCCTGGTCGAGGACCGGGCCGCGGGGTCACTAAAGCCTCGAAATCATCTCAAGATAACCTCAAGATATGGTGTTAGGAGAGGTTATGGGAGGCACAGCTTGCCGTAGTGTAGAGCAGGTTGACTTGAAGAGTAGAGATGACCTGGCCGGACACGTGTTTGAAGTTTTTTTGTTTGTAAATTTTGCCCCGAGGGGCGAGTTTATTGGGCAGCGTCACTCATCCTGTGAGTGGACACACTGCCATAGTGACAGTATTGGGCAGCGTCACTCATCCTGTGAGTGGACACACCACCATAGTGACAGTATTGGGCAGCGTCACTCGTCCTGTGAGTGGACACACCGCCATAGCAGCATGTACAACACTCCCCAATAGGAAGAAAACCCGCTGGGTTGTTCATCCTGTCACTTGTACCCAGACACAGCTGGGACTTGCTTAACTGTCTCAAGTGAACAGCTCCTCAAACAAGAAGATTAACATCTATCAACCGTTAAAATCTTACGTTATCTTGCGGGTGCAAAATGGGGGGAATCTTTTAAGAACAGTATCAATATTTGACAAATAGTGTTTTCCTAACTCAAACAATGTGGGGTTTATTATTCTACACATATTCCTAATGTCTCTCAGGTGTTCACATTCACGTAGATAGTGGTCAAGGCGGTGTCCGTCACTCTCACCACAGATTCTGCAACTTCGCTGCTCAACTGTTGTTTCCATTCCATATCTCCATGGATATTTATATCCAAGACGGATTCTCGCTATTACTGATTCTCTCCTGCGGCCACCTCCTCTTCGTCCATAATGATTGGGATTGCCAGCTGCAACCATGTTGTACCATCGTACAGATTCACTGATTGGTGCTTCTATCCTCCTTTCCTCAGTTACCTTGTCACGGTGATGTAGCCTGACAATACCTCTAATTTGTAGTAGTCTTGGGTAGAGTGTGTGGAAGGGAGGAGCGGTGTTGGAATACCTCTCTCTCTTGGAGTGACGGCCTCGGTGCCTTGAGTGAGTGTGGGTGGGAGTGAGTGGCCAGTGTTGGGGTCACTCTGGCCTCACATTACCACCGCCCCTGAAGGGCCACTTACCCACTCGCCTCTACCTTTACACAGCCCCTCACTCACACCCTCTGCCATTTACACTCCAACATTAAACAAACACAACAAATACCTTCTAAACTTATAAACATTTACAAATACAAATTTGATATACATGCGAACATCTTCGCTTGGATCATCAGAGTTTGGGAATATTGGTTTGAGTTAGTTTGTCCTTAAGGTATAGATAAGAAAGTGGGAAAAACAAGCAAGAAATTGGTAGATCTTTAGTTTATGTCTCAGGTATCCTGATATCCTGATATGGTATCCTGATCAGGTATCATGCGCTCCCAGACTGTGGGAGATAACTACCCACGAAAACAAGTCAGTAAGGGGACACTAAGCCCCGAAATCATCTCAAGATAACCTCAAGATATCCAGTAAGAGAGAGATTCTTAAGAGGGCTGCCTAGGGGTGATCTTACACACCTGGCGAGGGTGTGTCCTTGGCCAGGTAACTACTCAATGGAGACACAAGGGCACAATGGTTACTTCAGAGACACAGAATTAGGGTTTTAAGAGTGCCATGGGTGTTGGCACTGGTAAGACCCAGTCATGGGTGTAGGCACTGGTAAGATCCAGTCATGGGTGTAGGCACTGGTAAGATCCAGTCATGGATGTAGGCACTGGTAAGATCCAGTCATGGGTGTAGGCACAGTCAACACATACAGGCATCGCTGTTGGTCAACTAAGAATATGTACACAATAGGCAAGAATAAGACGATACCAAACGATAAACGATCAGTTACAGCCTAAACATCACAATAACATATTAACATGGTATTACATTCCTAAAGTTGTGAAGGTAGACACTGCACGCCTGGACAGATAAACATCAGCGGGCTCGTCCTACACGAGAAAAATGCTTGTGAGGGGACCGTTGTGCAGTTAATCTTCCTCCCTTCTTATGGAAGTGAGTAGGACTCGAAGTCATGAATCATGGAGACAAGGGACTGCCGGGTGAGTTATGAGGGGAGTGCGGGTGGTAGACCCCAGCTAGGGGGAGGATATTAAACCCATTCCAACTCATAGCATTAATCATTACTGAGGTAAAGAAAATCATGTAAAATAGTCTATGATATGCATGCTAGCATGATAGCATGATATGCATGATAGCATGATATGCATGCTAGCATGATAGCATGATATGCATGATAGCATGGGTTATCTTGGGAGCCGGTCGGCCGAGCGGACAGCACATTGGACTTGTAATCCTGTGGTCCTGGGTTCGATCCCAGGCGCCGGCGAGAAACATTGGGCAGAGTTTCTTTCACCCTATGCCCCTGTTACCTAGCAGTAAAATAGGTACCTGGGTGTTAGTCAGCTGTCACGGGCTGCTTCCTGGGGGTGGAGGCCTGGTCGAGGACCGGGCCGCGGGCACACTAAAAAGCCTCGAAATCATCTCAAGATAACGTATCAATATTTTGATTCTTGACTTAGCTAGAGGATTAATAGGGCTCTAGTGCGGATAGAGAGCTTCTAAATTTGTTTTGGAGAAAACGAGATTACATTCGACGCTTTTAAAAGTTAGAGAATCAAGTAAAGCTTGTATAGAAAGTTGCGATTTGGCAACAACACGAGTTTCAAATTTCACAATTTTGCAGATGAGACCTTCGTCAGCCAGAGTGGGTTTATCGATGATTTATTTTGTGCTTGGCGCCACTGAACAGTGTGGGTCTCCTGGCGCCACACTGGGGTGTGCGTGGCGCCACACTGGGGTGTGTATGGCGCCACTGAACAGTGTGGGTCTCCTGGCGCCACACTGGGGCGTGTGTGGCGCCACTGAACAGTGTGGGTCTCCTGGCGCCACACTGGGGCGTGTGTGGCACCACTGAACAGTGTGGGTCTCCTGGCGCCACACTGGGGCGTGTGTGGCGCCATTGAACAGTGTGGGTCTCCTGGCGCCATACTGGGGCGTGTGTGGCACCACTGAACAGTGTGGGTCTCCTGGCGCCACACTGGGGCGTGTGTGGCGCCACTGAACAGTGTGGGTCTCCTGGCGCCATACTGGGGCGTGTGTGGCGCCACTGAACAGTGTGGGTCTCCTGGCGCCACACTGGGGCGTGTGTGGCACCACTGAACAGTGTGGGTCTCCTGGCGCCACACTGGGGCGTGTGTGGCACCACTGAACAGTGTGGGTCTCCTGGCGCCACACTGGGGTGTGTGTGGCGCCACTGAACAGTGTGGGTCTCCTGGCGCCACACTGGGGTGTGTGTGGCACCACTGAACAGTGTGGGTCTCCTGGCGCCACACTGGGGCGTGTGTGGCGCCACTGAACAGTGAGGGTCTCCTGGCGCCACACTGGGGCGTGTGTGGCGCCACTGAACAGTGAGGGTCTCCTGGCGCCACACTGGGGTGTGTGTGGCGCCACTGAACAGTGAGGGTCTCCTGGCGCCACACTGGGGCGTGTGTGGCGCCACTGAACAGTGTGGGTCTCCTGGCGCCACACTGGGGCGTGTGTGGCGCCACTGAACAGTGTGGGTCTCCTGGCGCCACACTGGGGCGTGCCCAGGTCATAGGGGCACAAGTGTTACTTTTAAGCTCTTTGAAAAGGACTCTGAGGAATTTGTAATTATCAGGGGAAAGTGCCAAGCCATTAGACTTTATAGCACTTGGAAGGGGTCAAGATAAGGATTTAGGATGGGACGGGGGGGAGGAATGGTGCCCAACCATTTGAATGGTCGGGGATTGAACGCCGACCTGCATGAAGCGAGACCGTCGTTCTACCGTCCAGCCCAAGTGGTTGGGCTGGGACTCTGAACTCGTCTCAGAGTTACGAGGAATGGGATATAAAGAGTAAATTAAAGAACTCAACTTAACGACGCTAGAAAAAAAAAAGAGAGAGAGGAGAGACATGATAATGACGTAGAAAATACTTAGCAGGATTGACAGATTGAAAATAGATGAAATAATCACACTGAACACCAATAAAACAAGGGGGGGGCAGGGGTAGACACCCACCCGAGTCATAGAGATGTTAGAATGTTATCATTTAGCGTGAGAGTAGTGGGGGAATAGAGTGACCTTAAGGGGCAGGTTGTGGAAGCGAACTATCATTTTAAAACTAGACAAGATAGACGAGGAGTCATTGCTATAAACAACCGAGCCTAGACACACGGGGTCCAGGAGCTAACGCTCGCTTCAGCATACACAAATATGTGAGCATACTCACCCACCAGCAGCTGCTCTTAACTTTAAGACTTTAACTTTAAGAGTTAAAAGTTTACATTTTAACTTGTCATATTAACGAGATTAACTATGGGGAAGTTGTGGTCTGTTGTCGTCCCCCGCGGCATCGTCGCCTCCACATAATACAATCATAGAATTAAGAGGAAGTAATTGCGACACATGACCAAAACTACTGAGTATTATCAGAAGTTCCTGGATCATGCAAGAGTTAGTCACCCATAACCAGGTTGATCACGCCCTAGGAAAAAACTGAATAGTTCCAGGAAGAGCCGTTTCCTACTGTTGGATTAAGACTGGACCAGTACAGACAGTACCCCCACAGCCTGGGACAGTACCCCCACAGCCTGGGACACCCGGGACAGTACACACCACAGTCTGGGACACCCGGGACGGTACCCCCACAGCCTGGGACACCCGGGACAGTACCCCCACAGCCTGGAACACCCGGGACAGTACCCCCACAGCCTGGGACACCCGGGACAGTACCCCCCACAGCCTGGGACACCCGGGACAGTACCCCCACAGCCTGGGACACCCGGGACAGTACCCCCACAGCCTGGGACACCCGGGACAGTACCCCCCACAGCCTGGGACCCCGGGACAGTACCCCCACAGCCTGGGACACCCGGGACAGTATCTCCACAGCCTGGGACACTGGGGACAGTACCCCCACAGCCTGGGATACCCGGGACAGTACCGCCACAGCCTGCGACACCTGGGACAGTACCCCCACAGCCTGGGATACCCGGGACAGAACCCCCACAGCCTGGGACACCTGGGACAGTACCTCCACAGCCTGGGACACCCGGGACAGTACCACCACAGCCTGGGACACCCGGGACAGTACCCCCACAGCCTGGGACACCCGGGACAGTACCCCCACAGCCTGGGACACCCGGGACAGTACCCCCACAGCCTGGGACAGTACACACCACAGCCTGGGACACCCGGGACAGTACACACCACAGCCTGGGACACCCGGGACAGTACCCCCACAGCCTGCGATACCTGGGACAGTACCCCCACAGCCTGGGACAGTACACACCACAGCTTGGGACACCCGGGACAGTACCCCCACAGCCTGGGACACCCGGGACAGTACCCCCACAGCCTGGGACACCTGGGACAGTACACACCACAGCCTGGGACACCCGGGACAGTACCCCCACAGCCTGGGACACCCGGGACAGTACACACCACAGTCTGGGACACCCGGGATAGTACCCCCACAGCATGGGACACCCGGGATAGTACCCCCACAGCATGGGACACCCGGGACAGTACCCCCACAGCCTGGGACACCCGGGACAGTACCCCCACAGCCTGGGACACCCGGGACAGTACCCCCACAGCCTGAGACACCCGGGACAGTACCCCCACAGCCTGGGACACCCGGGACAGTACCCCCACAGCCTGGGACACCCGGGACAGTACCCCCCACAGCCTGGGACAGTACCCCCCACAGCCTGGGACACCCGGGACAGTACCCCCCTCAGCCTGGGACACCCGGGACAGTACCCTCACAGCCTGGGACACCCGGGACAGTACCCCCACAGCCTGGGACACCCGGGACAGCACCCCCCACAGCCTGGGACACCCGGGACAGTACCCCCACAGCCAGGGACACCCGGGACAGTACCCCCACAGCCTGGGACACCCGGGACAGCACCCCCCACAGCCTCGGACACCCGGGACAGTACCCCCACAGCCTGCGACACCTGGGACAGTACCCCCACAGCCTGGGACAGTACCCCCACAGCCTGGGATACCCGGGACAGAACCCCCACAGCCTGAGACACCTGGGACAGTACCTCCACAGCCTGGGACACCCGGGACAGTACCACCACAGCCTGGGACACCCGGGACAGTACCCCCACAGCCTGGGACACCCGGGACAGTACCCCCACAGCTTGGGACACCCGGGACAGTACCCCCACAGCCTGGGACACCTGGGACAGTACACACCACAGCCTGGGACTGTACCCCCACAGCCTGAGACACCCGGGACAGTACCCCCCACAGCCTGGGACACCCGGGACAGTACCCCTCACAGCCTGGGACACCCGGGACAGTACCCCCCACAGCCCGGGACACCCAGGACAGTACACACCACAGCCTGGGACACCCGGGACAGTACCCCCATGTTACGGCCCTATTGGGTCGCAACTGGGTTCTTTCTCTGATGTTATTAGAGTTTGGGTATCCGGCCCCAAGTTAGTAGTGGCTTTCAAGGGGTGTGTTCCGTAACGCAAATAAATTAATAGGGGAAGGGATACAAATTCACTAAACTTAATATATATAATTACCATCACCAATAAATAAATATATAAACTATCACACCGGGGGGTATAAACACTATAATGTACAATATGGTCTTCCTCTGAAGACACGGAGTGTTCCACGGTGCTCAACGATGCTTAGCCCTTGGTCCTCTTCTCGTGGCCTCACGACGAATCCGTAGATTCTCTAGGCGAGTCTACCCCGGCCACAGGCCAGCCAAATCACAATCCCACTGGGTGCACCGTCGTGGAGGCCGTCAACCACAAATCCAGCCTGTAGCTGGCAGGTTCCAATCAGCTACGCTGCGTAGGCCACTCCACGACCGATACTAGGGTTGCGAGCCCTATGCAGGAGCCTCTTGTGATTCCACAGATCACTCTCCTCACCACAACACCCCAGTGGCTAGTATTCTCCGCCAGTCAGCCCCGGGTACGACAATCCCTGGTTCTGCCGCCTCACAGGCAGGCTAACACAACAGTGCTCATCCAGGGGGTAACTCACAGCTTCTGCAGCAAATGCGTGAAGATACTACGGCTGCCTTGGGTAGACTGATCCAACGTCCAATTCAGCAGTCCCAGGTCGACTCTGTAATCAGACACGTCATCAGAAATAGGGACACTCTAGGGCATCTCACTCACAGGCTTAGACACAAACGTCCACCTATCCACTCCATAGATGGCGTTGCTGTCTAAGCGTCACCTCACCAGAGGTCAGCAGCGGCTACCTTACTAGCTGATCAAGACGGGAAACCAGCCCCTGTGGCCGGTATATCCGGTCCTCACTAGATGGCGCCGTCCATTTGGAGGGGGTTTCGGGAGCCTACTCACAGATGGCGTGGTCGTCACAGCTCCGTGCTACGACGCTGGGCTCGGGTCCGTAACACCCCACAGCCTGGGACAACCGGGACAGTACCCCCACAGCCTGGGACACCTGGGACAGTACACACCACAGCCTGCGACACCCGGGACAGTACCCCCACAGTCTGGGACACCTGGGACAGTACACACCACAGTCTGGGACACCCGGGACAGTACCCCCACAGCATGGGACACCCGGGACAGTACCACCACAGCCTGGGACACCCGGGACAGTACCCCCACAGCCTGGGACACCCGGGACAGTACCCCCACAGCCTGGGACACCCGGAACAGTACCCCCACAGCCTGGGACACCCGGGACAGTACCCCCACAGCCTGGAACACCCGGGACAGTACCCCCACAGCCTGGGACACCCGGGACAGCACCCCCACAGCCTGGGACACCCGGGACAGTACCCCCACAGCCTGGGACACCTGGGACAGTACACACCACAGCCTGGGACACCTGGGACTGTACTCCCACAGCCTGGGACACCCGGGACAGTACCCCCCCCACAGCCTGGGACACCCGGGACAGTACCCCCCACAGCCTGGGACACCCGGGACAGCACCCCCACAGTCTGGGACACCTGGGATAGTACACACCACAGCCTGGGATACCCGGGACAGTACCCCCCACAGCCTGGGACACCCGGGACAGTACCCCCACAGCCTGGGACACCCGGGACAGTACCCCCACAGCCTGGGACACCCGGGACAGTACCCCCACAGCCTGGACACCCGGGACAGTACTCTACGAGGCAGGAGATGCTGGGTGATCTTACGAGAGTGTGGTTCAGGCCGTCTTGGGCAGCGTCCAGGTGTGTGCACCTTCCTTAATTGTTACTGACTTTCCGGGACCCGCCCGGGTTCACCTGGCAGCCTTGGGGCGTCCAGTCACTGCTGCCCCCCCCCCTTAGTGGTGATGGTAGTGGTGGTGTTGCTGGTACTGGTGGTGCTGGTAGTGGTGGTGTTGCTCGTGGTAGTGGTGGTGGTGCTGGTAGTGTTGGTGGTGCTGGTAGTGGTGGTGCTGGTAGTGGTGGTGTTGGTAGTGGTGGTGCTGGTAGTGGTGGTGCTGGTAGTGGTGGTGGTGCTGGTAGTGGTGGTGGTAGTGGTGGTGCTGGTAGTGGTGTTGCTGGTAGTGGTGGTGCTGGTAGTGTTGCTGGTAGTATGGTGCTGGTGGTGGTGTTGCTGGTAGTGGTGCTGGTGCTGGTGGTAGTGGTGGTGTTGCTGGTAGTGGTGGTGGTGCTGGTAGTGGTGGTGGTGCTGGTAGTGGTGGTGCTGGTAGTGGTGGTGTTGCTGGTAGTGGTGGTGCTGGTAGTGGTGGTGGTGCTGGTAGTGGTGGTGCTGGTAGTGGTGGTGGTGCTGGTAGTGGTGGTGATGCTGGTAGTGGTGGTGCTGGTAGTGGTGGTGGTGCTGGTAGTGGTGGTGCTGGTAGTGGTGGTGTTGCTGGTAGTGGTGGTGGTGCTGGTAGTGGTGGTGCTGGTAGTGGTGGTGGTGCTGGTAGTGGTGGTGGCGCTGGTAGTGGTGGTGCTGGTAGTGGTGGTGGTGCTGGTAGTGGTGGTGCTGGTAGTGGTGGTGCTGGTAGTGGTGGTGTTGCTGGTAGTGGTGGTGCTGGTAGTGGTGGTGGTGCTGGTAGTGGTGGTGCTGGTAGTGGTGGTGCTGGTAGTGGTGGTGATGCTGGTAGTGGTGGTGGTGCTGGTGGTAGTGGTGCTGGTAGTGGTGGTGTTGCTGGTAGTGGTGGTGGTGCTGGTAGTGGTGGTGGTGCTGGTAGTGGTGGTGGTGCTGGTAGTGGTGGTGGTGCTGGTAGTGGTGGTGTTGCTGGTAGTGGTGGTGCTGGTAGTGGTAGTGGTGCTGGTAGTGGTGGTGGTGCTGGTAGTGGTGGTGCTGGTAGTGGTGGTGTTGCTGGTAGTGGTGGTGTTGCTGGTAGTGGTGGTGCTGGTAGTGGTGGTGGTGCTGATAGTGGTGGTGGTGCTGGTGGTAGTGGTGGTGGTGCTGGTAGTGGTGGTGGTGGTGCTGGTGGTAGTGGTGGTGGTGCTGGAGTGGTGGTGGTGCTGGAGTGGTGGTGTTGCTGGTAGTGGTGGTGGTGCTGGTAGTGGTGGTGCTGGTAGTGGTGGTGGTGCTGGTAGTGGTGGTGTTGCTGGTAGTGGTGGTGGTAGTGGTGGTAGTGGTGTTGCTGGTAGTGGTGGTGGTAGTGGTGGTGCTGGTAGTGGTGGTAGTGGTGTTGCTGGTAGTGGTGGTGTTGCTGGTAGTGGTGGTGGTGCTGGTAGTGGTGGTTGTGCTGCTGGTGCTGGTAGTGGTGGTGTTGCTGGTAGTGGTGGTGGTGGTGGTGCTGGTAGTGGTGGTAGTGGTGCTGGTAGTGGTGGTAGTAGTGATGCTGGTGGTGGTGGTGGTGGTGCTGGTAGTGGTGGTGGTGCTGGTGGTAGTGGTGGTGCTGGTAGTGGTGGTGGTGGTGCTGGAAGTGGTGGTGGTGCTGGTAGTGGTGGTGGTGCTGGTAGTGGTGGTGCTGGTAGTGGTGGTGGTGCTGGTAGTGGTGGTGGCGCTGGTAGTGGTGATGTTGCTGGTAGTGGTGGTGCTGGTAGTGGTGGTGGTGGTACTGGTGATGTTGCTGGTAGTGGTGGTGCTGGTAGTGGTGGTGGTGCTGGTAGTGGTGGTGCTGGTAGTGGTGGTGGTGGTAGTGGTGGTGGTGCTGGTAGTAGTGGTGGTGCTGGTAGTGGCGATGTTGCTGGTAGTGGTGGTGCTGGTAGTGGTGGTGTTGCTGGTAGTGGTGGTGGTGCTGGTAGTGGTGGTGCTGGTAGTGGTGGTGGTGGTAGTGGTGGTGGTGCTGGTAGTGGTGGTGGTGCTGGTAGTGGTGGTGGTGCTGGTAGTGGTGGTGCTGGTAGTGGTGGTGGTGCTGGTAGTGGTGGTGGTGCTGGTAGTGGTGGTGGTGCTGGTAGTGGTGGTGGTGGTAGTGGTGGTGGTGCTGGTAGTGGTGGTGGTGCTGGTAGTGGTGGTGCTGGTAGTGGTGGTGGTGGTAGTGGTGGTGGTGCTGGTAGTAGTGGTGGTGCTGGTAGTGGCGATGTTGCTGGTAGTGGTGTTGCTGGTAGTGGTGGTGTTGCTGGTAGTGGTGGTGGTGCTGGTAGTGGTGATGTTGCTGGTAGTGGTGGTGCTGGTAGTGGTGGTGGTGCTGGTAGTGGCGATGTTGCTGGTAGTGGTGGTGCTGGTAGTGGTGGTGGTGCTGGTAGTGGTGATGTTGCTGGTAGTGGTGGTGCTGGTAGTGGTGGTGCTGGTAGTGGTGATGTTGCTGGTAGTGGTGGTGGTGCTGGTAGTGGTGGTGCTGGTAGTGGTGGTGCTGGTAGTGGTGGTGGTGCTGGTAGTGGTGGTGGTGCTGGTAGTGGTGGTGCTGGTAGTGGTGGTGGTGCTGGTAGTGTTGGTGGTGTTGGTAGTGGTGGTGCTGGTAGTGGTGGTGGTGCTGGTAGTGGTGGTGCTGGTAGTGGTGGTGGTGCTGGTAGTGATGGTGCTGGTAGTGGTGGTGGTGCTGGTAGTGGTGGTGGTGCTGGTAGTGATGGTGCTGGTAGTGGCGATGTTGCTGGTAGTGGTGGTGCTGGTAGTGGTGATGTTGCTGGTAGTGGTGGTGCTGGTAGTGGCGATGTTGCTGGTAGTGGTGATGTTGCTGGTAGTGGTGGTGGTGCTGGTAGTGGTGGTGCTGGTAGTGGTGGTGCTGGTAGCGGTGGTGCTGGTAGTGGTGATGGTGCTGGTAGTGGTGGTGCTGGTAGTGGCGATGTTGCTGGTAGTGGTGTTGCTGGTAGTGGTGGTGCTGGTAGTGGTGGTGCTGGTAGTGGTGGTGCTGGTAGTGGTGGTGCTGGTAGTGGCGATGTTGCTGGTAGTGGTGGTGCTGGTAGTGGTGGTGGTGCTGGTAGTGGTGGTGCTGGTAGTGGTGGTGCTGGTAGTGGTGGTGCTGGTAGTGGTGGTGCTGGTAGTGGTGGTGGTGCTGGTAGTGGTGGTGGTGCTGGTAGTGGTGATGTTGCTGGTAGTGGTGGTGCTGGTAGTGGTGGTGCTGGTAGTGGTGGTGGTGCTGGTAGTGGTGGTGCTGGTAGTGGTGGTGGTGCTGGTAGTGGTGGTGGTGCTGGTAGTGGTGATGTTGCTGGTAGTGGTGGTGCTGGTAGTGGTGGTGCTGGTAGTGGTGGTGGTGCTGGTAGTGGTGGTGCTGGTAGTGGTGGTGCTGGTAGTGGTGGTGGTGCTGGTAGTGGTGGTGCTGGTAGTGGTGGTGGTGCTGGTAGTGGTGATGTTGCTGGTAGTGGTGGTGCTGGTAGTGGTGGTGGTGCTGGTAGTGGTGGTGCTGGTAGTGGTGGTGCTGGTAGTGGTGGTGGTGCTGGTAGTGGTGATGTTGCTGGTAGTGGTGGTGCTGGTAGTGGTGGTGCTGGTAGTGGTGGTGGTGCTGGTAGTGGTGGTGGTGCTGGTAGTGGTGGTGGTGCTGGTAGTGGTGGTGCTGGTAGTGGTGGTGCTGGTAGTGGTGGTGCTGGTAGTGGTGGTGGTGCTGGTAGTGGTGGTGGTGCTGGTAGTGATGGTGCTGGTAGTGGTGGTGCTGGTAGTGGTGGTGGTGCTGGTAGTGGTGGTGGTGCTGGTAGTGGTGGTGGTGCTGGTAGTGGTGATGTTGCTGGTAGTGTTGGTGGTGCTGGTAGTGGTGGTGGTGCTGGTAGTGTTGATGGTGCTGGTAGTGGTGGTGGTGCTGGTAGTGGTGGTGCTGGTAGTGGTGGTGCTGGTAGTGGTGGTGGTGCTGGTGGTGGTGCTGGTGGTGGTGGTGGTGCTGGTAGTGGTGGTGCTGGTAGTGGTGGTGGTGCTGGTAGTGATGGTGCTGGTAGTGGTGGTGCTGGTAGTGGTGGTGGTGCTGGTAGTGGTGGTGGTGCTGGTGGTGGTGCTGGTAGTGGTGATGTTGCTGGTAGTGTTGGTGGTGCTGGTAGTGATGGTGCTGGTAGTGTTGGTGGTGCTGGTAGTGGTGGTGGTGCTGGTAGTGGTGGTGCTGGTAGTGGTGCTAGTGATGCTGGTAGTGGTGGTGGTGCTGGTAGTGGTGGTGCTGGTAGTGGTGATGTTGCTGGTAGTGATGGTGCTGGTAGTGGTGCTGGTGATGCTGGTGGTGCTAGTGATGCTGGTAGTGTTGGTGCTTCAGGAGGCTGGGGCGGGTCTTCTCCGGCGCCGACCCCGGGGGTCTCCGGGTCCTGAGACCCTCCTCCTTCTCTTACCAACTCCCAGGTCAACACCGGAGCTGGAGCCCCTCGGGGGGCTGCTCCATGTTGCCTCCAACCTCGTTCTGACAATCATGCGACGGCGCTGGAACAAATCGTATTGGAGCTGGAACCAATCCGTATTAACCCCATTTCCACTGGAGCCTTTCTGCGCCGTGAAGAGGGGCAGGACCTGCTGCTTGGGTAACAGCTTCAGGAGACTATAGAGGCTCCATAGTCTCCTGAGACTGATGGATGCCTAATACTACTACTACTGTTGTTGCTGATGCTGGTAGTGGTGTTGTTGTTGCTGGTAGTGGTGTTGTTGTTGCTGGTAGTGGTGCTGGTAGTGGTGGTGGTGTTGCTGGTAGTGTTGTTGCTGATGCTGGTAGTGGTGTTGTTGATGCTGGTAGTGGTGCTGGTAGTGGTGTTGTTGCTGGTAGTGTTGTTGCTGATGCTGGTAGTGGTGTTGTTGCTGGTAGTGTTGTTGCTGATGCTGGTAGTGTTGTTGTTGCTGGTAGTAGTGTTGTTGTTGCTGATGCTGGTAGTGGTGTTGTTGTTGCTGGTAGTGGTGCTGGTAGTGGTGTTGTTGTTGCTGGTAGTGGTGCTGGTAGTGGTGTTGTTGTTGCTGGTAGTGTTGTTGCTGATGCTGGTAGTGGTGTTGTTGTTGCTGGTAGTGGTGTTGTTGTTGCTGGTAGTGTTGTTGCTGATGCTGGTAGTGGTGTTGTTGTTGCTGGTAGTGGTGCTGGTAGGGGTGTTGTTGTTGCTGGTAGTGTTGTTGCTGATGCTGGTAGTGGTGTTGTTGATGCTGGTAGTGGTGCTGGTAGTGGTGTTGTTGTTGCTGGTAGTGGTGCTGGTAGTGGTGTTGTTGTTGCTGGTAGTGGTGTTGTTGTTGCTGGTAGTGGTGCTGGTAGTGTTGTTGTTGTTGCTGGTAGTGTTGTTGCTGATGCTGGTAGTGGTGTTGCTGTTGCTGGTAGTGGTGTTGCTGTTGCTGGTAGTGGTGTTGCTGTAAGCATGGACAGGTAGGCACTATGCCGCTGTACACACCTGCCAAGGCAGCAGGTGCCTGGTGTAGACCTGCTCCACACCACCACACCTTGGCTACTCCTGTTGATACTAGAATGATCACAGGCCAGCACCCAGGGCCCCCTGCCAGCACCCAGGGGGCCCCTGCCAGCACCCAGGGCCCCCTGCCAGCACCCAGGGGCCCCCCTGCCAGCACCCAGGGGCCCCTGCCAGCACCCAGGGGCCCACTGCCAGCACCCAGGGGCCCCCCTGCCAGCACCCAGGGGCCCCTGCCAGCACCCAGGGGCCCCCTGCCAGCACCCAGGGGCCTCCCCTGCCTTACTTGGTCAATGGGCGTGTGGCTGTAATTGGTTTCTCAAGTTACTTCTTAAGTCTGTTGGTAAAAGCTTGATCATAGAGCATCTTAAGCAAATTGTCGGAGACAAGGCCATTGAGACACGGCCGCGCCCAGGCGGATCTATAAGGCACAGCGTACACAAGACGCTCCGCCTAAGGATTTTAAACCCTACCAAACCTAACCCAACCATCCCACCTGATCCACACCAACCATCCCAAATCTAATCCAACCAAACTCAACCAACCAGCCTTCCCCGGGCGAATCTATCACAGCCTGACCTAATAATATGCACTGTTTTGACAATCTGATAATAAGCTTTCACAAACTGTCTTGTGTACTATTTGAGTATACCCGACAATCTGCCTCAATATTAGCATCAAGTGTGTGTACTCACCTATTTGTGCTTGCGGGGGTTGAGCTTTGGCTCTTTGGTCCCGCCTCTCAACTGTCAATCAACTGGTGTACAGATTCCTGAGCCTACTGGGCTCTATCATATCTACACTTAAAACTGTGTATGGAGTCAGCCTCCACCACATCACTGCCTAATGCATTCCACTTGTTAACTACTCTGACACTGAAAATGTTCCTTCTAACGTCTCTGTGGCTCATGTGGGTACTCAGTTTCCACCTGTGTCCCCTTGTTCACGTACCACCAGTGTTGAATAGTTTATCCTTGTTTACCCGGTCGATTCCCCTGAGGATTTTGTAGATTGTGATCATGTCCCCCCTTACTCTTCTGTCTTCCAGTGTCGTGAGGTGCATTTCCCGCAGCCTTTCCTCGTAACTCATGCCTCTTAGTTCTGGGACTAGTCTAGTGGCATAGCTTTGGACTTTTTCCAGCTTCGTCTTGTGCTTGACAAGGTGCGGGGTCCATGCTGGGGCCGCATACTCCGGGACATACTGTGTGTGTGTGTGTGTGTGTGTGTGTGTGTGTGTGTGTGTGTGTGTGTGTGTGTGTGTGTGTGTGTGTGTGTACTCACCTAGTTGTGTTTGCGGGGGTTGAGCTCTGGCTCTTTGGTCCCGCCTCTCAACCGTCAATCAACAGGTGTACAGGTTCCTGAGCCTACTGGGCTCTGTCATATCTACACTTGAAACTGTGTATGGAGTCAGCCTCCACCACATCACCCCCTAATGCATTCCATTTGTCAACCACTCTGACACTAAACAAGTTCTTTCTAATATCTCTGTGTGTGTGTGTGTGTGTACTCACCTATTTGTGCCTGCAGGATCGAGCTCTTGGTCTCGGACCCGGCTTTTCTCGGTGTTGCTTGTCTGATACAATGGCTTCTGGCCTATCTAATCTAATTTCTAATCCTCCTTTCTAATCTAATTATTGTGTTTCTTAGTATGTTTCAAATTAGTTTCTTTCTAATTTCTTCCTACTCCTAATAGAGTAGTTTGGATGTTGTTGTTGTTGATGTATTAGACTCAGCGACTGGGAACAAAATTTCCATGTAGCATTTCCAAGGGAGCCGGTCGGCCGAGCGGACAGCACGCTGGACTTGTGATCCTGTGGTCCCGGGTTTGATCCCAGGCGCCGGCGAGAAACAATGGGCAGAGTTTCTTTCACCCTATGCCCCTGTTACCTAGCAGTAAAATAGGTACCTGGGAGTTAGTCAGCTGTCACGGGCTGCTTCCTGGAGGTGGAGGTCTGGTCGAGGACCGGGCCGCGGGGACACTAAAAAGCCCCGAAATCATCTCAAGATAACCTCAAGATGTAGCTCCTTATAGTGAGATCTTAAGTAGTCTCCTATTAACGACAGATTTGATACAACGGCCGGTGAGGATTTCTGAAAAAGTAGGACCTTTCAAAAGATATTTCCTCAAATGTTATGGAAAAGTTGTGGTTAAAATTTTCATGCAAATCTGTAAAGCCGTTCAGGCGCTGAAGCGATAGGAAAAAACTCTTAAAAGATAATTCCATAAATACTCAAAGCATATTCAATACTACTCGAAGTTTGTGGTTTTAATGTATCAAAATGAGTGTCTTTAAACACTGTATTCGTGTTTATTTTACAACACGAAATATTGTATTAGTGTTGTAAATTGTGTTTATTAAAAAAAAAAATTATTTACATTAGATTTTGGCGCAAAGTTCCAGAGGCCAGATTCACGAAGCAGTTACGCAAGCACTTACGAACCTGCACATCTTTTCTCAATCTTTAGCGGCTTTGTTTACAATTATTAAACAGTTAATGAGCTCCGAGGCACCAGGAGGCTGTTTATAACAATAACAACAGTTGATTGGCAAGTTTTCATGCTTGTAAACTGTTTAATAAATGTAACCAAAGCCGTCAAAGATTGAGGAAAGATGTACACGTTCGTAAGTGCTTCGTGAATCTGTCCCCTGAACACTAGACTTTTACTGAGTAAAGTTGAATTCTTGAACAACCAGGCTGTTATTGTGGTTATCGAGAGAGACCGAGAAGGACAGATCGAGAGACAGATTGAGAAAGAGAGAGAAGAAGAGGGGGAAGGGGGGGGGGAAGGTGTCACCTGAAAACCCATCGATCAGTCTGGAGCTCATTTCCTAACTACCGTTAAAGGCGTGAATACGAGCCTCGTTAACGGCCTGCCGAGCAGCCTATCAGCGAGGCGACGGCAGACCTTATAGGGACCCGGGCAGCAGACAGTAATAACACACGTTAGTGCCAAAGCTGCACAACACTTATAATCAAATGAGAGAAGAGGCCATCAAGCAGACTGTGTGATTAGCCGGAGTGTCTGCTGGGGCCGGCTGCTGGGGCCGGCTGCTGGGGCCGGCTGCTGGGGCTGGCTGCTGGGGCTGGCTGCTGGGGCCTGCTGCTGGGGCCTGCTGCTGGGGCCGGCTGCTGGGGCCGGCTGCTGGGGCCGGCTGCTGGGGCCGCCCGGGGTGACTCCGCGCCACCGTAGATACGGATACAGATACACGGATAGCGAGCCAGAGAAAGGGGGGGATAGAGAGGGGGAGGGATAGCGAGAGAGAGGGGGGATAACGAGGGGTGGAGGGGGGATAGCGAGGGGTGGAGGGGGGATAGCGAGGGGTGGAGGGGGGATAGCGAGGGGGAGGGGGATAGCGAGGGGAGGGGGGATAGCGAGGGGGAGGGGGATAGCGAGGGGGAGGGGGATAGCAGGGGGAGGGGGATAGCGAGGAGGGAGGGGGGATAGCGAGAGGGTGGGGGGATAGCGAGGGGGAGGGGCATAGCGAGGGGGAGGGGGATAGCGAGAGGGAGGGGGGATAGCGAGGGGGAGGGGGATAGCGAGAGGGAGGGGGATAGCGAGAGGGAGGGGGATAGCGAGGGGGAGGGGGATAGCGAGGGGGAGGGGGATAGCGAGAGGGAGGGGGATAGCGAGAGGGGAGGGGGGGATAGCGAGGGGGAGGGGGATAGCGAGAGGGAGGGGGATAGCGAGGGGGAGGGGGATAGCGAGGGGGGAGGGGGATAGCGAGGGGGAGGGGGATAGCGAGGGGGAGGGGGATAGCGAGAGGGAGGGGGATAGCGAGAGGGAGGGGGATAGCGAGGTGGAGGGGGATAGCGAGGGGAGGGGAGGATAGAGAGGGGGAGGGGGATAGCGAGGGGGAGGGGGATAGCAGGGGGAGGGGGATAGCGAGGGGAGGGGGGATAGCGAGGGGGGAGGGGGATAGCGAGGGGGAGGGGGGATAGCGAGGGGGAGGGGAGGATAGCGAGAGAGAGGATATCGAGAGGGAGAGAGAGGACAGAGAGGCAATAACCCATACCATGTAGGGGTTACTCATGCGCGCTTGACAGCTGAGTGGACAGCGCTTCGGATTCGTAGTCCTGAGGTTCGATCCCCGGTGGAGGCGGAGACACATAGCCAAAATGTTTCTTTCACCCTGATGCCCCAGTTACCTAGCATACTTAAACAGGTACCTGGGAGTTAGACAGCTGCTACGGGCTGCTTCCTGGGGATGGATAACAAAAAGGAGGCCTAGTCGAGGACCGGGCCGCGGGGACGCTAAGCCCCGAAATCATCTCAAGATAATCTTAAGATGTATCGGTATTTGACTCAAATGTTGTGGACCCGCAGGTCCTGTGTGTTGCAACACCACTCACCTGGTACAGGTCCCAGCAACACCACTCACCTGGTACAGGTCCCAGCAACACCACTCACCTGGTACAGGTCCCAGCAACACCACTCACCTGGTACAGGTCCCAGCAACACCACTCACCTGGTACAGGTCCCAGCAACACCACTCACCTGGTACAGGTCCCAGCAACACCACTCACCTGGTACAGGTCCCAGCAACACCACTCACCTGGTACAGGTCCCAGCAACACCACTCACCTGGTACAGGTCCCAGCAACACCACTCACCTGGTACAGGTCCCAGCAACACCACTCACCTGGTACAGGTCCCAGCAACACAACTCACCTGGTGCAGGTCCCAGCAACACCACTCACCTGGTACAGGTCCCAGCAACACAACTCACCTGGTGCAGGTCCCAGCAACACCACTCACCTGGTACAGGTCCCAGCAACACCACTCACCTGGTACAGGTCCCAGCAACACCACTCACCTGGTACAGGTCCCAGCAACACCACTCACCTGGTACAGGTCCCAGCAACACCACTCACCTGGTACAGGTCCCAGCAACACCACTCACCTGGTACAGGTCCCAGCAACACCACTCACCTGGTACAGGTCCCAGCAACACCACTCACCTGGTACAGGTCCCAGCAACACCACTCACCTGGTACAGGTCCCAGCAACACCACTCACCTGGTACAGGTCCCAGCAACACCACTCACCTGGTACAGGTCCCAGCAACACCACTCACCTGGTACAGGTCCCAGCAACACCACTCACCTGGTACAGGTCCCAGCAACACCACTCACCTGGTACAGGTCCCAGCAACACCACTCACCTGGTACAGGTCCCAGCAACACCACTCACCTGGTACAGGTCCCAGCAACACCACTCACCTGGTACAGGTCCCAGCAACACCACTCACCTGGTACAGGTCCCAGCAACACCTATCACCTGGTGCAGGTCCCAGCAACACCACTCACCTGGTACAGGTCCCAGCAACACCACTCACCTGGTACAGGTCCCAGCAACACCACTCACCTGGTACAGGTCCCAGCAACACCACTCACCTGGTACAGGTCCCAGCAACACCACTCACCTGGTACAGGTCCCAGCAACACCACTCACCTGGTACAGGTCCCAGCAACACCACTCACCTGGTGCAGGTCCCAGCAACACCACTCACCTGGTACAGGTCCCAGCAACACCACTCACCTGGTACAGGTCCCAGCAACACCACTCACCTGGTACAGGTCCCAGCAACACCACTCACCTGGTACAGGTCCCAGCAACACCACTCACCTGGTACAGGTCCCAGCAACACCACTCACCTGGTACAGGTCCCAGCAACACCACTCACCTGGTACAGGTCCCAGCAACACCACTCACCTGGTGCAGGTCCCAGCAACACCACTCACCTGGTACAGGTCCCAGCAACACCACTCACCTGGTACAGGTCCCAGCAACACCACTCACCTGGTACAGGTCCCAGCAACACCACTCACCTGGTGCAGGTCCCAGCAACACCACTCACCTGGTGCAGGTCCCAGCAACACCACTCACCTGGTACAGGTCCCAGCAACACCACTCACCTGGTACAGGTCCCAGCAACACCACTCACCTGGTACAGGTCCCAGCAACACCACTCACCTGGTACAGGTCCCAGCAACACCACTCACCTGGTACAGGTCCCAGCAACACCACTCACCTGGTGCAGGTCCCAGCAACACCACTCACCTGGTGCAGGTCCCAGCAACACCACTCACCTGGTGCAGGTCCCAGCAACACCACTCACCTGGTGCAGGTCCCACATGGGACCTGCACATGGCGTACCTGGTTCCTTAACCACTCGACCACCGTGACTGTTCAAAAGATATTGGTAGTCAAGGCTATTTTCCCATCATCCCGACAGCACTTGGTGATAACAGATCTTCTGACTAACCCTTTTAGTTATGAACTTACAGTTCATAACTTAAGGAAATTTAATACATGATACATTAATACAAGTCAAATACATGAAGATATGTTTTTGTATATATATATATGTATACCCTGAAGATGATGTATATGTATATCTAAAGATGTATTATTAAATACGAAAGTACTTAAGGAAATTCCTGTTTCAATCCTTCGTGGTCTGACACTGTCATATATTACATTATATATTTCTAAGCACCAATTAAGAATGTTAAGATGTAAAGGTTAAGCACCTAAACAGCAGCCAATTGTTACAATGTGTTAACCATGTGTCTGTACTTGACAATAAACTATTGATCAAATTTCCATTCCAGCTCCTGAGATCATCCTGTACGAGCCTATCACGACCAAGACGGACATGTGGTGAGTCTGTCACTCCTCTACCTGTACCTACCATGTACTAACACCTCCCTGGTACTATCATACTCTCCTGGTGTGTGTACTACCACACTCTCCTGGTGTGTGTACTACCATACTCTCCTGGTGTGTACTACCATACTCTCCTGGTGTGTACTACCATACTCTCCTGGTGTGTACTACCACACTCTCCTGGTGTGTGGTACCATACTGTCTTGGTGGTACTACCATACTGTCTTGGTGTGTGTACTACCATACTCTCCTGGTGTGTGTACTACCATACTCTCCTGGTGTGTACTACCACACTCTCCTGGTGTGTGGTACCATACTGTCTTGGTGGTACTACCATACTGTCTTGGTGTGTGTACTACCACACTCTCCTGGTGTGTGGTACCATACTGTCTTGGTGGTACTACCATACTGTCTTGGTGTGTGTACTACCATACTCTCCTGGTGTGTGTACTACCACACTCTCCTGGTGTGTGTACTACCATACTCTCCTGGTGTGTGTACTACCATACTCTCCTGGTGTGTGTACTACCATACTCTCCTGGTGTGTGTACTACCATACTCTCCTGGTGTGTGAACTACCATACTCTCCTGGTGTGTGTACTACCATACTCTCCTGGTGTGTGTACTACCATACTCTCCTGGTGTGTGTACTACCATACTCTCCTGGTGTGTGTACTACCATACTCTCCTGGTGTGTGAACTACCATACTCTCCTGGTGTGTACTACCATACTAAGTGTCCTGGGGTGTGAACTACCATACTGTCCTGGTGTGTGTACTACCATACTGTCCTGGGGTGTGTACTACCACACTAAGTGTCCTGGTGTGTGTACTACCATACTGTCCTGGTGTGTGTACTACCACACTAAGTGTCCTGGTGTGTGTACTACCATACTGTCCTGGTGTGTGTACTACCATACTCTCCTGGTGTGTACTACCATACTCTCCTGGTGTGTGTACTACCATACTCTCCTAGTGTGTACTACCATACTCACCTGGTGTGTACTACCATACTCTCCTGGTGTGTGTACTACCATACTCTCCTGGTGTGTACTACCATACTCTCCTGGTGTGTACTACCATACTCTCCTGGTGTGTGTACTACCATACTCTCCTGGTGGTACTACCATACTCTCCTGGTGGTACTACCATACTCTCCTGGTGTGTACTACCATACTCTCCTGGTGGTACTACCATACTCTCCTGGCGTGTGGTACCATACTGTCTTGGTGTGTGTAGTACCATACTCTCCTGGTGTGTACTACCATACTCTCCTGGTGTGTGTACTACCATACTCTCCTGGTGTGTGTACTACCATACTCTCCTGGTGTGTACTACCACACTCTCCTGGTGTGTGTACTACCATACTCTCCTGGTGTGTGTACTACCATACTCTCCTGGTGTGTGTACTACCATACTCTCCTGGTGTGTGTACTACCATACTCTCCTGGTGTGTACTACCACACTCTCCTGCTGTGTGTACTACCATACTCTCCTGGTGTGTGTACTACCACACTCTCCTGGTGTGTGTACTACCATACTCTCCTGGTGTGTGTACTACCACACTCTCCTGGTGTGTGTACTACCACACTCTCCTGGTGTGTGTACTACCATACTCTCCTGGTGTGTGTACTACCATACTCTCCTGGTGTGTGTACTACCATACTCTCCTGGTGTGTGTACTACCATACTCTCCTGGTGTGTGTACTACCACACTCTCCTGGTGTGTGTACTACCATACTCTCCTGGTGTGTGTACTACCATACTCTCCTGGTGTGTGTACTACCATACTCTCCTGGTGTGTGTACTACCACACTCTCCTGCTGTGTGTACTACCACACTCTCCTGGTGTGTGTACTACCATACTCTCCTGGTGTGTGTACTACCACACTCTCCTGGTGTGTGTACTACCATACTCTCCTGGTGTGTGTACTACCATACTCTCCTGGTGTGTGTACTACCACACTCTCCTGGTGTGTGTACTACCATACTCTCCTGGTGTGTGTACTACCACACTCTCCTGGTGTGTGTACTACCATACTCTCCTGGTGTGTGTACTACCATACTCTCCTGGTGTGTGTACTACCATACTCTCCTGGTGTGTGTACTACCATACTCTCCTGGTGTGTACTACCACACTCTCCTGGTGTATGTACTACCATACTCTCCTGGTGTGTGTACTACCATACTCTCCTGGTGTGTGTACTACCATACTCTCCTGGTGTGTGTACTACCATACTCTCCTGGTGTGTACTACCATACTCTCCTGGTGTGTGTACTACCATACTCTCCTGGTGTGTGTACTACCATACTCTCCTGGTGTGTGTACTACCATACTCTCCTGGTGTGTGTACTACCATACTCTCCTGGTGTGTACTACCATACTCTCCTGGTGTGTGTACTACCATACTCTCCTGGTGTGTGTACTACCATACTCTCCTGGTGTGTGTACTACCACACTCTCCTGGTGTGTGTACTACCATATTCTCCTGGTGTGTGTACTACCATACTCTCCTGGTGTGTGTACTACCACACTCTCCTGGTGTGTGTACTACCATATTCTCCTGGTGTGTGTACTACCATACTAAGATAACCATTTGTGGGCATTTACTATTTTTATCTGCAGAATCGAGCTCTAAGCTCTTGCTCCCCGCCTTTCTAGCCAGATTTTTTTCTCTATTATGTCTACTACATATATTTCTCTTACACACACACACACGCACACACACACGCACGCACACACACACACACACACACACACACACACACACACACACAAACACACACACGCACACACACACACTGAGCTACGAGGAGAGACTACGGGAATTAAACCTCACTTCGCTGGAAGACAGAAGAGTTAGGGGGGACATGATCACCACATTCAAGATTCTGAAGGGGATTGATAGGGTAGATAAAGACAGTCTATTTAACACAAGGGGAACACGCACAACGGGACACAGGTGGAAACTGAGTGCCCAAATGAGCCACAGAGATATTAGAAAGAACTTTTTTAGTGTCAGAGTGGTTGACAAATGGAATGCATTAGGGGGTGATGTGGTGGAGGCTGACTCCATACACAGTTTCAAGTGTAGATATGACAGAGCCCGATAGGCTCAGGAATCTGTACACCTGTTGATTGACGGTTGAGAGGCGGGACCAAAGAGCCAGAGCTCAACCCCCGCAAACACAACTAGGTGAGTACACACACACGCACACGCTCACGCGCACACACACACTCACACACACACACACACACACACACACACACACACACACACACACACACACACACACACACACACACACACACACACACGTCACCAGGAAGCAACCCGTAGCAGCTGTCTAACTGCCAGGTACCTATTTACTGCTAGATGAACAGGCACATCAGGGCGAAAGAAAGTCTGCCCATTTGTTTCTGCCTCTGCTGGTGACCGAATCCGGGCCCCTAGGACTACGACCCCAGAGCGCTGTCCACTAAGCCGCGAGGCCCCCTAACTGTGTTTGTGCGCGCGTGCGTTCGTGTGTACTCACCTATTTGTGCTTGCAGGATCGAGCATTGACTCTTGGATCCCGCCTTTCTAGCCATCGGTTGTTTACAGCAATGACTCCTGTCCCATTTCCCTATCATACTTGGTTATAAAATTATGAATAGTATTTGCTTCCACAACCTGTTCCTGAAGTGCATTCCATTTTCCCACTACTCTCACGCTAAAAGAAAACTTCCTAACATCTCTGTGACTCATCTGAGTTTCCAGTTTCCATCCATGTCCCCTCGTTCTGTTACTATTCCGTATGAACATTTCGTCTATGTCCACTCTGTCAATCCCTCTAAGTATTTTATACGTTCCTATCATATCCCCCCTCTCCCTTCTTTTTTCTAGTGTTGTAAGGCACAGTTCCTTTAGGCGCTCCTCATACCCTATCCATCGTAACTCTGGGACGAGTCTTGTTGCAAACTTCTGAACCTTTTCCAGTTTCCTTATGTGTTTCTTCAGGTGGGGGCTCCATGATGGCGAGGCATACTCTAAGACTGGTCTCACGTAGGCAGTGTAAAGCGCCCTAAATGCCTCCTTACTTAGGTTTCTGAATGATGTTCTAACTTTTGCCAGTGTAGAGTACGCTACTGTCGTTATCCTATTTATATGTGCCTCAGGAGTTAGATTAGGTGTTACGTCCACACCCAGGTCTCTTTCTCGAGTCGTCACAGGTAGGCAGTTCCCCTTCACTGTGTACTGTCCCTTTGGTCTCCTGTCACCCAATCCCATTTCCATAACTTTACATTTGCTGGTGTTGAACTCCAGTAGCCATTTCTCTGACCATCTCTGCAACCTGTGCAAGTCCTCTTGGAGGATCCTACAATCCTCATCTGTCACAACTCTTCTCATCAACTTTGCGTCATCCGTGAACATCGACATGTAGGACTCTACTCCTGTAAACATGTCATTAACGTATATTAGAAATAGGATTGGTCCCAGCACCAATCCTTGAGGTACTCCACTCGTTACTGTTCGCCTGTCCGACTTCTCGCCCCTTACCATTACCCTCTGGCTCCTTCCTGTTAGGTAGTTCTTCACCCATGCTAGGGCCTTTCCGCTTACTCCTGCCTGCCTCTCAAGTTTGTATAGCAGTCTCATGTGCGGTACTGTATCAAACGCCTTTTGGCAGGTCCGCGGTTGTTCAACGTCCTCCCAGCAAGCATAAGAAATATTGCCGGAACAACCGTGGACATTTTCAAGAGGAAACTAGATTTATTCCTCCAAGGAGTGCCGGACCAACCGGGCTGTGGTGGGTATGTGGGCCTGCGGGCCGCTCCAAGCAACAGCCTGGTGAACCAAACTCTCACATACCAAGCCTGGCCTCGGGCCGGGCTTGGGGAGTAGAAGAACTCCCAGAACCCCATCAACCAGGTATATGTGGGCCTGCGGGCAGCTCCAAGCAACAGCCTAGTGGACCAAACTCTCACATACCAAGCCTGGCCTCGGGCCGGGCTTGGGGAGTAGAAGAACTCCCAGAACCCCATCAACCAGGTATCAACCAGGTAACCAGGCAGTCCAGAAATATGCAGTCTGCCCAACCTTCTCTGTCCTGTCTTATCCTCGTTATTTTATCATAGAATTCCAACAGGTTTGTTAGGCACGATTTCCCTTTCCAGAACCCATGTTGGGGCTTGTTTACAAACCTAACGTTCTCCAGGTGTGCAACCAGTCGTAGCCTAATTGTTCTTTCAAGTATTTTACAGGGGATGCTTGTCAGTGATACAGGTCTATAGTTATGTGCCTCCTCCCTATCACCTTTCTTGAAAATTGGTACAACATTTGCCCTCTTCCAGCAACTGAGCAATTCTCCCGACATAAGTGATTCATTAAAGATCCTTGCCAGAGGCACGCTGAGGGCCTGCGCTGCCTCTTTTAGTATCCACGGTGATACTTTGTCTGGTCCAACAGCTTTATTTGCATCTAGAGTTGTCAACTGTTTCATTACCTCCCCTGCTGTCACCTCTATATCTGATAGTCTTCCATCTAGGGTAATCTCTTCTATCAATGGGAGCTGCTCAGGCTCGGTTGTGAACACTCCATGGAAACTGGCATTCAGTGCCTCGCAGATTTCCTTGTCACTTTCAGTATATGCCCCCTCTGTCTTCCTTAGTCTTGTCACTTGGTCGTTTACCGAGTGACAGCGAGACACTCGGTGTCGAGTGTGTGTGTGTGTTTGTGTGTACTCACCTAGTTGTGCTTGCGGGGGTTGAGCTCTGGCTCTTTGGTCCCGCCTCTCAACTGTCAATCAACTGGTGTACAGATTCCTGAGCCTACTGGGCTCTATCATATCTACACTTGAAACTGTGTATGGAGTCAGCCTCCACCACATCACTGCCTAATGCATTCCATTTATTAACTACACTGACACTGAAAAAGTTCCTTCTAACGTCTCTGTGGCTCATGTGGGTACTCAGTTTCCACCTGTGTCCCCTTGCTCGCGTCCCACCAGTGTTGAATAGTTTATTCTTGTCTACCCTGTCAATTCCCCCGAGGATTTTGTAGGTTGTGATCATGTCTCCCCTTACTCTTCTGTCTTCCAGTGTCGTAAGGTGCATTTCCCGCAGCCTTTCCTCATAACTCTTAGTTGGAACGATGTTGGTCTGGTGTGTTACACAGTCCAGTGTTGGCACCCCCACCACAAGGATTGAAAAGGGTTGAGGGGGGGGGGGGAGCCTCTATTAAACACATACAAAGGCCTCCTGACGAAAGACAATAACATCAGTATTGTGGCAACACACACACACACACACACACACACACACACACACACACACACACACACACACACACACATGCTAAAATGCGGACGATGCTAAAATTATGAGAAGGATTAAAACAGAAGAGGACTGTTTGAGGCTTCAAGAAGACCTAGACAAGCTGAAGGAATGGTCGAACAAATGGTTGTTAGAGTTTAACCCAACCAAATGTAATGTAATGAAGATAGGTGTAGGGAGCAGGAGGCCAGATACAAGGTATCATCTGGGAGAGGAAATTCTTCAGGAGTCAGAGAAGGAAAAAGACTTGGGGGTTGATATCACGCCAGACCTGTCTCCTGCAGCACATATCAAGCGGATAACATCAGCGGCATATGCCAGGCTGGCCAACATACGAACGGCATTCAGAAACTTGTGTAAAGAATCATTCAGAACTTTGTATACCACATATGTCAGGCCAATCCTGGAGTATGCAGCCCCAGCATGGAGTCCATATCTAGTCAAGGATAAGACTAAACTGGAAAAGGTTCAAAGGTTTGCCACCAGACTAGTACCCGAGCTGAGAGGTATGAGCTACGAGGAGAGACTACGGGAATTAAACCTCACTTCGCTGGAAGACAGAAGAGTTAGGGGGGACATGATCACCACATTCAAGATTCTGAAGGGGATTGATAGGGTAGATAAAGACAGTCTATTTAACACAAGGGGAACACGCACAAGGGGACACAGGTGGAAACTGAGTGCCCAAATGAGCCACAGAGATATTAGAAAGAACTTTTTTAGTGTCAGAGTGGTTGACAAATGGAATGCATTAGGGGGTGATGTGGTGGAGGCTGACTCCATACACAGTTTCAAGTGTAGATATGACAGAGCCCGATAGGCTCAGGAATCTGTACACCTGTTGATTGACGGTTGAGAGGCGGGACCAAAGAGCCAGAGCTCAACCCCCGCAAACACAACAACTAGGTGAGTACACACACACACACACACCACCTTCTCTTCTCTCTTGTAACCGAGTTTGTAGACGACGCTGGCATACACAAACACCTTCCCATACACACACCAGTACACACAGCTTTCCCTCCCCCCCCCCCCCTCCACACACACAACAGAAAGCAGATTGTTTAAATAACCAAGTGTTTTCGCTAAGCAACATGGTAAGATAATCTGCGATGAAAACTCTCTAAGCTTAAAAAAATGTTGTGAGTTTTTAGGACAAAGATTTGTCAGTGAGGAGAGAGGCGGTAACCCGAGCCCAGCGTCGCGTTACACAGCAGAGAAGCTGAGCAGACAGACACACTAACATCGTGCAGACGACGAGTCACAATAACCTGGCTCAAATATGTTGACCAGACCACTCACACTAGAAAGTTAAGGGACGACGACGTTTCGGTCCGTCCTGGACCATTCTCACACTCGACTTGAGAATGGTCCAGGACGGACCGAAACGTCGTCGTCCCTTCACTTTCTAGTGTGTGGTCTGGTCAACAGTAACATCGTATCACCATAAATTATGAAGGAAGCTGGACAGGTAATTAATGCACCTGGAGTGTTGACCTTTAATTAACGGGTCACTGGCGACCGGTAAACTGCCAACAGTTGTAGAGTGGCTAACATATAATGCTCAGAGAGAGAGAGAGGGGACCAAGCAGGATATATTGCATGGCTCACAAGTGCTACTAGTATTCACCTAGTTGTGTTTGCAGGGTTTGAGCTCTGCTCTTTCGGCCCGCCTCTCAACTGTCAATCAACTGTTTACTAACTACACTAACTACTTTTTTTTTTTTCACACCCCACCCACACGCTGATGCACACAAGTGCTACTGATGCCCTGTGCCATGCACAATGCTCATGACGGGAGCTTTATCATCACCAACTTGGCTTTAACGAAGGGAAAGTGAAACCTAAATTACCTACACGAGTTCTATCATAAACTCCTGACAACCTCGTTGGGGCAGAGTGGGACAGGTAGACTACCTTGTTCAACACTTCAATAAACTCTCTTGAAACCATTTACCTCAGAAGACTACTGTTTATACTTGAGAGACAGCTGGGAGAAACCAGAAACCAGTTTCGGGCTCACCTTGCCCGAAACGCTGTGTGTATTAATGGTTTTAGGTAGTGTATGTATTAACTCCATCTATACAGCCAACATTATGTTTGTAACTCATCATCTGTGTATGTACTTTTACCTGAATTAAATTTGAACTGAATTGAATTAAGAAAGAACACCGAGATGTCGAGAGTACCTAACAGATAAGAGACAGAGTCACAGTGAGGTGCTGGTGGGGGGGGGAGGGAGGGGGGGGGGATAATATTGGAGCTGACAGTAAGTAGTAGTGTGTCTGAAGGACCTGTCCTGCGGCCCGTAATGTTCCTAATCTGTCAGTTACCAAATCCTGGATTAGAGTCCATCATGGCGGTGTTCGCAGATGACGTGAACATAACGAGGCGTGTAGAGAGGAGAGGAACAGAACACTCCAAGATGGCCTTAATATATTTGGTTAAGGACCCAGAGGCATAAAGGTCTCCAATTCCTGAGGTTACCTTTGTCATCACTTCTCTGTACACGTTGAAGTGAATTAAGGTTCCTTACATAATGCGAAGACCAAAACCGTGGTGTATAACCTATACGGGGCCCAACAAGAGTTACAATATAACTGAAGAATAACATTATCGGTCTCAGTGATGACACTTCTGGAAATAAATCCCAGTATCCTATTCGCTTGATTCCGGACATTTTTGGATTTGTTGACCAGACCACATACTAGAAGGTGAAGGGACGACGATGTTTCGATCCGTCCTGGACCATTCTCAACTCATCACAATCGACTTGAGAATGGTCCAGGACGGACCGAAACGTCGTCGTCCCTTCACCTTCTAGTGTGTGGTCTGGTCAACATACTTCAGCCACGTTATTGTGACTCATCATCTGCCCCCCCCCCTCCCGTGGCAAATATTATGTCCCCTGAGGGACTTGTTGAACTTTAATGATCCTATGTAGTTTAGCAACCCGTTCTCGCACTTTCTTACAGTCAATATTGACTTATTATATACGTGCATATGTGACATACTAAACATACTAGTTTACCTTGAAAAGCTTCATAGAAAACACCGACCTTACCTAACCTTCTTAGTATGTTAAGATAAGCATCTTATTGCTTCGTAATTACAATTATTACTTAACCTATTATAGGTATAGGTATATATACCTATTACTTAACCTATTATAGGTATAGGTATATATACCTATTACTTAACCTATTATAGGTATAGGTATATATACCTATTATAGGTATAGGTTAAGTAATAATTGTAATTACGAAACAATAAGATGCTTATCTTAACATACTAAGAAGGTTAGGTAAGGTCGGTGTTTTCTATGAAGCTTTTCAAGGTAAACTAGTATGTTTAGTATGTCACATATGCACGTATGTAATAAGTCAATATTGACTGTAAGAAAGTGCGAGAACGGGTTGAGTTTAGTAGTTAAAAAGAGAGGAAGTTATTAAACAGTCAGTTCGTCGTCCTCACCACCTACGGTGTATAGACTTGTTCAGCTTCTGGCGCCTCAAGATCTTGTTTAGTTAATACAGAGTAAGGCACTTAAAGAAATGTGTATTATTTTATATATCATTATCATTAATCTGACCTCTTTTTCCAAGGGCTCAGTTTTTCTCCAAAATCTTTGTTGGATATATATTAAAAACTCTTTAGGATTTATCTTTGTCCGCCCTCCTCTACGGTCTTCATAATTGCTTCACACTTGTGAGTCACCCTCGGGAGCCGGTCGGCCGAGCGGACAGCACGCGGGACGTGTGATCCTGTGGTCCTGGGTTCGATCCCAGGCGCCGGCGAGAAACAATGGGCAGAGTTACTTTCATCCTATGCCCCTGTTACCTAGCAGTAAAATAGGGACTTGGGTGTTAGTCAGCTGTCACGGGCTGCTTCCTGGGGGTGGAGGCCTGGTCGAGGACCGGGCCGCGGGGACACTAAAAGCCCCGAAATCATCTCAAGATAACCTCAAGATAACCCTCAGATTTTTTGCATCGTCTCTTTTGTAAGGTATGTTTCCTCTGTCGTAAAATATTGATATTTACGGCCGGTCTAGACCGTAACATAGACACAGTTTAGAACCAGTTTGAGAGCGGCCTCGCTCCCCTCAGCCTGCCCTCCACCCCTTACCCACCTCCCTCTAGTCCGTCGGTTACCATGTAACGCCCAGGTAGTGGACCACTTGCAAGTGGTCAAGTGGTAGTGGACCACTTGCCTCGCCAACAAGGCTCTTGAAGCCGTCGCGCGTGGGGTTTATACAACCAGATACCTCATCAGACGGGGACAAGATGTTTGTAAATCTGTGGCGTGTGTGTGTATTTTGACACAGAGATCACTTAAGTACACACTGGAGTCTTGGCGGCCACTGACGGGAACCTCACACTGTCTGGGCAGCATGAACCATGCCTCACTACCATCATTACTATCCACCAACCAAACATATATGACACGCAAATATGAGCCACATCTGGCCGAGTACCCATCCATCACTCACAGAGAGTATTCCAGACGAGGAGTCACAATAACGTGGCTGAAATATGTTCGACCACACCACACACTAGAAGGTGAAGGGACGACGACGTTTCAATCCGTCTTGGACCATTCTCAAGTCGATTGTGAATGATGGGGCATCATACTCTAAGACTGGTCTCACGTTTGTGAATGGTTACATTTTTGCTACAGTATACTGCTGACGTTATTCTATTTACAGAATAAACGCCTTCGGAGTTAGATTTGGTGTTATGTCTACTCCCAAGGGAGCCGGTCGGCCGAGCGGACAGCACGCTGGACTTGTGATCCTGTGGTCCTGGGTTCGATCCCAGGCGCCGGCGAGAAACAATGGGCAGAGTTTCTTTCACCCTATGCCCCTGTTACCTAGCAGTAAAATAGGTACCTGGGTGTTAGTCAGCTATCACGGGCTGCTTCCTGGGGGTGGAGGCCTGGTCAAGGACCGGGCCGCGGGGACACTAAAGCCCCGAAATCATCTCAAGATAACCTCAAGAAGTCTTTTGCTCTAGTCGTTACAGGGAGGCAGTTCCCCTTCATTGTGTACCATCATTTTCGTATTCTGTCACTTGTTCCCATTTCCATCACTTTACACTTGTTCATATTGAACTCCAGTAGCCATTTCTTGGACCATCTCTACAACTTGTTCAAGTCCACCTCGAGAATCATACAATCTTCATCTGTCACAACTCGTCGCGTTAATTTCGCATCCTTTTCAAACATCAACATATAAGACTTATCTCCTGTGGATAGGTCATTTACATATGAGAAATAGTATTGGTGCCAGCACCGATCCTTGAGGTACTCCGCTTGTTACTGTGCACCAGTCCGACTTCTCGCCCCTTACTCTTACTCTCTGGCTCCTACCTGTTAGGTAGTTCTTGTGTGTGTGTGTGTGTGTGTGTGTGTGTGTGTGTGTGTGTGTGTGTGTGTGTGTGTGTGTGTGTGTGCGCGCGTGCGTGTGTGTGTGTGTGTGTGTGTGTGTGTGTACTCACCTATTTGTGCTTGCGGGGGTTGAGCTTTGGCTCTTTGGTCCCGCCTCTCAACTGTCAATCAACTGGTGTACAGATTCCTGAGCCTACTGGGCTCTATCATATCTACATTTAAAACTGTGTATGGAGTCAGCCTCCACCACATCACTGCCTAATGCATTCCATCCGTTAACTACTCTGACACTGAAAAAGTTCCTTCTAACGTCTCTGTGGCTCATGTGAGTACTCAGTTTCCACCTGTGTCCCCTTGTTCGCGTCCCACCAGTGTTGAATAGTTTACCCTTGTTTACCCGGTCGATTCCTCTGAGGATTTTGTAGGTTGTGATCATGTCTCCCCTTACTCTTCTGTCTTCCAGTGTCGTAAGGTGCATTTCCCGCAGCCTTTCCTCGTAACTCATGCCTCTTAGTTCTGGGACTAGTCTAGTGGCATACCTTTGGACTTTTTCCAGCTTCGTCTTGTGCTTGACAAGGTACGGGCTCCATGCTGGGGCCGCATACTCCAGTATTGGTCTTACATATGTGGTGTACAAGATTCTGAATGATTCCTTACACAGGTTCCTGAACGCTGTTCTGATGTTAGCCAGCCTCGCATATGCCGCAGACGTTATTCTTTTTATGTGGGCTTCAGGAGACAGGTTTGGTGTGATATCAACTCCTAGATCTTTCTCTCTGTTCGTTTCATTAAGTACTTCATCTCCTATTCTGTATCCTGTGTTTGGCCTCCTATTTCCACCACCTAGTTTCATTACTTTGCATTTACTCGGGTTGAACTTCAACAGCCATTTGTTGGACCATTCACTCAGTCTGTCTAGGTCATCTTGTAGCCTCCTACTATCGTCCTCAGTTTCAATCCTCCTCATAATTTTTGCATCATCGGCAAACATTGAGAGAAACGATTCTATACCCTCTGTGTGTGTGTGTGTGTGAGTGCGTGTGTGTGTTCACCGAGTTGTGCTTGCGGGGGTTGAGCTCTGGCTCTTTGGTCCCGCCTCTCAACTGTCAATCAATGATTACGGAGCATATTGGGCTCTTTCATATCTTCATTTGAAATTCTATGGAGTCAGCCTCCACCACATCACTGCCTAATGCATTCCATTTGTTAACTACTCTGACACTGAAAAAATTCTTTCTAACGTCTCTGTGGATCATTTGGGTAATGAATTTCCACCTGTGTCCCCTTGTTCGTATCCCATCCGCGCTAAAGAGTGTGTCTATGTCCACCATGTCAATTCCCCTGATATTTTTGTAGGTGGTGATCATGTCTCCCCTTACTCTTCTGTCTTCCAGGGATGTGAGGTTTGGCTCCCATAGCCTTTGCTCGTAGCTCATTCCTCTCAGTTCCGGGACCAGTCTGGTGGCATACCACTGGATCTTTTCTAACTTTGCCTTGTGTTTAACTAGGTATGGATTCCAGGCTGGAGCTGCATATTCCAGGATTGGTCTGACATAAGTGGTATACAGGGTCCTGAACGATTCCTTACACAAGTTACTAAAGGCAGTTCTTATGTTGGCCAGTCTAGCATATGCCGCTGATGATATCCTTTTGATGTGGGCCTCTGGGGACAGGTTCGGTGTGATATCAACCCCCGATTTTCTCTCTATTTGACTCTTGCAGGATTTTATCTCCTAGATGGTACCTTGTGTTCAGCCTCCTGCTCCCTTCGCCTAATTTCCAATGATCATTGGAAAACATTTGTCTCACTAATTCATTGTATATATTTACCTCTTTATGTTATAATTCCCTATGTATTGTGCTTGTATGTCTGCTGTATCAGATTGGCCATTGGGCTACGTCGGATGGGCCAATTGGGTGCATCAGATGGGCCAATGGGCCGTCTGCGTTGTCCAAGTATTGTACCTCACCTCACTTCACCACTCTCTCCTGCCTATTTATACCCATCACTCGATCTGTGAAATCATTCCTTCTGAAGATGTATTTAATATACGAAAGTACTTAAGGAAATTCCTGTTTCATTTTCCTCCGTGGTCTGACATTGCCATATATATATATATATATATATATATATATATATATATATATATATATATATATATATATATATATATGTATGGACATATATATATATATATATATATATATGTCCATACACAGTTTCAAATGTAGATATGATAGAGCCCAGTAGGCTCAGGAATCTGTACACCTGTTGATTGACAGTTGAGAGGCGGGACCAAAGAGCCAGAGCTCAGCCCCCGCAAACACAACTATGTATGTATAACTAGGTGAGTACACTATGTATACTCAGCTTATCGTTAATTGAATTACTTCTTTAATTTTCATTGATGCAATAGACATGTTGACTGAAAAAAAAAAATTCCATTCCCAATATATCTGGTAAAGTGAATGCAATTTCGAGTCTATAGAAACAGCTGACACTGGATTCTGGTCTTGCAGGTCCCTGGGGGTGCTGACCTACGTGCTCCTGACGGGGTTCCTGCCGTTCGGGGGCGACACCGACCAGGAGACATTTCTGGAAATCTCGCTGGGGGAGCTCGACTTCCCTGAAGAACTGTTCGAGGACATTTCTGCTGATGCCATCGACTTCATCAAGAAACTCTTAGTGCGCCAACCTCAGTAAGTTAGGCTGATTTAATAATGCCATTTTGGAGTTTTGTCACTATTAAGTTTCTTATAAAAGAAACATTTACTTCCATTAAAAATATTTCTTGTTCTTTAATAGTGTGTGTGTCTGTGTGTGTGTGTGGGTGGGTGTGTGTGTGTGTCTGTGTGTGTGTGTGTATGGGTGTGTGTGTGTGTGTGGGTGTGTGTGTGTGTGTATGGG
The DNA here is from genome assembly GCF_040958095.1 of Procambarus clarkii. Taxonomy (NCBI): domain Eukaryota; kingdom Metazoa; phylum Arthropoda; class Malacostraca; order Decapoda; family Cambaridae; genus Procambarus; species Procambarus clarkii. Next base: position 26,449,409 of record NC_091179.1, read on the forward strand.
TGTGTGTGTGTAGGTGTGTGTGTGTGTGTGTAGGTGTGTGTGTGTGTGTGTGCTTACTATTTGCCTTTTGTTAAGCTGTACTTTGTTTGCAGGTCGAGGATGAGTGGCCGGGAGTGTCTGGAACACCCGTGGATGAAGGCCGACCTCAGCAAGGCCAAGATCCCGCCCCAGCCACTCACAGCATCGCCTCCTCCAGCAGCTACGCCAGTCATCACTCCTTCCCCTACCAAGCCTACCACTCAGCCCTGTGCTCACCATGTGCACACCTCCACCAGCATTCACTCTCCCTCACTTATGTCAGCATTGTCGGAGATAATTACGTCGTCTGGTGATGTAGATCTGTATACCAAATCTCTCAGCAACACTCCTGGGGTGTTGACTCCTAGCAACACGCCTCCTGCCTTCCTCACACCGAGCAACAATACGCCCACTGTTCTTTCCCCTATGAGTTCCTCTCCGAGAGATATTGGCCTTCCTCCCATTCATCCTCTCACTGGACCGAAATCCTCAGCAGTCAACTCTGCTTATTCGTCTACCAGCTCACTCTACCGAGGAGGATCACGACAGAGTCTTGACCGTGCCAGAAGTCTCTCTAAGTCTCGTGAGGTGTTGTCCGAGAGGATGCAGATGTCTAATCAGAAAAAATCTCTTTCGAAATCCCGCGAACGGCTTCACGAGGGACAACTTCGACTCTCAAGGTCGCGGGAAGATTTATGGGCTCTTAAGTCCTTCTCACATTCCGAGGAAGCCCTGTCGGCATTTAGTTGGATGAATGAAGATGATTCAATTTACAAGAGTTGCAATAATGTTTTCCTTCCAATGCTGCCCATGCTTGATGAAAACAGAGTATCAGGACGTTTGTACAAAAGTTTGGCATCTATCGATAAAATCGATGAAGTAGGGACGGAGTCAAATCAAGGCAGCGAAAGACAAAGCATTTTTGACTCGAGATTCTCCATAAATGACGAGAAATACAATCATCTAATAACTAAATACAACACAGCAGTTAACAGCCACATAAAATCGCCGCCACGAGGTCATACTAGTGAAGGTCGTCAGAGCAACACTGTCTCAGAAGAGCGGCTGAAAGGAAACTGCCAGGGTGGACGAAATGCTAATGTCTCCACCAAGCAGTGCTCTCGGCACAACCAGTCAGAATCACAGCCGACTCAGAAGGTTACGAAAGTTAGTCGAGCAGAAAGGATGAAGCGAGAGGCACACAAAAAACGTAAAGGCAAAAGGGACAAAGAAAAACAAATGCCAGACTCACCAAGGCTGAAACAACAGGCTAATGAGTTGGAGGTGTCCAGGCATCCTGACAAGCTGTCAACTACCAGCCGAGCCTCATCACCAAGCAAGAGACGGGGCTCTGTCTCCCACACTGAGCAGAGAATCCAGGAGAGACACGAGAGACAACAAGAAAAACTAGAAAGACAAGGACGGGAAGAGAAACTTGAAAGGCGTGGCTCCGGGAAATGTGCTGCTATAAATTCTCGAAGGCGTGATTCCGGAGAAGATAAAACACATAAGGAAAAGAACAAAAATAACAGAAACAGAAGTAGTGATGACAACATTAACAGCCCGAGGAGTACATCCCCATCCAAGCAGGCAAAGCTAAGCAAGACGAGGTCCGTCAGCAGCGATGCATCTTCTGCATCTTCAGCCTCGTCTCTCGAGAGCGTCAAAGAGAGTGCAGATTGTAACAGAGCATCTCATAGAGGTCACGAAACATCTGATTCCAAGAAATCTCCAAGGCAGTTATCAGGAGCATCTAACGATGTTATCGAGCACAGAGAGAAACGGACCGAGATGGACGAAGCCTATGTTTCATTAGAAGAGCCCGTGGACGATGGCATCTTCAGCAGAAGTGAAAGTATGGATAGCACCAATACTGTGGAGTCTGATCATACTGTCCGTGCCACAGACACTTCATCAGATACACTTGAATCTACTTTCGCTTCTTGTACAGTTTCCGAAAATGAGTCCGACCTAATAGTGGAAAAACCAATAAAAATTCAGTTGTCAGAGAAACACGAATTGGAAATAGCGAGAAAGGAGTCAAAGACTTCTGAGAGTACCACTCATGACAAGGAACCATTGTCATCAGAAAGTATCCAAGAACTGATGGCCATTAACGAAGAGGAAGAGGATGAGAGGAGTGTGTTTGGCAGATCAGTGTCCACCAGTAGCGACATAGGCAGCATGATGAGCGAGACCAGTGAACCAGACAAAGAGGACTGCATCCCTCCTCCTAAGCCTCAAGAGAGCGACCACCTGGCTGCCTTCAACTGGACGCTCAGAGGCAGGTCTATGAGCATGCAGCCCAGCGACCCGCCGCCCTTTTCGCACCTTAATCTTTGCCGTTCTAACTCTTTCAACTTGGGCATGCCATTGGGAAGCTTTGTGGCATCGCCTTGGGGTGATGTGTGCGATGGAGCCATCAGCAGGGCCATGGAGATGTTCAAGCTAAAGTCAACTGACTTGACGACGGCAAGTAGAAGTGTCCAAGAGAGACGGCCCTCCCTGCATAGTCAATAGTGGACACCAGCACCCAGCAGCCAGATTCACGAAGCAGTTACGCAAGCACTTACGAACCTGTTCATCTTTTCTCAATCTTTGGCGGCTTTGTTTACAATTATTAAACAGTTAATGCGCTCCGAAGCACCAGGAGGCTGTTTATAACAATAACAACAGTTGATTGGCAAGTTTTCATGCTTGTAAACTGTTTAATAAATGTAACCAAAGCCGTCAAAGATTGATGAAAGATGTACACGTTCGCAAGTACTTGCGTAACTGCTTCGTGAATCTGGCCCCAGGCGTCGACATGTCGTGTACAAATAGGATGGAACCTTACTCATAAACATGTTGAACTGCAGAGCCATAGCAATATAAGACTGGCTGTATATAGGGAATCCTGATACTTGAGATGAGGATGGTTGCTGCCTCCTCCATGTTTGCACTGTGTGATAATACTAACATTAAAGTGGGTACAACCCAATCCGAGGCTATAATTAGTGCTCTAGGTGGAGCTGTTGGCTAAACCCAAGTACATCAGGTTTTGTACAGTGATCGCGGGTGTATGTGTAAACAATAAAGTTTCATTAATATGAATGAAATTGAAAGTTTAGTTGAATATGACCGCAACAAATGGTGCACATAGCTCTCAATATGACTTTAGTGATACTTGTATATTAAACTTATATTATTTCAGGGCTCCAATGAGTGTTTATAATATGGTGTTACCTGTTATTAAAATCCTGTGAATATCTACCCTGTTAACTAGCGCTTGACAAAGAGTGTCTGGAATATGGTAAACAGCTTTAAGCTATGTACATAACTTTGGAGTTATTATTATATTTCTAAGGTTACCGGGGAGGGTGAAGGAGCTGAGCCTAACACCATCTTCTGAGGGCGGTCACTTTACCCACATCTCAGGTCTTTCTCGCACACCTTCACCCTTTAACACTTTCCTTTTGGCTTTTAATTACTTTACCACAAAAGAGCCGCAGTCACTTCGTGTGTTTAAACACCTGCACTTATTACCTTGTGTGTGTGTGTGTGTGTGTAGTCACCTAGTTGTGCTTGCGGGGGTCGAGCTCTGGCTCTTTGGTCCCGCCTCTCAACTTTCAATCAACTGGTGTACAGGTTCCTGAGCCTACTGGGCTCTATCATATCTACACTTGAAACTGTGTATGGAGTCAGCCTCCATCACATCACTGCCTAATGCATTCCATTTACTAACTACTCTGACACTGAAAAAAAGTTCTTATTAATGTTTCTGTGGCTCATTTGGGTACTAAGTTTTCACGTGTGTGTGTGTACTCACCTATTTGTGCTTGCGGGGGTTGAGCTTTGGCTCTTTGGTCCCGTCAACTCTGTGTGTGTGTGTGTGTGTGTGTGTGTATACAGTGTCCATGATGACTGTGGTCGATCGTGTAGAAATCAAATCAGAAACGTTTTGAAAGTTGCAAATCACTGCTCATGTCATCAGTTTCAATAAATCATCTCCACTAATCAAGGATCAGGTGTGTCACCAAGACCGTGACTCACACACATGACACAGGTGTGTCACCAAGACCGTGACACACACACACATGACACAGGAGGTGTCACCAAGATCGTGACACACACACACACACATGACACAGGAGGTGTCACCATGATCGTGACACACACACACATGACACAGGAGGTGTCACCAAGACCGTGACTCACACACATGACACAGGTGTGTCACCAAGACCGTGACTCACACACATGACACAGGTGTCACCAAGACCGTGACACACACACACATGACACAGGAGGTGTCACCAAGACCGTGACACACACATACATGACACAGGTGGTGTCACCAAGACCGTGACACACACACACACATGACACAGGAGGTGTCACCAAGATCGTGACACACACACACATGACACAGGAGGTGTCACCAAGACCGTGACACACACACACATGACACAGGAGGTGTCACCAAGATCGTGACACACACACATGACACAGGTGTCACCAAGACCGTGACACACACACACATGACACAGGAGGTGTCACCAAGATCGTGACACACACACACACATGACACAGGTGTCACCAAGACCGTGACACACACACACATGACACAGGAGGTGTCACCAAGATCGTGACACACACACATGACACAGGTGTCACCAAGATCGTGACACACACACACATGACACAGGAGGTGTCACCAAGATCGTGACACACACACACATGACACAGGTGTGTCACCAAGATCGTGACACACACACACATGACACAGAAGGTGTCACCAAGACCGTGACACACACACACATGACACAGGAGGTGTCACCAAGATCGTGACACACACACACATGACACAGGTGTCACCAAGATCGTGACACACACACACATGACACAGGTGTGTCACCAAGATCGTGACACACACACACACATGACACAGGAGGTGTCACCAAGATCGTGACACACACACACACATGACACAGGAGGTGTCACCAAGATCGTGACACACACACACATGACACAGGTGTGTCACCAAGATCGTGACACACACACACATGACACAGGAGGTGTCACCAAGACCGTGACACACATGACACAAGGTGTCACGAAGGCTGCGTCATACTCATAATACATGAGGCTACAATATAGTCTAACAGTTCATACTAATACATAACACAAAGGCATATTAAACATTTGTACCTAATAGTCAGAACCGTACTACTAAGCCTAGTAGGATCGTTGTGCCTAATAGCCAGAATGTGTTCTCAAAACTGTGTAACATGGATAAGCCTAAGTAATTAGTTAATTTAATGTTTATTGTACATATATATATATATATATATATATATATATATATATATATATATATATATATATATATATATATATATATATATAGAGGGGGGTACCACCACTGGTGCAATTATAGGGACCCACAGCCTCAGAGAAGGGAACACAGAGCATTCAGGGAAGAACTTGCCATTTAACTCTAAATATATATATATATATATATATATATATATATATATATATATATATATGCACAAAATATTCAATCACTAATTATATAAACATTAATTACTTGGGCAAAGTTTTACCACCGTTACAGAGCTTGAGAATAATCGGTACATTTAAGCCAGGTTGATAATTTAGGCTTTACTGGAATACAACAAAAATTCCAAATTATGCAGAATTATCAATATCCAAGACAACCTACGAATGTCTAACATTTAAGACAATTCGGCTTGTAACCCATCTCCGGCTATTAGGGACTACAATATTATATATATATATATATATATATATATATATATATATATATATATATATATATATATATATAAAGCATAGAGGTTTACTGATACGAGTCCTACTAGTCAGTGTACCATAAGCTTGCAGTGAGGACAAGGGAGACGTCGTGGTGGCGAGTCAGGACCTGTGGGTCACCCTTGACGACAGGTCAACCCTGCCTAACAAGGCTGTTACTCAGCATTGCTTGAGGGTAGACACCTGTATCTAACGTCTTGGAGGAGGCTGCTAGAATGGGTTGGTGGTGGCAGGTGTTGACGAGTGGCATGTGTGTGTGTGTTGTCTTGTGAAGGAGGGGGTAATGAGGGAGGGGGTAGTGAGGGAGGGGGTAGTGAGGGAGGGGGTAATGAGGGAGGGGGTAGTGAGGGAGGGGGTAGTGAGGGAGGGGGTAATGAGGTAATGAGGGAGGGGGTAGTGAGGGAGGGGGTAGTTAGGGAGGGGGTAGTGATGGAGGGGTAGGGGGTGCATGTGCCACCGTGACCCGTCGCCACTCAGTGTTCAGCGCCTCGCCCCGGCAATGGCTCCACCACGACGCCTCGCCAAAGTTTCGAGTCAGCTGAAGCCAAAGTAGGTGTATAAATCTCTTATTCTTAATGTTACATTAAGGTGATCCAGGACGCTGTTTTCTTGCACATTAAAAACTAAAAAATATATATTCTAGTTTGAATTATCCAGTAATTTGCTCTTTTAATTTTGCCCAGAATGGTGAGTTTATTGGGCAGCGTTACTCATCCATAAAGATAGGGAAGTGCCTTAACGCTGACAGCGACTGCCCGGAGAGACACAACCGGAGTGTTGTGAACGCTTACGTCGACCGAGCTCTTACTCACAGCTCTGGTTGGAAGCAGGTCGATGAGGAGTTATGTAGAATAAGGCAGATTTTGGCCAGTAATGGTTTCTTCAATGGTTATGTTGAAGACATAAAGAGGAAGGTGGCGAGGTGTGCAACAGGCGACTGAACAATACCACAATACCCGGACTTCCAATAACATTGTTCTACGGAAACTTCTCCTCCGCGGCGGCCTACAAAGCGGAGGAAAGAGCCTTAAAGGAGGTCACCGAGAGGAACGTTACCCCCAACTGACGTCAACCAAAAGATAAAACTAACAATATATTATAAGAGTAGGAAAACCGCCAACCTGCTAATGAAGAAGTCTCCCGACACCAAGAACAACACCTTGAAAGAGACTAACGTTGTTTACGCCTTCACGTGCCCACTTGGGTGTTGTCAGCCCCAACGATCTCAGTATATAGGCAAGACAACAACGTCTCTCTCTCTCCAGGCGTTTAACAATACACAAACAACAGGGCTCCATCAAGGAACATATAATCGCCACATACAACGAGACGATCACCAGGGATATTTTTAACAACACCGAAATAATTGATAGATACAATGACAATAGAAGATTAGACATCAGTGATGCGCTGCATATCAAGAAATCTAGACCAGCAATCAATAACCAGCTAATACACAGCTACACTCTACCCACTTCAAGACCCCGGGTCAATGCAGAAGCTGGACCGAATGACCCTGCAACAGGAATGGATGTTGCCAGAACATAAACTACCAACATGTCGCACTCTTTGTTGAAATATTTAATACCTTAATAATATCCCCCCATGTAATGTCATTCATCAATGTCACCTGACGACCTCACTATAAGAGGTTATAACCAGGTGCTAAGCACAGTAGAATCTGGCTTTGAGAATGTGAGGCGAGACCTTACGAAACGCATCACTAGGCGTCAGACACATATAAAAAGTGAAAATAAACTTTGGAGAGTTAATTTTTCAATTTCCTGCTTCAGGTAAGAATAACATAAGGAATATCGAGAAGATTCGTGCCAGAATCATAACTCTAAAACTTTCTGTCGTTTTCAACTAATATATTTAAAAGAAAGACATTATATATTATATTATATATAATATATATATATATATATATATATATATATATATATATATATATATATATATATATATATATATATATATATATATATATATATGTCGTACCTAGTAGCCAGAACGCACTTCTCAGCCTACTATGCAAAGCCCGATTTGCCTAATAAGCCAAGTTTTCATGAATTTATATATTTTTTCTTATTTTTTTCTTATGAAATGATAAAGCTACCCATTTCATTATGTATGAGGTCAATTTTTTTTTGTTGAAGTTAAAATTAACGTAGATATATGACCGAACCTAACCTAACCCATCTTTATAGGTTAGGTTAGGTTAGGTAGCCGAAAAAGTTAGGTTAGGTAGTCGAAAAACAATTAATTCATGAAAACTTGGCTTATTAGGCAAATTGGGCCTTGCATAGTAGGCTGAGAAATGCGTTCTGGCTACTAGGTACGACATTATATATATATATATATATATATATATATATATATATATATATATATATATATATATATATATATATATATATATATATATATATATATATATATATGGTGCAGGTGTAGGAACCCATAGCCTCGGAGAAGAAAATAATGAGTACTCAGAGATATATAACTAATTTGAAAAAGGTTCTGAAGCCGCATTAAATTGTCCAATCTTTCGTGATATTTTAATGTCTTGAAAACCCTGCAGGTTCTCGGCTACCATGACCCGCAGCTCTCCTTATTCCTCAAGAACACTTGAGGAGACAAGCGCTAGTTGGGCCAGTCCTTGTGGGATCTGGTTACAAAGGGGGATTGGTCGCCTTATACAGCAGTGTTGGGAGGAACGCCTACACACCTGCTGCCTCATGGGTACCGTCACTCACACACCTGCTGCCTCATGGGCACCGTCACTCACACACCTGCTGTCTCATGGGCACCGTCACTCACACACCTGCTGTCTCATGGGTACCGTCACTCACACACCTGCTGTCTCATGGGTACCGTCACTCACACACCTGCTGTCTCATGGGTACCGTCACTCACACACCTGCTGTCTCATGGGTACCGTCACTCACACACCTGCTGTCTCATTGCAGCGCCACTCACACACCTGCTGTCTCATGGGTACCGTCACTCACACACCTGCTGTCTTATGGGTACCGTCACTCACACACCTGCTGTCTCATGGGTACCGTCACTCACACACCTGCTGTCTCATGGGCACCGTCACTCACACACCTGCTGTCTCATGGGTACCGTCACTCACACACCTGCTGTCTCATGGGCAGCGCCACTCACACACCTGCTGCCTCATGGGCAGCGCCACTCACACACCTGCTGTCTCATGGGCAGCGCCACTCACACACCTGCTGCCTCATGGGCAGCGCCACTCACACACCTGCTGCCTCATGGGCAGCGCCACTCACACACCTGCTGTCTCATGGGCATTATCAACAGTACAACAGATAACTAACAACAATCATCAACAATGCAACAGATAACTGACAACAATCATCAACAGTACAACAGATAACTAACAACAATCATCAACAGTACAACAGATAACTGACAACAATCATCAACAGTACAACAGATAACTGACAACAATCATCAACAGTACAACAGATAACTGACAACGGTCATCAACAGTTGAAACGACAGAGAACCAGAACAACGGCTGGCTCTACTACCACAAGAGACGGTACACACCTGTAATTACCCCAACACAGGTGTGGAACAGGCAACTATGCCTCCACAGACCTAACAAGGACACCACCACGGCAGGGGGGGGTGTACAATTTCTTCTAACAATCGCAACAAAGTTAATACAAGTGAATTATCTAGAAACTTAGATGGGAAGATTCAGAAACATTAGTATGCTAACCTAGCCTAACCTAGCCTAACCTAGCCTAGCCTAACCTAGCCTAACCTAGCCTAACCTAACCTAGCCTAGCCTAACCTAGCCTAACCTAACCTAGCCTAACCTAACCTAGCCTAACCTAACCTAGCCTAACCTAACCTAGCCTAACCTAGCCTAACCTAGCCTAGCCTAACCTAACCTAACCTAGCCTAACCTAACCTAACCTAACCTAACCTAACTTAACCTAACCTAACCTCGCCTAACCTAACCTAACCTAGCCTAACCTAACCTAACCTAACCTAACCTAACTTAGCCTAACCTAACCTAGCCTAACCTAGCCTAGCCTAACCTAACCTAGCCTAGCCTAACTTAGCCTAACCTAACCTAGCCTAACCTAGCCTAACCTAGCCTAACCTAACCTAGCCTAACCTAGCCTAACCTAGCCTAACCTAGCCTATCCTAGCCTAACCTAGCCTAACTTAGCCTAACCTAACCTAGCCTAACCTAGCCTAACCCCAGCAGTGTTTGACACAGGAGACACAAGCAACACTTCCTGGACGTCAGGAATTCTAAACCCATCAACAGAGAAAACATACAGCATTAGAATACAATGTATACAATCTACAGCCATCAAACACTACAACACCTTTGAATAGTAACCAAGAATAATTCCCTACTGTAGTCCCACTTATTAAATGGAAACAAAAATACAATTTGTGACATTAAACGCACTTTCTGACCTCGTGGCAATTTCAACTTCCTTTATCTTTCACACTTAACGTAAAGGCGCCCTTGTGGTTCTCCACTAGACATGATAATGACCTTACAAGCCAAACGACATGATCAGGGTGGTTAGAAAGCGCCTTCATATTCATATAATGAGGTTAAAAAACGTCCTTTTGTATGATATCCATTATATGATTGATGAAAACATGTGTTTCACTGCTCAGATCAGTCAATTTGTTCGCTACCAAAGCCTGGCTGAGAGAATTCATTCATTTGAGTGTTGTGTTGGGAGTACAGTGAGGACAATCTTGGGATGTGAGGCGCCAACAAGCTGGTTGTTTACAAGTACCTGTGTCTTCAGGGAGGCTAGCCACACCTGCCCCGAGGGTACAGCTACACACCTGGCCCGAGGGTACAGCCACACCTGGCCCGAGGGTACAGCCACACCTGGCCCGAGGGTACATCTACACCTGGCCCGAGGGTACAGCCACACCTGGCCCGAGGGTACAGCCAAAGGAACAGAGGTGAACAAAGATCTTATACAACGAATCAGCCGAAAACTCCTTCAACTGATTATATGAAGCAGTGGTTAAGGTCGCTCACAAGTTATAAGATGAGAGTCTACGCTCTTCATATCACCAGGAAGTTGATCGAGTCATCATGACACATTTATATAGTGGTTCTGAGGATTGATAACATATTTACGGGCTCACCATAGCCCGTGCTACTTGGAACTTTGTTCCAGGTAGCGAATCTTTAATAACAATAGATAACACATTACAAACTAATTATGAATACCAGTATTAACAATCTGGGTGTGTAGGGACCGTGAACAACACTGTACCACCAAGTAACGAGCGGTTGCCTAGTTCCCAATACTAGACGTTGTACAGGAGAAGTTTCCAAGGACGAAGCATACACCCAGAGGATGACAGGTTGACGGCGCTGTGGGTGAGTGGGTCAATGTCAGAGGTGATGTCCCTCGGTGTCCCCCAGACGCTACGCTAGTGGACGGGTCCCTCCATGTGTTTACACACTAATTGACTAGATATGTTTACTTGAAGGCCGCCACCTAGACTGGCCTCGACCAGGACAGGAAGTTGGTGGTACAGTGTTGAAGGTCCCCAAGTGTTCCTGTCGGTGGCTGAGACCCCCTGTGAGCGTGCACATGGCGTGCCCCTGTGAGCGTGCACAAGGCGTGCCCCTGTGAGCGTACACAAGGCGTGCCCCTGTGAGCGTGCACAAGGCGTGCCCCTGTGAGCGCGCACAAGGCGTGTCCCTGTGAGCGTGTACAAGGCGTGCCCCTGTGAGCGTGCACAAGTCGTGCCCCTGTGAGCGTGCACAAGGCGTTCCCCTGTGAGCGTGCACAAGGCGTTCCCCTGTGAGCGTGCACAAGGCGTTCCCCTGTGAGCGTGCACAAGGCGTTCCCCTGTGAGCGTGCACAAGGCGTTCCCCTGTGAGCGTGCACAAGGCGTTCCCCTGTGAGCGTGCACAAGGCGTTCCCCTGTGAGCGTGCACAAGGCGTTCCCCTGTGAGCGTGCACAAGGCGTTCCCCTGTGAGCGTGCACAAGGCGTTCCCCTGTGAGCGTGCACAAGGCGTTCCCCTGTGAGCGTGCACAAGGCGTTCCCCTGTGAGCGTGCACAAGCTGTGCCCCTGTGAGCGTGTACAAGGCGTTCCCCTGTGAGCGTGCACAAGGCGTTCCCCTGTGAGCGTGCACAAGCTGTGCCCCTGTGAGCGTGTACAAGGCGTGCCCCTGTGAGCGTGCACAAGGCGTGTCCCAGTGAGCGTGCACAAGGCGTGCCCCTGTGAGCGTGCACAAGTCGTGCCCCTGTGAGCGTGCACAAGGCGTGCCCCTGTGAGCGTGCACAAGGTGTGCCCCTGTGAGCGTGCACAAGGCATGTCCCTGTGAGCGTGCACATGGCGTGCCCCTGTGAGCGTGCACAAGGCGTGCTCCTGTGAGCGTGCACAAGGCGTGCTCCTGTGAGCGTGCACAAGGCGTGCCCCTGTGAGCGTGCACATGGCGTGCCCCTGTGAGCGTGCACAAGGCGTGCCCTTGTGAGCGTGCACAAGACGTGCCCCTGTGAGCGTGCACAAGGCGTGCCCCTGTGAGCGTGCACAAGGCGTGCCCTTGTGAGCGTGCACAAGGCGTTCCCCTGTGAGCGTGCACAAGACGTGTCCCTGTGAGCATGCACAAGGCGTGCCCTTGTGAGCGTGCACAAGGCGTGCCCCTGTGAGCGTGCACAAGGCGTGCCCCTGTGAGCGTGCACAAGGCGTGCTCCTGTGAGCGTGCACAAGGCGTGCCCCTGTGAGCGTGCACAAGGCGTGCCCCTCTGAGCGTGCACAAGACGTGCCCCTGTGAGCGTGCACAAGGCGTGCCCCTGTGAGCGTGCACAAGACGTGCCCCTGTGAGCGTGCACAAGGCGTGCCCCTGTGAGCGTGCACAAGGCGTGCCCCTGTGAGCGTGCACAAGGCGTGCCCCTGTGAGCGTGCACAAGACGTGCCCCTGTGAGCGTGCACAAGACGTGCCCCTGTGAGCGTGCACAAGGCGTGTCCCTGTGAGCGTGCACAAGGGGTGCCCCTGTGAGCGTGCACAAGGGGTGCCCCTGTGAGCGTGCACAAGACGTGCCCCTGTGAGCGTGCACAAGGCGTGCCCCTGTGAGCGTGCACAAGGCGTGCTCCTGTGAGCGTGCACAAGGCGTGCCCCTGTGAGCGTGCACAAGGCGTGCCCCTGTGAGCGTGCACAAGACGTGCCCCTGTGAGCGTGCACAAGGCGTGCCCCTGTGAGCGTGCACAAGACGTGCCCCTGTGAGCGTGCACAAGGCGTGCCCCTGTGAGCGTGCACAAGGCGTGCCCCTGTGAGCGTGCACAAGACGTGCCCCTGTGAGCGTGCACAAGACGTGCCCCTGTGAGCGTGCACAAGGCGTGTCCCTGTGAGCGTGCACAAGGGGTGCCCCTGTGAGCGTGCACAAGGCGTGCCCCTGTGAGCGTGCACAAGACGTGCCCCTGTGAGCGTGCACAAGACGTGCCCCTGTGAGCGTGCACAAGGCGTGTCCCTGTGAGCGTGCACAAGGGGTGCCCCTGTGAGCGTGCACAAGACGTGCCCCTGTGAGCGTGCACAAGGCGTGCCCCTGTGAGCGTGCACAAGGCGTGTCCCTGTGAGCGTGCACAAGACGTGCCCCTGTGAGCGTGCACATGACACACCACAACTTACAAGCCGCTCACACTTGGGGTTAGCGTGACGTGAACACAAAACCCAAGGATTTCTTGGTCTGGAAATACGTCTTTAAATAACTGGTGCTTCTCTGAGTTGCTTTTGGGGCGACAGACGTCACTTCTGCTGCGTCTCCTGCAGCAGTGACTGTACCTCATGTCTTCCAGTCTCTCTACCTCCTCCCTTTATTGTCAGTCTCTCTACCTCCTCCCTTTATTGTCAGTCTCTCTACCTCCTCCCTTTAATGTCAGTCTCTCTACCTCCTCCCTTTATTGTCAGTCTCTCTACCTCCTCCCTTTATTGTCAGTCTCTCTACCTCCTCCCTTTAATGTCAGTCTCTCTACCTCCTCCCTTTATTGTCAGTCTCTCTACCTCCTCCCTTTAATGTCAGTCTCTCTACCTCCTCCCTTTATTGTCAGTCTCTCTACCTCCTCCCTTTAATGTCAGTCTCTCTACCTCCTCCCTTTATTGTCAGTCTCTCTACCTCCTCCCTTTATTGTCAGTCTCTCTACCTCTCCCTTTATTGTCAGTCTCTCTACCTCCTCCCTTTAATGTCAGTCTCTCTACCTCCTCCCTTTATTGTCAGTCTCTCTACCTCTCCCTTTATTGTCAGTCTCTCTTCCCCCTCCCTTTATTGTCAGTCTCTCTACCGCCTCCCTTTATTGTCAGTCTCTCTTCCCCCTCCCTTTATTGTCAGTCTCTCTTCCCCCTCCCTTTATTGTCAGTCTCTCTACCCCCTCCCTTTATTGTCAGTCTCTCTTCCCCCTCCCTTTATTGTCAGTCTCTCTTCCCCCTCCCTTTATTGTCAGTCTCTCTTCCCCCTCCCTTTATTGTCAGTCTCTCTACCCCCTCCCTTTATTGTCAGTCTCTCTACCCCCTCCCTTTATTGTCAGTCTCTCTACCTCTCCCTTTATTGTCAGTCTCTCTACCTCCTCCCTTTATTGTCAGTCTCTCTACCTCTCCCTTTATTGTCAGTCTCTCTACCCCCTCCCTTTATTGTCAGTCTCTCTTCCCCCTCCCTTTATTGTCAGTCTCTCTACCTCTCCCTTTATTGTCAGTCTCTCTACCTCTCCCTTTATTGTCAGTCTCTCTACCCCCTCCCTTTATTGTCAGTCTCTCTTCCCCCTCCCTTTATTGTCAGTCTCTCTTCCCCCTCCCTTTATTGTCAGTCTCTCTTCCCCCTCCCTTTATTGTCAGTCTCTCTACCTCTCCCTTTATTGTCAGTCTCTCTACCTCTCCCTTTATTGTCAGTCTCTCTACCTCTCCCTTTATTGTCAGTCTCTCTACCTCTCCCTTTATTGTCAGTCTCTCTACCTCCTCCCTTTATTGTCAGTCTCTCTACCTCTCCCTTTATTGTCAGTCTCTCTACCTCCTCCCTTTATTGTCAGTCTCTCTACCTCTCCCTTTATTGTCAGTCTCTCTACCTCCTCCCTTTATTGTCAGTCTCTCTTCCCCCTTCCTTTGTTCCTAATTTATTATAATGGTGTATGTTGTTGTTGTTGTTGTTTAAGATTCGCTACCTGGAACAAAAAGTTCCAAGCAGCACGGGCTATGGTGAGCCCGTAGTGGTAATGGTGTAATTATCGCCCAGTCTTAAGCCAATGATATTTACACAGGATAAACTTCATACACCACACATGTGTAATTTACAGGTTGAGTGGGTTATCTTGAAGGGGTTTGGACGCCGGTGGGAAGCGAGCCACAGGAGCCCGCACCGCCACACACCGCTGCCAAGGTTATATACAACCAATTTCTATAACTGTACAAATCACTTACATGAATGACAACCCGCTTCATGCAGGTCGGCGTTCAATCCCCGACTGTCCATAAGTGGTTGGACACCATTCCTTTCCCACCGTCCCATCCCAAATCCTTATCCTGACCCCTTCCCAGTGCTATATAGTCGTAATGGCTTGGCGCTTTATGCCCATATTTCCCCTTCCCTTGATTTGTCAAATACGAATCATTTGTGACGTCTTGTGTCTACTTCCATCATCACATCTTGCTCATACCTTCCCTTCGTCATCTTACCAGCAACCTTCAGTGTCTTGAACCTGTCATTCTTAAGACTTCTGATGTTACCAGTTAACTTTATGATTTATACCATAATGGGTAGAGTGTTCCGCTACACTGAACAAGGCCGCGCTACACCACAGAGCCTTCACAACACTCAACACCAAGATTATTGTTTTTATAACGCTACTCTGGTATTTCATCACTGACAGATAAGGTGAGCACTTACAAGTACGAGGAAGTGGGTGGAGAGAGATACCAAATAATATACACGTGGTAGATACTGGAGGACCAGGTCCCAAATCTACACAGTAAAATAACAACATACTGGAGTGAACGATATGGAAGAAAATGCAGAATAGAACCAGTGAAGAGCAGAGGTGCCATAGGCACAATCAGAGAACACTGTATAAACATCAGAGGTCCGCGGTTGTTCAACGTCCTCCCAGCGAGCATAAGAAATATTGCCGGAACAACCGTGGACATCTTCAAGAGGAAACTAGATAATTTCCTCCAAGGAGTGCCGGACCAACCGGGCTGTGGTGGGTATGTGGGCCTGCGGGCCGCTCCAACCAACAGCCTGGTTTACCAAACTCTCACAAGTCAAGCCTGGCCTCGGGTCGGGCTTGGGGAGTAGAAGAACTCCCAGAACCCCATCAACCAGGTATATGTGGGCCTGTGGGCCGCTCCAAGCAACAGCCTGGTGGACCAAACTCTCACAAGTCAAGCCTGGCCTCGGGTCGGGCTTGGGGAGTAGAAGAACTCCCAGAACCCCATCAACCAGGAGGTGAAGCCAGGGTGACGCAGGTGGGGGTGAGGTCAGGTCACCTGTACACATAACAGCATCACACGAGCCAACGTCCACCCACAAGAGCCAAGCGGGTCAAGACATTCGGCTGGAAATGCTTTATGTCACTAACTCTACAAATATGCCTGTAACACCACGCACAGTTAAGGTTACGAGCGATGGATAACAAGCGTGGACACGCACAGTGTTTGTGGCTCGTTAACCAGAGTAATTACTCAGGATATATCTCACCCATGTGCAGGCGAGGAGTCACAATAACGGGGCTGAAGTATGTTGACCAGACCACACACTAGAAGTTGAAGGGACGACGACGTTTCAGTCCGTCCTGGACCATTCTCAAGTCGAATGGTCCAGGACGGACCGAAACGTCGTCGTCCCTTCAACTTCTAGTGTGTGGTCTGGTCAACATATCTCACCCATAATGAATTACTTAGAATTAATTACGCTGTCCAAGTACCAGCCAGCACTAAGGTGTCCACGTTAACAATCGTCGTATTTAAGACCTGCCAAGTTGGCGTTGCTTGATGCAATGGATTACATCTCAGCTTGCAAATGATCCAGAATATACCAGAGGGAACTGCATCTCACACGGCCTCAACGGGGACAGGAAGCCACCGGCTTATCAAAAGGTCCTGGTGGATTTTTAAGAGTCTTGACCTTTATGGCTACGGTGCCTTCAACGGTATATTGTTTCCCGTGAATGAGAAACACCTTTAAATAAGCGTCTGAATTAAAACATTCCAATTTGTTGAGATTTTCAGTGTTGATGAGAGAAGAACTATCATGTGTGGTTTAGTGTGTGGTCAGTGGTGAAGCTTCATTAGATCGTATACTAATGACCCAAAGTGGATAACAAAGAATTTGAAGAACCTTATAGGTAAAAAGAGAGCTTGGTACAAAAGGATTAAAAATGGGGAGGTCACTTTAGAACAGGAATTCGTACAACTGGTTAGAAATGTTAAAAAAGAGATAAGGAAAGCAAAAAGAAACTATGAAGTTCGCATAGCAGGGCAAGCAAAGACAAATCCTAAAGGGTTTTTTCAGTTATATCGTACTAAGACTAGGGAAAGGATAGGTCCATTAAAAACTGAGACAGGTCAAATAACAGATAGTGATGAAGAGATGAGTAAAATTTTTAATAAATATTTTGTATCTGTATTTACTAAAGAGGAACTTAACAATATGCCTTCAGCCGAACAAGTCTATGTGGGTGGGGACGAGGACAGGTTGACGAGTTTAGCAGTTACCAGGGAGGATGTTCTTAAACAAATAGTAAAACTCAAACCAAACAAATCCCCAGGGCCGGATGAAGTGTTTGCTAGGGTGCTTAAAGAATGCAAAGAGGAGCTTTGTGACCCACTGTCAACCATATTTAATAAATCAATAGAGTCAGGCAGAGTGCCAGAGTTTTGGAAAGTTGCTAATGTGATACCAGTTTTTAAGAAAGGAGATAGATCACTTGCGTCTAACTATCGACCAATTAGCCTAACGTCTATTGTGGGAAAGTTACTCGAATCTATAATAGCAAATAAAATTCGTCTTCATCTTGAAAAACATAAATTAATAATTGAGTCGCAACATGGTTTTATAAATGGCCGTTCATGTTTAACAAATTTGTTATCTTTTTATTCTAGCATTGTTGAGTCAGTTGATAGTGGTAAGGATTGCGATGTTGTATACCTTGACTTTAGCAAAGCTTTTGATACAGTGCCACATGAAAGACTGATTAAAAAAATAGAGTCTCATGGTATTGGGGGTGCTATATTAAGCTGGATTAGGGCATGGCTATACCAAAGGAAACAGAGAGTTAGTATAAATGGAATCAAGTCAGAGTGGGAAAATGTTGTAAGTGGAGTGCCTCAAGGCTCTGTCCTGGGACCTCTGTTGTTTATAATATATATAAATGATTTAGATTCAGGTTTGAGTAGCAACATTTGCAAATTTGCCGATGATACGAAAATCGGTAGGGAAATTAATTCGGAGGAGGACTCACTATCACTTCAAGTTGATCTAGATAGGGTTTTGAAATGGTCAAAGGATTGGCAGATGCAGTTTAATGCTGATAAATGTAAAGTTCTGAGGTTAGGTAATGATGATAGAGTTACAAGATACGAGCTAGATGGTGTTGTGATTGCGAAGTCGGATTGCGAAAGGGATCTGGGAGTTATGATTAGTAAGAATTTAAAACAAAAGGATCAATGCATAAATGTTCGTAATAAGGCAAATCGGACACTTGGATTTATTAATCGCAGCGTTAGTAACAAGACACCTGGTGTGGTTCTCAAGCTATATCTTGCTCTAGTTAGGCCCCATTTAGATTATGCAGTTCAGTTTTGGTCGCCATATTATAGAATGGATATAAATTCACTTGAACGTGTCCAGCGTAGGATGACTAAGTTAATTCCCCAAATTAGAAATCTTTCATATGAAGAAAGATTAACAAAGCTTAAGTTGCATTCACTGGAAAGGCGAAGAGTTAGGGGTGACATGATAGAGGTTTACAAGTGGATGAATGGACATAACCGGGGGGATATTAATAGGGTATTAAAAGTATCAACACAGGACAGAACACGAAACAATGGATATAAATTGGATAAGTTTAGATTTAGGAAAGACTTGGGTAAATACTGGTTCAGTAACAGGGTTGTTGATTTGTGGAACCAATTGCCGCGTAACATTGTGGAGGTGGGGTCCCTCGATTGTTTCAAGCACGGGTTGGACAAGTATATGAGTGGGATTGGGTGGTTATAGAATAGGAGCTGCCTCGTATGGGCCAATAGGCCTTCTGCAGTTACCTTTGTTCTTATGTTCTTATGTTCTTATGCTTCCAATGACCTCTTATAGCTAAGGTAAACATTAAGAATAATTCTAAATATTTTAGCAGATGAATTATAGAAAAACTGGCCATTTACTCGAATTTACCATCACTACCACTGTACCACACAGCCTGGCTACCAACACTACCACTGTACCACACAGTCAGGCTACCAACACTACCACTGTACCACACAGCCTGGCTACCAACACTACCACTGTACCACACAGCCTGGCTACCAACACTACCACTGTACCACACAGCCTGGCTACCAACACTACCACTGTACCACACAGCCTGGCTACCAACACTACCACTGTACCACACAGTCAGGCTACCAACACTACCACTGTACCACACAGCCTGGCTACCAACACTACCACTGTACCACACAGCCTGGCTACCAACACTACCACTGTACCACACAGTCAGGCTACCAACACTACCACTGTACCACACAGTCAGGCTACCAACTGTACCACACAGTCAGGCTACCAACACTACCACTGTACCACACAGTGTAGCTACCAACACTACCACTGTACCACACAGTCAGGCTACCAACACTACCACTGTACCACACAGTCAGGCTACCAACACTACCACTGTACCACACAGTCAGGCTACCAACACTACCACTGTACCACACAGGCTACCAACACTACCCTTGTACCACACAGCCTGGCTACCAACACTACCACTGTACCACACAGCCTGGCTACCAACACTACCACTGTACCACACAGTCAGGCTACCAACACTACCACTGTACCACACAGTGTAGCTACCAACACTACCACTGTACCACACAGTCAGGCTACCAACACTACCACTGTACCACACAGTCAGGCTACCAACACTACCACTGTACCACACAGTCAGGCTACCAACACTACCACTGTACCACATAGTCAGGCTACCAACACTACCACTGTACCACACAGTGTAGCTACCAACACTACCACTGTACCATACAGTCAGGCTACCAACACTACCACTGTACCACAGTCAGGCTACCAACACTACCACTGTACCACACAGCCTGGCTACCAACACTACCACTGTACCACAGTCAGGCTACTAACACTACCACTGTACCACACAGTCAGGCTACCAACTGTACCACACAGTCAGGCTACCAACACTACCACTGTACCACAGTCAGGCTACCAACACTACCACTGTACCACACAGTCAGGCTACCAACTGTACCACACAGTCAGGCTACCAACACTACCACTGTACCACAGTCAGGCTACCAACACTACCACTGTACCACACAGTCAGGCTACCAACTGTACCACACAGTCAGGCTACCAACACTACCACTGTACCACACAGTCAGGCTACCAACACTACCACTGTACCACACAGTCAGGCTACCAACACTACCACTGTACCACACAGTCAGGCTAACAAGCAACAGGGAGCAATTTAGAAGTGAGGAGTGATGAGGGCCACCTGGACAAGTGGCCACCTGGACAAGTGGCCACCTGGACAACTAGCCACCTGGACAAGTGGCCACCTGGACAAGTGGCCACCTGGACAACTAGCCACCTGGACAAGTGGCCACCTGGACAAGTGGCCACCTGGACAAGTGGCCACCTGGACAAGTGGCCACCTGGACAAGTGGCCACCTGGACAAGTGGCCACCTGGACAAGTGGCCACCTGGACAACTAGCCACTTGGACAAGTGGCCACCTGGACAAGTGGCCACCTGGACAAGTGGCCACCTGGACAAGTGGCCACCTGGACATCTGGCCATCACATGTAGAGGTCAAAGTGCACTACGTCACGCGACCCAACCTAAGCCAAGGTCGCCGCGAGACCAAGAGCGCTGGGAGCCTCGGACTCCGACCATACGCGCAGTTCGCCAGGTTGTACCAGGCCTATAACCAGCTACAGGCGGCTGAGAATGGACTGAACTGGATACTACCGACTCATAGCGGAAGCACCAGATAAGGATACTAATGAGTGTGACTGGGAGTGACAGGATAAGAATATATTTGGAGTTACAAGGTGTTTAGAGCCGTGTGGTTGAAGTAGAGGCAGGTGGAGCGTCCCCCAAGCCACGGTCTCTCATGCGGACCACCTCCAGATAAAAGCCAAAGTCAATATTTACCTCGCAGTGCTTACCATATCAAAAGGAAAGACTGGCAGCCACGCTGGGCAGTGTTTGTTTACACATTAGCTCGGCTAGTTTGGTGTGAGATAACACCAACTTGGTGATTATTCAGAGGGTCATTTTGGCCAAGTGTTTCAACCCGTTCTCGCAAATTTAATAAGTCAATATTGACTTATTAAATCTGTGCATAGGTGACATACTTAACATAATAGATACCCTTAAAAAGATTCATAGAAAACACCGACCTTACCTGACCTACTTAGTATGTTAAGATAAGCATCTTATTGCTTCGTAATTACAATTATTACCCAACCTATAATAGGTATAGGTTAAGTAATAATTGTAATTACGAAGCAATAAGATGCTTATCTTAAGATACTAACAAGGTTAGGTAAGGTCGGTGTTTTCTATGAATCTTTTTAAGGGTATCTATTATGTTTAGTATATCACCTATGCACGTAGTTAATAAGTCAATATTGACTTTACGAATTTGCGAGAACGGGTTGAAGTGTTTAGGGGTCGTCCGAGCCTGGCTATCCAGCAGGGGTCGTCCGGGTTAGGACAGACGACTGCGGGTGACGTCTTGGGACACCGACCAAGCAGGCGTGACACAAGACGGAGCAGGAACACCGCCAGGCCCTCGCTCACCTTGGGGGACAACCCTTAACCAAGACATTTATTGAGATATATTTCTGCTTCACTTTATCCCCTCACAAGCATTACCGTCGTCATCACTCTTGTGCCTCTGTACTCACAGGTGTGGTCAATACTGCAGGTGTGGTCAATACTACAGGTGTGCCAGGGTGGTCAATACTGCAGGTGTGCCAAGGTGGTCAATACTGCAGGTGTACCAAGGTGGTCAATACTGCAGGTGTGCCAAGGTGGTCAATACTGCAGGTGTGCCAGGGTGGTCAATACTGCAGGTGTACCAGGGTGGTCAATACTGCAGGTGTGCCTGGGTGGTCAATACTGCAGGTGTACCAGGGTGGTCAATACTGCAGGTGTGCCCGAGTGGTCAATACTCCAGGTGTGCCAGGGTGGTCAATACTGCAGGTGTACCAGTGTGGTCAATACTGCAGGTGTACCCGGGTGGTCAATACTGCAGGTGTACCAGTGTGGTCAATACTGCAGGTGTACCAGTGTGGTCAATACTGCAGGTGTACCAGGGTGGTCAATACTGCAGGTGTACCCGGGTGGTCAATACTGCAGGTGTACCAGGGTGGTCAATACTGCAGGTGTACCAGGGTGGTCAATACTGCAGGTGTACCAGGGTGGTCAATACTGCAGGTGTGCCTGGGTGGTCAATACTGCAGGTGTGCCTGGGTGGTCAATACTGCAGGTGTACCCGGGTGGTCAATACTGCAGGTGTACCCGGGTGGTCAATACTGCAGGTGTACCAGGGTGGTCAATACTGCAGGTGTACCAGGGTGGTCAATACTGCAGGTGTACCAGGGTGGTCAATACTGCAGGTGTACCCGGGTGGTCAATACTCCAGGTGTGCCTGGGTGGTCAATACTGCAGGTGTACCAAGGTGGTCAATACTGCAGGTGTGCCAAGGTGGTCAATACTGCAGGTGTCCCAAGGTGGTCAATACTGCAGGTGTGCCAAGGTGGTCAATACTGCAGGTGAGCCAAGGTGGTCAATACTGCAGGTGTGCCAAGGTGGTCAATACTGCAGGTGTCCCAAGGTGGTCAATACTGCAGGTGTGCCAAGGTGGTCAATACTGCAGGTGAGCCTGGGTGGTCAATACTGCAGGTGTACCAAGGTGGTCAATACTGCAGGTGTGCCAAGGTGGTCAATACTGCAGGTGTGCCAGGGTGGTCAATACTGCAGGTGTACCAGGGTGGTCAATACTGCAGGTGTGCCTGGGTGGTCAATACTGCAGGTGTACCAGGGTGGTCAATACTGCAGGTGTGCCCGAGTGGTCAATACTCCAGGTGTGCCAGGGTGGTCAATACTGCAGGTGTACCAGTGTGGTCAATACTGCAGGTGTACCAGGGTGGTCAATACTGCAGGTGTACCCGGGTGGTCAATACTGCAGGTGTACCAGTGTGGTCAATACTGCAGGTGTACCAGTGTGGTCAATACTGCAGGTGTACCAGGGTGGTCAATACTGCAGGTGTACCCGGGTGGTCAATACTGCAGGTGTACCAGGGTGGTCAATACTGCAGGTGTACCAGGGTGGTCAATACTGCAGGTGTACCAGGGTGGTCAATACTGCAGGTGTGCCTGGGTGGTCAATACTGCAGGTGTGCCTGGGTGGTCAATACTGCAGGTGTACCCGGGTGGTCAATACTGCAGGTGTACCCGGGTGGTCAATACTGCAGGTGTACCAGGGTGGTCAATACTGCAGGTGTACCAGGGTGGTCAATACTGCAGGTGTACCCGGGTGGTCAATACTCCAGGTGTGCCTGGGTGGTCAATACTGCAGGTGTACCAAGGTGGTCAATACTGCAGGTGTGCCAAGGTGGTCAATACTGCAGGTGTCCCAAGGTGGTCAATACTGCAGGTGTGCCAAGGTGGTCAATACTGCAGGTGAGCCAAGGTGGTCAATACTGCAGGTGTGCCAAGGTGGTCAATACTGCAGGTGTCCCAAGGTGGTCAATACTGCAGGTGTGCCAAGGTGGTCAATACTGCAGGTGTCCCAAGGTGGTCAATACTCCAGGTGTGCCAAGGTGGTCAATACCGCAGGTGTGCCAGGGTGGTCAATACTGCAGGTGTACCAAGGTGGTCAATACTGAAGGTGTGCCAAGGTGGTCAATACTGCAGGTGTCCCAAGGTGGTCAATACTGCAGGTGAGCCAAGGTGGTCAATACCGCAGGTGTGCCAGGGTGGTCAACACGTGTGGTTGACATAGTGTAGGTTGGTCTGGTGGCCGCACACACATACACACACACACCCCCCCCTACACACCCCCCCCCCACACACACACACACACACACACATACACACACACACACACACACACACACACACACACACACACACACACACACATACACACACACACACGCCCCCCCCCCCACACACCCTCCCCCCCACACACACACACACACACACACACATACACACACATGCCCCCCCCCACACACACACACGCCCCCCCCCCCTACACACACCCCCCCCACACACACACACACATACACACACACGCCCCCCCCCTACACACACGCCCCCCCCCCTACACACACGCCCCCCCCCCTACACACACGCCCCCCCCCCCACACACACACACACAGGGAACAAACTCCACTACCAAGACCACAACATAAAACAGACATGCACATTCCCAGTCATCAGAGGTCAGTAAGTCACGGCAGGAGTCAGCCAGCACACACACAACAGATACTTCCCGCCGCTGACCACAAAACGCCATAAGGAACAGAACAAGAAACGTCGGCTAAGTGACGTAATTGTAAATACTAAATAAGCGACAATTGCCGAAGATATTGACCATACGAACAACAGAACAGGAAGAATTCTTTAAGTGATTTTACACGACAATAATATTACAAAATGTTTTCGCGTGCCACAAGCCGATATTAACACGTTTGTCGGTTCTCAAAGACTAACGTTTATGAGGACATATGACGAGGTCCTCACTCTGTGTTGTGTGCTTGTAATGTGCCCTCACTGTGTCTCTGTGTGGCCGTGTGTGTGTGTGTGTGTGTGTGTGTGTGTGTGTGTGTGTGTGTGTGTGTGTGCGTGTGTGTGTGTGTGTGTGTGTGTGTGTGTGTGTGTGTGTGTCGGAGAGCACGTGCGTGTGTGTGTGTGTGTGTGTGTGTGTGTGTGTGTGTGTGTGTGTGTGTGTGTGTGTGTGTCGGAGAGCACGTGCGTGTGTGTGTGTGTGTGTGTGTGTGTGTGTGTGTGTGTGTGTGTGTGTGTGTGTGTCGGAGAGCACGTGTGTGTGTGTGTCGGAGAGCACGTGCGTGCGTGTGTGTGTGTGTGTGTGTGTGTGTGTGTGTGTGTGTGTGTGTGTGTGTGTGTGTGTGTGTGTGTGTGTCGGAGAGCACGTGCGTGCGTGCGTGCGTGTGTGTGTGTGTGTGTGTGTGTGTGTGTGTGTGTCGGAGAGCACGTGTGTGTGTGTGTCGGAGAGCACGTGCGTGCGTGTGTGTGTGTGTGTGTGTGTGTGTCGGAAAGCACGTGCGTGCGTGTGTGTGTGTGTGTGTGTGTGTGTGTGTGTGTGTGTGTGTGTGTGTGTGTCGGAGAGCACGTGCGTGCGTGTGTACATGTGTGTACTAACCTAACCTTCATCATGTTCATCCTCCTGGACTCTATCACACTCATTTTGACCATTTAAGTTTACTTTATGTACACTTCCTAAACTACTCAACAGCGACAATGTTCATTGGCCGAATTGCCAAGAACAACATCTAAGAAAATATCATCAGTTTATAAGACGCAAATAAAAGCAACCTCGCAATAGTGGCCAACTGCGTGTTGCATCACACCTTCCATATAACGACCTATTAACAAAAAATTGAACTGGAGAAAACACTTGTTATCTGACTAAGGAAACATTCAAGTGCTTAAGGAGTTGGTGGTGAGGAAAGACTAACGCAAGATCATCTAATGAGCTGTTAAGAACTTGTTAAGTTGGTGGCTGAGATAACAGATACCAGCAGGAAGTTTAGTACCAGCTGTTAGTACACAATAATCAAATAGTTCTTCATTTTTTATATTTTATTTTTTATCGGGAAGATAAGTTACATTTTCAACTTTCCAAGGTTCCGACGATTGAGTCTCAGATTAAAGATAGCGTTCCACCCTTGTCCACCCGTTCCACTCTTGTCCACCCGTTCCACCCTTGTCCACCCGTTCCACCCTTGTCCACCCGTTCCACCCTTGTCCACCCGTTCCACCCTTGTCCACCCGTTCCACTCTTGTCCACCCGTTCCACCCTTGTCCACCCGTTCCACTCTTGTCCACCCGTTCCACCCTTGTCCACCCGTTCCACCCTTGTCCACCCGTTCCACCCTTGTCCACCCGTTCCACCCTTGTCCACCCGTTCCACCCTTGTCCACCCGTTCCACTCTTGTCCAC
This sequence comes from Procambarus clarkii, assembly GCF_040958095.1. Classification (NCBI taxonomy): domain Eukaryota; kingdom Metazoa; phylum Arthropoda; class Malacostraca; order Decapoda; family Cambaridae; genus Procambarus; species Procambarus clarkii. Next base: position 26,475,722 of record NC_091179.1, read on the forward strand.
CCGTTCCACCCTTGTCCACCCGTTCCACTCTTGTCCACCCGTTCCACTCTTGTCCACCCGTTCCACTCTTGTCCACCCGTTCCACTCTTGTCCACCCGTTCCACTCTTGTCCACCCGTTCCACCCTTGTCCACCCGTTCCACTCTTGTCCACCCGTTCCACCCTTGTCCACCCGTTCCACCCTTGTCCACCCGTTCCACTCTTGTCCACCCGTTCCACTCTTGTCCACCCGTTCCACTCTTGTCCACCCGTTCCACCCTTGTCCACCCGTTCCACTCTTGTCCACCCGTTCCACTCTTGTCCACCCGTTCCACTCTTGTCCACCCGTTCCACTCTTGTCCACCCGTTCCACTCTTGTCCACCCGTTCCACCCTTGTCCACCCGTTCCACTCTTGTCCACCCGTTCCACCCTTGTCCACCCGTTCCACCCTTGTCCACCCGTTCCACTCTTGTCCACCCGTTCCACTCTTGTCCACCCGTTCCACCCTTGTCCACCCGTTCCACCCTTGTCCACCCGTTCCACCCTTGTCCACCCGTTCCACTCTTGTCCACCCGTTCCACCCTTGTCCACCCGTTCCACCCTTGTCCACCCGTTCCACCCTTGTCCACCCGTTCCACTCTTGTCCACCCGTTCCACTCTTGTCCACCCGTTCCACCCTTGTCCACCCGTTCCACCCTTGTCCACCCGTTCCACTCTTGTCCACCCGTTCCACTCTTGTCCACCCGTTCCACTCTTGTCCACCCGTTCCACCCTTGTCCACCCGTTCCACTCTTGTCCACCCGTTCCACCCTTGTCCACCCGTTCCACCCTTGTCCACCCGTTCCACCCTTGTCCACCCGTTCCACTCTTGTCCACCCGTTCCACTCTTGTCCACCCGTTCCACCCTTGTCCACCCGTTCCACCCTTGTCCACCCGTTCCACCCTTGTCCACCCGTTCCACTCTTGTCCACCCGTTCCACTCTTGTCCACCCGTTCCACCCTTGTCCACCCGTTCCACTCTTGTCCACCCGTTCCACCCTTGTCCACCCGTTCCACCCTTGTCCACCCGTTCCACCCTTGTCCACCCGTTCCACCCTTGTCCACCCGTTCCACTCTTGTCCACCCGTTCCACTCTTGTCCACCCGTTCCACTCTTGTCCACCCGTTCCACCCTTGTCCACCCGTTCCACTCTTGTCCACCCGTTCCACCCTTGTCCACCCGTTCCACCCTTGTCCACCCGTTCCACTCTTGTCCACCCGTTCCACTCTTGTCCACCCGTTCCACTCTTGTCCACCCGTTCCACCCTTGTCCACCCGTTCCACTCTTGTCCACCCGTTCCACTCTTGTCCACCCGTTCCACCCTTGTCCACCCGTTCCACTCTTGTCCACCCGTTCCACCCTTGTCCACCCGTTCCACCCTTGTCCACCCGTTCCACTCTTGTCCACCCGTTCCACTCTTGTCCACCCGTTCCACTCTTGTCCACCCGTTCCACCCTTGTCCACCCGTTCCACCCTTGTCCACCCGTTCCACTCTTGCCCGAAACGCATTGCGTAATAGTGGCTTTAGGCACTGTATGTACTAGCTCTACCTATATATCAATCCATTAACGTAACATCACTTGTATGTATGTACCTTACCTGAATAAACATATTTATTTTATTTTTTTATTTTATTTAAACAGTTTATCTTTATCTACCCTGTCAATTCCTCAAAGAATTTTGTTGGTAGTAATCATGTCTCCTCTTACTCTTTTGTCTTCTAGTGTCGTAAAGTGCATTTCGCTCAGCCTTTCCTCGTAACTCATGCCTCTTAGTTCTGGGACTAGTCTAGTGGCATATCACTGAACTTTTTCCAGCTTCGTCTTGTGCTTGACAAGGTACGGGCTCCATGCTGGGGCCGCATACTCCAGGATTGGTCTTACATATGTGGTGTACAAGATTCTGAATGATTCCTTACACAGGTTCCTGAACGCTGTTCTGATGTTAGCCAGCCTCGCATATGCCGCAGACGTTATTCTTTTTATCTGGGCTTCAGGAGACAGGTTTGGTGTGATATCAACTTTGGTGTGATATATATAAATATATATATATATATATATATATATATATATATATATATATATATATATATATATATATATATATATATATATATATAATATAAACCGGTGCCCTGCAGGGCTGGTGACGGCTAGAGGCAAGGAAGCCGAGAAGGGTCGCCCATGAACAGTTTTTCTCCTTAGTTGTGTCGACGGCTAGAGTTAACACCCTCAAAGGGACTTGTGTCTGTTAGAAGAACTCAAGAGTCCAAGTTGTCGACACAGACCAGGCTCGCGCTGTTGGGCTACTTCGAGGCAGCCCAACATTTAGTTGGTGGGGCTCATCCCGACCGCTGCTATAGAGATAGAGAGAGTAAAAGGCCAGGTAGCCGTGGTGCTGACACTAGCTAGCTTACACTACCCACGTCTGGTGTAAACACCATCTACATATATAGTTGGCGCTTCCCAAAGGTGACATCGTGTATAAAAACACTTCAAACACACTTATGCCTGGCTGAACGTCCTTCATGCATGTTCAAGGCTGGTCTGGTGGCGCTACGGCTATCCGGATACGGAAGGGCGTTCGTGTAGTCTCGCTTCAGGTAAGTCTACACACTCCATTAAACTAAATATTCGTGATGGAAAAAGTTTCTTAAGAATTGCGATAATTCTGTCCATGGCTGACAAATCAGGAGAACTGACCATTCCCCAGTTTCTTAAATGAGCTAAAATGAATATATTTAAGCAGTACATGAGGGAAAAGTGATAATTGGTGAATACTGTTTACTCTAAGCCGGTTGCTAGTGTGAGCTGCTTTTAGTGAACGGTTATTATTATTTCGGTTAAGTCGCATTTTTTTGCATATTTACGATACATAAACACAGTCTCAACCCTGAAAATGGCATATAAGAAGAAGTAGTAAAATGCAGATTTTTGCGCTAAAGATCCACCGAAAAAGGTGAAGCAGAGTCTTAATTGTTTGCAAAACTTAAATGAACAGTTAATGCTTCGTGGAGGAGGTGTGACAGACGGCGCCACAACACACACCTGCAGTGTGGCAGACGGCGCCACAACACACACCTGCAGTGTGACAGACGGCGCCACAACACACACCTGCAGTGTGACAGACGGCGCCACAACACACACCTGCAGTGTGACAGACGGCACCACAACACACCTGCAGTGTGACAGACGGCGCCACAACACACCTGCAGTGTGACAGACGGCACCACAACACACACCTGCAGTGTGGCAGACGGCACCACAACACACCTGCAGTGTGACAGACGGCACCACAACACACACCTGCAGTGTGACAGACGGCGCCACAACACACACCTGCAGTGTGACAGACGGCACCACAACACACCTGCAGTGTGACAGACGGCGCCACAACACACACCTGCAGTGTGACAGACGGCACCACAACACACCTGCAGTGTGACAGACGGCGCCACAACACACCTGCAGTGTGACAGACGGTGCCACAACACACCTGCAGTGTGACAGACGGTGCCACAACACACACCTGCAGTGTGACAGACGGCGCCACAACACACCTGCAGTGTGACAGACGGCGCCACAACACACCTGCAGTGTGACAGACGGTGCCACAACACACCTGCAGTGTGACAGACGGTGCCACAACACACACCTGCAGTGTGACAGACGGCGCCACAACACACACCTGCAGTGTGACAGACGGTACCACAACACACCTGCAGAGAGACAGACGGCGACACAACACACACCTGCAGTGTGACAGACGGCGCCACAACACACACACCTGCAATGTGACAGACGGCGCCACAACTCACACACCTGCAGTGTGGCAGACGGCGCCACAACTCACACACCTGCAATGTGACAGACGGCGCCACAACTCACACACCTGCAGTGTGACAGACGGCGCCACAACACACACCTGCAGTGTGACAGACGGTACCACAACACACCTGCAGTGAGACAGACGGCGACACAACACACACCTGCAGTGTGACAGACGGCACCACAACACACACCTGCAGTGTGACAGACGGCGCCACAACTCACACACCTGCAGTGTGGCAGACGGCGCCACAACACACACACCTGCAGTGTGGCAGACGGCGCCACAACACACACCTGCAGTGTGACAGACGGCACCACAACACACACCTGCAGTGTGACAGACGGCGCCACAACACACACACACCTGCAGTGTGGCAGACGGCGCTACAACACACACACCTGCAGTGTGGCAGACGGCGCCACAACACACACACCTGCAGTGTGGCAGACGGCGCCACAACACACACCTGCAGTGTGATAGACGGCACCACAAGACACACCTGCAGTGTGACAGACGGCGCCACAACACACACACCTGCAGTGTGGCAGACGGCGCCACAACACACACACCTGCAGTGTGACAGACGGCACCACAACACACACCTGCAGTGTGACAGACGGCGCCACAACACACACACCTGCAGTGTGACAGACGGCGACACAACACACACACCTGCAGTGTGACAGACGGCGCCACAACACACACACCTGCAGTGTGACAGACGGCACCACAACACACACCTGCAGTGTGATGGGGACCACCACTGGAACACTCAGGCATTATATACATTGTTCATCACCTGAACCTTCACTATACATGTCTTATCATACCAACGGCTCCTCAGGGGTCACCAGTGTCCACCTCTGCTGTCTTATCCTGCTTTTCTCTGCCTGGAAAACATCTCCTCTGGTTCTTGTCTGCTGTGTTTGCATCTTTATCTCCTTCAGCTTATCTCTCATAACTCAAATGTCGAATTTGTGGTAATAGTCTTGTTGCTACTAAGTCTTTGTCCTTGGGATCTTTGCACCTTACACATTGAGATCTTCGTGATATGTTGCACATTCCAACACTGGATGGTCCCGCAAGCCAATATGCAACTGGCAACTCCACACCCCAGAAGGATTCGAACCCAGACAGCCAAGAGCACTATGCACGTGGCGTACCTTGTAACGTACCTGTGTTTCCCAGGGTTTGATTCCTTGCCTAGTCATATAATTATTCTGTTTATTTTATTCTTTTAATGCCAGTTTCTGGATTCTCAGTGTGATATTTAGAACAATAAATTATCTGTTTTCTTTGCCAGTGCCGCTAGCCTACTTTTCCCTAAATTTGTAATTCCATGTTGGTCACATTTCTCCTTTATCCTCTTCCATAACTTTATATTAGTTGGGGTCAAATTCCAAAAGCATTTGTCTGGCCACTTGTGTAGCTTTTGGTCCTGACGTTCTGTTTTCTGCTGGTTGTATGCGACTCGTCACTTTATCATCTGAAAATGGAAAATGATGACATGGAAGAACCCATTTTTGCTGGTAAATTGTTGACTCAAAGAAAAGACCAGTAGTGAGCCGTGTGAGGCAGAACCTCGTTATCTCAGTCATCCTCATTGTGACTGTTAACTTTGCTGCAGGTAACTCTGTATCCTGTCTAGGACCTGTTCTGATATACTGGCTCGGGGTACTGATGGGGTGCTGATGGGGTGCTGATGGGGTACTGATGGGGTGCTGATGGGGTGCTGATGGGGTACTGATGGGGTGCTGATGGGGTGCTGATGGGGTACTGATGGGGTACTGATGGGGTGCTGATGGGGTGCTGATGGGGTACTGATGGGGTACTGATGGGGTACTGATGGGGTGCTGATGGGGTACTGATGGGGTGCTGATGGGGTGCTGATGGGGTGCTGATGGGGTGCTGATGGGGTACTGATGGGGTGCTGATGGGGTGCTGATGGGGTGCTGATGGGGTGCTGATGGGGTACTGATGGGGTACTGATGGGGTACTGATGGGGTGCTGATGGGGTACTGATGGGGTGCTGATGGGGTGCTGATGGGGTACTGATGGGGTACTAAGGGTCTCCATATTTAAAACTCCTTCCATCTGTCTTCTGTGAAATGTCGATTATTGTGTCGTAAAATTATCTTAAGATTCATTTGCTTCTCTTCCCGGCACCCATGATAGTTGTGAGTCAAGAAGTGTGACCCCAGCAGCCCGGCACCCATGATAGTTGTGAGTCAAGAAGTGTGACCCCAGCAGACGCTCCACTTCCCTCTGCCTCAATATTCTCTTGCACGTTGGGGACACTTAACTTTGTGGCTCTTTGTATGAAATATTGGAATTGCTGTTGCTTTCTTTTCATGGCTCCAAGAGTATATAGTACCATTGTCTGCAGAGGTTAGTGGGTTTAATCAGGGTTTTCGCTGTTTACTTTAGCAGCCAAGGGATGGCCAGGATGGATTTAACACATCTTGGTGATTTAGTTATTTCTGTACTCTTGCCTCTGTTACCACCATTATGTCTTTAATTCCTCCCTTATTCTTTGTCTCTCTTTGTCATATCTTATTCCTTGTGGTGTTCGCATCTATACTGCTATGGAACTCTGCTGGTGTTGTGTACATCTTCACTCTAACAGCTGGTTTCCATCTTCAGTCTAATAACCCGGTAGTTTAATGTGATCCGTCTTCTGGCAGGCTCAACCTGCAGCCTTCACTCTTCTTGGTCTTTGTTGCTACATAACTTGTACACTTTGCCTCACACTTTATTATAGTATGTTCACTTCAAACAGATCTGTTTGTTTCTCTGTTGTCGCCGTTAGATTTCTTGCCTGCTTTTCTGTACCTGTTATTGACATCATTCCAGGTCTTGTTGAACCATAGGTCAGCTCTCGTCTCCCTACACATTGCCTCGTAGGTATATATATCTCCCCTACACGTCTTCAGGTGAGCAGCTCTATTACTTGAAATTGAAATTGAAATAAGTTTATTGAGGTAAAATACACACAAAGGGATGAGGTAGCTCAAGCTATTCTCACCCCGTTCAGTACAACGTGCTAGTACATACATAGACACACATCACAAACAATAAACCTGTTACCAAACATTCTGAGAGATAAACATGTACATTTCCTCACTCCATTACTTCATTAACCTTAAGGAGAGAGCTGCGACCCAACCCATCGTCGTGGCAGGTCAGCTGGCCATTCTCCTGCCCAAGACAGTATCTAACTGCACATCCACAACTCCGCTTGCACCCTGCCCAAGACAGTATCTAACTGCGCATCCACAACTCCGCTTGCACCAGCAAAACTTATCACCTATTTTATATTTGTGAAAAAAACTCCAAAATGTTTTTTTTGGTGATTTTTCGCTTCTTTGTTGCTAGCAGGTTGTAATGATCCTCGGGTTGCACTCCTCTGGTGTCTCTCTTAGTCGCGTTGTTGCTAGCAGGTTGTAATGATCCTCGGGTTGCACTCCTCTGGTGTCTCTCTTAGTCGCGTGTGTGTGTATACACTCAACAGTGCACACACACACACACACACACACACACACACACACACACACACACACACACACACACACACACACACACACACACACGCACACACACACATACACACACACACACACATGTATAGATGAACTGCAGAAGGCAGCAACACTAGCCCACAGAATGAGAGCGAAGCTGCTGATCATGAGGGACCTAAATCATGGAGAGATAAATTGGGAATCAAGGAATCCCCATGGAGGGGACGAAACGTGGGGAGCAAAATTAGTAGATGTTATAGACAGGAATTTCCTGACACAACATGTGAAGGAAGACACAAGGGAAAGAGGAGGGGATACACCGAGCCTATTAGACCTGATTTTCACCCAGAACGTAGAAGATATCGAGAATTTAGAGCATGAAATACCTCTAGGGGCCAGTGACCATTGTGTCCTAGTCTTTGACTACATGATGGAATTCAAACTTATGACCATGGGACAAGAGATCTGGGAAAGGAGAGCTGACTACAGGAAAGGGGACTATATGAGGATGAGGGACTATCTGGGTGAAGTGCAGTGGGAGGAAGAAATTAGAGGAAAAACAGTCCAAGATATGATTGACCTAGTCATACAGAAATGCCAGGAGGCCGAAGAGAGATTTATACCAACGGTAAAGGGAAAAAATAAGAGGGAATATAATAACCCATGGTTTAATAGACAGTGTCAGGAAGCAAAAATGGCCAGCAGGCGGGAGTGGAGGAAGTACAGAAGACAAAGAACAGAGGACAACAGAAGCAGATACAACAGAGCTAGGAACGATTACATTAACATAAGACGAACATCGGAAAGGGACTATGAGAACGATATTGCAATCAAAGCGAAAAAACAACCTAAGTTACTACACAGTCATATAAGAAGAAAAATGTCGGTGAACGACCAAGTGACAAGACTAAGGAAGACAGAGGGGGCATATACTGAAAGTGACAAGGAAATCTGCGAGGCACTGAATGCCAGTTTCCATGGAGTGTTCACTACCGAGCCTGAGCAGCTCCCATTGTTGGAAGGGGTTACCCTAGATGAAAGACTATCAGATATAGAGGTGACAGCAGAGGAGGTAATGAAACAGTTGACAACTCTAGATGCAACTAAAGCAGTTGGACCAGACAAAGTATCACCGTGGATACTAAAAGAAGCAGCACAGGCCCTCAGCGTGCCTCTGGCAATGATCTTTAATGAGTCACTTATGTCAGGAGAATTGCCCAGTTGCTGGAAGAAGGCAAATGTCGTGCCGATCTTCAAGAAAGGAGATAGGGAGGAGGCACTTAACTACAGACCTGTATCACTGACAAGCATCCCCTGTAAAATACTGGAAAGAATAATTAGGCTACGACTGGTTGCACACCTGGAGAACATTAGGTTTGTGAACAAACATCAACATGGGTTCTGGACAGGGAAATCGTGCCTAACAAACCTTCTGGAATTCTATGATAAAATAACGAGGATAAGACAGGACAGAGATGGTTGGGCAGACTGCATATTTCTGGACTGCCAAAAAGCCTTTGATACAGTACCGCACATGAGACTGCTGTTCAAGCTCGAGAGGCAGGCGGGGGTGGGGGGAAAGGTCCTAGAATGGATAAGGAACTACCTAACAGGAAGGAGCCAAAGAGTTACGGTAAGGGGCGAGAAGTCGGACTGGCGAACAGTAACAAGTGGAGTACCACAAGGATCGGTGCTGGGACCAATTCTATTTCTTGTATATGTTAACGACATGTTTACAGGCGTAGAGTCCTACATGTCGATGTTTGCGGATGATGCAAAGTTGATGAGAAGAGTTGTGACAGATGAGGATTGCAGGATCCTCCAAGAGGACCTGAACAGATTGCAGAGATGGTCAGAGAAATGGCTACTAGAATTCAACACGAGCAAATGTAAAGTTATGGAAATGGGACTAGGAGATAGGAGACCAAAGGGACAGTACACAATGAAGGGGAACAGCCTACCTGTAACGACGCGTGAAAGAGACCTGGGGGTGGACGTAACACCTAATCTATCTCCTGAGGCACATATTAATAGGATAACGACAGCAGCGTACTCTACACTGGCAAAAGTTAGAACATCATTCAGAAACCTAAGTAAGGAGGCATTTAGGGCGCTTTACACTGCCTACGTAAGGCCAGTCTTAGAGTATGCCGCCTCATCATGGAGTCCCCATCTGAAGAAGCATATAATGAAACTGGAAAAGGTTCAGAGGTTTGCAACGAGACTCGTCCCAGAGCTACGAGGGATGGGGTATGAAGAGCGCCTGAGGGAACTGTGCCTTACGACACTAGAAAGAAGAAGGGAGAGGGGGGACATGATAGGAACGTATAAGATACTCAGAGGAATTGACAGAGTGGACATAGACGAAATGTTCACACGGAATAGTAACAGAACGAGAGGACATGGATGGAAGCTTGAAACTCAGATGAGTCACAGAGATGTTAGGAAGTTTTCTTTTAGCGTGAGAGTAGTGGGAAAATGGAATGCACTTCAGGAACAGGTTGTGGAAGCAAATACTATTCATAATTTTAAAACCAGGTATGATAGGGAAATGGGACAGGAGTCATTGCTGTAAACAACCGATGCTCGAAAGGCGGGATCCAAGAGTCAATGCTCGATCCTGCAAGCACATATAGGTGAGTACATATAGGTGAGTACACACACACACACACACACACACACACACACACACACACACACACACACACACACGCACACACACACACAGGTGACTGGATGGTGACTCACCTGTATACCAGGTGAGTACGGCGGTAAATCTCAGCTGTATAATTAGGTAAAATTAAGTCAATAATGCGTCTTCCATTACTTAGTATTTACCATCTCCCCCCCCCCCCCCCCCAGGGACCAGCACCAACATTTGAAGGAGATAATCATTTGCATAACCATTTAAGGAGATGGTTATTCAGGGCTGTGAAGGTTTCAGTGACTACATAGCAGGTACCATAACAACTGGAGGGCAAAAAATTATAGTCTTAGTCATATATAATCCACCACCAAATGACAGAAGACCTAGACAGGAATATGATAGAAACAACATGGCCACCATTAACATAATAGAGAGAGCAGCTTCTGTTGCTAGCAGGAATGGATCTGGACTACTAATTATGGGAGACTTCAACCATGGGAAGATAGATTGGGAGAACAGAGACCCGCATGGAGGACCAGAAACATGGAGAGCTAAGCTGCTGGACGTGGCAACAAGAAACTTTCTAAGCCAGCACATCAAGGAACCAACAAGAATGAGAGGAGAAGATGAACCAGCAATGCTTGATTTGATATTTACCCTAAACGAGTGGGATATAAGGGAAATTAAGATGGAAGCGCCCTTGGGAATGAGTGATCACAGTGTACTGAACTTTGAGTACCTGGTAGAGCTAAGAATTATCTCCCCCAAAAAAGAACTAGGATTCAAAAAGCTGGCATACCGAAAGGGGAATAATTAACAGATAAGAAATTTCCTAAGTGAAATACCTTGGGACACAAACCTCAGAGACAAGTCTGTACAGGGTATGATGGACTATGTTACCCAAAAGTGTCAGGAGGCAGTAAACAGGTTCATCCCGGCCCAAAGGGAAAAATTCGAGAAGCAACAGAAGAATCCATGGTATAATAGGGCATGTATGGAAGTGAAGAAACTGAATAAAAGGGCGTGGAGGAACTTCCGGAATAACAGAACACCAGAAAGCAGAGAGAGATATCAGAGAACCAGGAATGAGTACGTCAGGGTGAGAAGAGAAGCAGAGAAAAAATTTTGAAAATGATATAGCAAACAAAGCCAAGACCGAACCAAAGCTACTCCACAGTCACATCCGATGGAAAACAACAGTGAAAGAACAGGTATTGAAACTTAGAACAGGCGAGGACAGGTATACAGAGAATGACAGAGAGGTGTGTGAAGAACTCAACAAGAGGTTCCAGGAGGTCTTCACAATAGAACAAGGTGAGGTCACTGTGCTAGGAGAAAGGGAGGTAAACCAGGCGGCCTTGGAAGAGTTCGAAATTACGAGAGAGGAGGTCAAGAGACACCTGCTGGATCTGGATGTTAGAAAGGCTGTTGGTCCAGACGGGATCTCACCATGAGTACTGAAAGAGTGTGCAGAGGCACTTTGCTTGCCACTCTCCATAGTGTATAGTAAGTCACTGGAGACGGGAGACCTACCAGAAATATGGAAGACGGCGAATGTGGTCCCAATATACAAAAAGGGAGACAGGCAAGAGGCACTGAACTACAGGCCAGTGTCCTTGACTTGTATACCATGCAAGGTGATGGAGAAGATCGTGAGAAAAAACCTGGTAACACATCTGGAGAGTAGGGACTTCGTGACAAATCGCCAACATGGGTTCAGGGAGGGTAAATCTTGCCTTACAGGCTTGATAGAATTCTACGATCAGGTGACACAGATTAAGCAAGAAAGAGAAGGCTGGGCGGACTGCATTTTCTTGGATTGTTGGAAAACCTTTGACTCAGTACCGCATAAGAGGCTGGTACATAAGCTGGAGAGACAGGCAGGTGTAGCTGGTAAGGTGCTCCAGTGGATAAGGGAGTACCTAAGCAATAGGAAGCAGAGAGTTACGGTGAGGGGTGAGATCTCCGATTGGCGTGAAGTCATCAGTGGAGTCCCACAGGGCTCTGTACTAGGTCCTATCTTGTTTCTGATATATGTAAATGATCTCCTGGAGGGTATAGATTCATTTCTCTCAATGTTTGTGGACGATGCCAAAATTATGAGAAGGATTAAGACAGAGGAGGACAGCTTGAGGTTTCAAGAAGACCTAGACAAGCTGAAGGAATGGTCAAACAAATGGTTGTTAGAGATTAACCCAAGCAAATGTAATGTAATGAAGATAGGTGTAGGGAGCAGGAGGCCAGATACAAGGTACCTTTGTACCTTGTATCTGGCCTCCTGCTTTTGGGAGATGAAATACTTCAAGAGTCAGAGAAGGAAAAAGACTTGGGGGTTGATATCACGCCAGACCTGTCTCCTACAGCCCATATCAAGAGGATAACATCAGCGGCATATGCCAGGCTGGCCAACACAAGAACGGCATTCAGAAACGTGTAAAGAATCATTCAGAACTTTGTATTCCACATATGTCAGGCCAATCCTGGAGTATGCAGCCCCAGCATGGAGTCCGTATCTAGTCAAGGATAAGACCAAACTGGAAAAGGTTCAAAGGTTTGCCACCAGACTAGTACCCGAGCTGAGAGGTATGAGCTACGAGGAGAGACTACAGGAATTAAACCTCACTTCGCTGGAAGACAGAAGAGTTAGGGGGGGACATGATCACCACATTCAAGATTCTCAAGGGAATTGATAGGGTAGATAAAGACAGGCTATTTAACACAAGGGGCACACGCACAAGGGGACACAGGTGGAAACTGAGCGCCCAAATGAGCCACAGAGATATTAGAAAGAACTTTTTTAGTGTCAGAGTGGTTGACAAATGGAATGCATTAGGCAGTGATGTGGTGGAGGCTGACTCCATACACAGTTTCAAGTGTAGATATGATAGAGCCCAGTAGGCTCAGGAATCTGAACACCTGTTGATTGACGGTTGAGAGGCGGGACCAAAGAGCCAGAGCTCAACCCCCGCAAACACAACTAGGTGAGTACAACAGGTTGTCAGACGTCATCTGTACACAGATCCTGCTTAGCATTGTCTTATGGTAATGCTCCGCGTCCCATGACTGACCACACCCTGCACACACCGTCCTGGTGACCACACCTGCACACACCGTCTTGGTGACCACACCTGCACACACCGTCTTGGTGACCACACCTGCACACACCGTCTTGGAGACCACACCTGCACACACCGTCTTGGTGACCACACCTGCACACACCGTCTTGGTGACCACACCTGTACACACCGTCCTGGTGACCACACCTGCACACACCGTCTTGGTGACCACACCTGCACACACCGTCTTGGAGACTACACCTGCACACACCGTCCTGGTGACCACACCTGCACACACCGTCTTGGTGACCACACCTGCACACACCGTCCTGGTGACCACACCTGCACACACCGTCTTGGTGACCACACCTGCACACACCGTCCTGGTGACCACACCTGCACACACCGTCTTGGAGACCACACCTGCACACACCGTCCTGGTGACCACACCTGCACACGCCGTCCTGGTGACCACAACTGCACACACCGTCTTGGAGACCACACCTGCACACACCGTCCTGGTGACCACACCTGCACACACCGTCTTGGTGACCACACCTGCACACACCGTCCTGGTGACCACACCTGCACACACCGTCCTAGTGACCACACCCTGCACACACCGTCCTGGCGACCACACCTGCACACACCGTCTTGGTGACCACACCTGCACACACCTGCAATGGTGGGCAGACTACATTTGACTGAAATGTCTGAAAGCCTTTGATACAGTACCCCATTAAACTCTGTTACAAAAGTTGGAGAAACTGACATGAGTAAAAGGTAAGGTGCTCCAGTGGATAAGGAAGTATCTAAGCAACAGGAAACAGCGAGTAACTATGCGCAGGAAGACATGAGTAGCGAGATGTCACCAGCGGAGTCCTACAGGGATCTGTACTTGGAACCATCCTGTTTCTGATATATGTAAACGATCTTCCAGAGGGTATAGACTCAATGTTTGCTGATGATGCAAAAATTATGAGAAGAATTAAAACAGATGAAGGTAGACAGAGACAACAGGTTGACATCACACCGAACCTGTCCCCAGAGGCCCACATCAAAAGGATATCATCAGCGGTATATGCCAGGTTCGCCAACATGCGAACTGCCTTTAGAAACTTGTGTAAGGAATCGTTCAGGACCCTGTATACCACTTATGTCAGACCAATCCTGGAATATGCAGCGCCAGCCTGGAGTCCATACCTAGTTAAACACCAGACATAGTTAGAGAAGATTCAGAGTTACGCCACCAGACTAGTCCCGGAACTGAGAGGTAAGAGCTACGAGGAAATGCTACGTGAGCTAAACCTCACGTCACTGGAAAACAGAAGAGTAAGGGGAGACATGATAACCACCTACAAAATTCTCAGGGGAATTGACAGGGTGGACAAAGACAAACTCTTCAGCACGGGTGGAACACGAACAAGGGGACACAGGTGGAAACTTAGTACCCAGATGAGCCGCAGAGACGTTAGAAATACTTTTTTCAGTGTCAGAGTAGTTAATAAATGGAATGCTTTAGGAAGTGATGTGGTGGAGGCTGACTCCATACACAGTTTATAATGAAGATATGACAGAGCCCAGTAGGCTCAGGAATCTGTACACCAGTTGATTGACAGTTGAGAGGCGGGACCAAAGAGCCAAAGCTCAATCCCCGCAAGCAGAATTAGGTGAGTACAATTAGATGAGTACACACACACACACACAATCTCACTCACACACAACACACACACACACACACACACAAAACACACACACACACACACACACACACACACACACACACACACACACACACACACACACACACACAACACACACACACACAACACACACACACACACACACACACACACACACACACACACACCACACACACACACACACAACACACACACACACACACACACTGTCTCCGTCCCCTTGGCATATAAAGACTTCCTCGACACTGTAAACACAGACGATAACTTACAGCAGGAACCACTTGTATCATGTTAATAAATTCCCATGTCCATACCGGGCGAGCGGCGGCCTGGTCTTGTTGTGCCTCAAGTCTCTTGCGGAATATCCCATGATAAGCCTCTGAATGTAGTCGGTTAATTGATTAAAACAGCCAGCGAACTGATTCATCTAAATATAATGTTTACTGAACTTTGTTCTTGTCGGGAGAGCTATGGATGCCAGATGTTACTTACGACCTGCTCGGTGTGGTGTTGTGGTGTAGTGTTGTGGTGTTGTGGTGTGGTGTGGTGTTGTGGTGTAGTGTTGTGGTGTTGTGGTGCACTTCTGTGGTGTAGTCTTGTGGTGTTGTGGTGTGGTGTTGTGGTGTGGTGTAGTCTTGTGGTGTAGTGTTGTGGTGTAGTGTGTTGTGGTGTGGTGTAGTGTTGTGGTGTTGTGGTGTGGTGTAGTGTTGTGGTGTTGTGGTGTGGTGTTGTGGTGTGGTGTAGTGTTGTGGTGTTGTGGTGTTGTGGTGTTGTGTTGTGGTGTAGTCTTGTGGTGTAGTGTTGTGGTGTGGTGTTGTGGTGTGGTGTAGTGTTGTGGTGTTGTGGTGTGGTGTAGTCTTGTGGTGTAGTGTTGTGGTGTAGTCCTGTGGTGTAGTGTTGTGGTGTTGTGGTGTGGTGTAGTCTTGTGGTGTAGTGTTGTGGTGTAGTGTTGTGGTGTAGTGTTGTGGTGTGGTGTTGTGGTGTAGTCCTGTGGTGTAGTGTTGTGATGTTGTGGTGTGGTGTAGTCTTGTGGTGTAGTCCTGTGGTGTAGTCCTGTGGTGTAGTGTTGTGGTGTT
The DNA here is from genome assembly GCF_040958095.1 of Procambarus clarkii. Lineage (NCBI taxonomy): Eukaryota > Metazoa > Arthropoda > Malacostraca > Decapoda > Cambaridae > Procambarus > Procambarus clarkii. Next base: position 26,491,571 of record NC_091179.1, read on the forward strand.
GTGGTGTGGTGTAGTCTTGTGGTGTAGTCCTGTGGTGTAGTCCTGTGGTGTAGTCCTGTGGTGTAGTCCTGTGGTGTAGTGTTGTGGTGTAGTGTTGTGGTGTGGTGTAGTCTTGTGGTGTAGTCCTGTGGTGTAGTCCTGTGGTGTAGTCCTGTGGTGTAGTGTTGTGGTGTAGTGTTGTGGTGTGGTGTAGTCTTGTGGTGTAGTCCTGTGGTGTAGTCCTGTGGTGTAGTGTTGTGGTGTTGTGGTGTGGTGTAGTCCTGTGGTGTAGTCCTGTGGTGTAGTCCTGTGGTGTAGTCCTGTGGTGTAGTCCTGTGGTGTAGTGTTGTGGTGTTGTGGTGTGGTGTAGTGTGGTGGTGGTGTGGTGTTGTGGTGTAGTCCTGTGGTGTAGTGTTGTGGTGTAGTCCTGTGGTGTAGTCTTGTGGTGTAGTCCTGTGGTGTAGTCTTGTGGTGTAGTCCTGTGGTGTAGTCCTGTGGTGTAGTCCTGTGGTGTGGTGTTGTGGTGTAGTCCTGTGGTGTAGTGTTGTGGTGTAGTGTGGTGGTGTAGTGTTGTGGTGTAGTGTTGTGGTGTAGTCCTGTGGTGTAGTCTTGTGGTGTAGTCCTGTGGTGTAGTGTTGTGGTGTAGTCCTGTGGTGTAGTGTTGTGGTGTAGTCCTGTGGTGTAGTCTTGTGGTGTAGTCCTGTGGTGTAGTGTTGTGGTGTAGTCCTGTGGTGTAGTCTTGTGGTGTAGTCCTGTGGTGTAGTCTTGTGGTGTAGTCCTGTGGTGTAGTGTTGTGGTGTAGTCCTGTGGTGTAGTGTTGTGGTGTAGTGTTGTGGTGTAGTCCTGTGGTGTAGTCTTGTGGTGTAGTCCTGTGGTGTAGTGTTGTGGTGTAGTCCTGTGGTGTAGTGTTGTGGTGTAGTCCTGTGGTGTAGTCTTGTGGTGTAGTCCTGTGGTGTAGTCTTGTGGTGTAGTCCTGTGGTGTAGTCTTGTGGTGTAGTCTTGTGGTGTAGACCTGTGGTGTAGTGTTGTGGTGTAGTCCTGTGGTGTAGTGTTGTGGTGTAGTCCTGTGGTGTAGTGTTGTGGTGTAGTCCTGTGGTGTAGTCTTGTGGTGTAGTGTTGTGGTGTAGTCCTGTGGTTGTAGTCTTGTGGTGTAGTCCTGTGGTGTAGTGTTGTGTTTGGTGTAGTCCTGTGGTGTAGTGTGGGTAGTGTGTGGTGTAGTGTCCTGTGGTGTAGTTTTGTGGTGTAGGTCCTGTGGTGTAGTCTTGTGGTTTAGTCCTGTGGTGTGTAGTGTTGTGGTGTAGTCCTGTGGTGTAGTGTTGTGGTGTAGTAGTCCTTGTGGTGTAGTTCCTGTGGTGTAGTCCTTGTGGTGTAGTCCTGTGGTGTAGGTTGTGTGTAGTCCTGTGGTGTAGTCCTGTGGTGTAGTGTTGTGTGTAGTCCTGTGGTGTAGTGCTTGTGGTGTAGTCCTGTGGTGTAGTGCTTGGTGGTGTAGTCCTGTGGTGTAGTCTGTGGTGTAAGTCGTTGTGGTGGTAGTCCTGTGGGTGTAGTGTTGTGGTGTAGTCCTGTGGTGTAGTGTTGTGGTGTAGTCCTGTGGTGTAGTCCTGTGGTGTAGTGTTGTGGTGTAGTCCTGTGGTGTAGTGTTGTGGTGTAGTCCTGTGGTGTAGTCCTGTGGTGTAGACCTGTGGTGTAGTCCTGTGGTGTAGTGTTGTGGTGTAGTCTTTTGGTGTAGTCCTGTGGTGTAGTCTTGTGGTGTAGTGTTGTGGTGTAGTGTTGTGGTGTAGTCCTGTGGTGTAGTGTTGTGGTGTAGTCCTGTGGTGTAGTGTTGTGGTGTAGTCCTGTGGTGTAGTGTTGTGGTGTAGTCCTGTGGTGTAGTGTTGTGGTGTAGTCCTGTGGTGTAGTGTTGTGGTGTAGTCCTGTGGTGTAGTGTTGTGGTGTAGTCCTGTGGTGTAGTGTTGTGGTGTAGTCCTGTGGTGTAGTGTTGTGGTGTAGTCCTGTGGTGTAGTGTTGTGGTGTAGTCCTGTGGTGTAGTCCTGTGGTGTAGTGTTGTGGTGTAGTCCTGTGGTGTAGTGTTGTGGTGTAGTGTTGTGGTGTAGTCCTGTGGTGTAGTGTTGTGGTGTAGTCCTGTGGTGTAGTCCTGTGGTGTAGTCTTGTGGTGTAGACCTGTGGTGTAGTCTTGTGGTGTAGTCCTGTGGTGTGGTGTTGTGGTGTAGTCCTGTGGTGTAGTCCTGTGGTGTAGTCTTGTGGTGTAGTGTTGTGGTGTAGTGTTGTGGTGTAGTCCTGTGGTGTAGTGTTGTGGTGTAGTCCTGTGGTGTAGTCCTGTGGTGTAGTCTTGTGGTGTAGACCTGTGGTGTAGTCCTGTGGTGTAGTGTTGTGGTGTAGTCCTGTGGTGTAGTGTTGTGGTGTAGTGTTGTGGTGTAGTCCTGTGGTGTAGTGTTGTGGTGTAGTGTTGTGGTGTAGTCCTGTGGTGTAGTCCTGTGGTGTAGTGTTGTGGTGTAGTCCTGTGGTGTAGTGTTGTGGTGTAGTCCTGTGGTGTAGTGTTGTGGTGTAGTCCTGTGGTGTAGTGTTGTGGTGTAGTCCTGTCGTGTAGTCTTGTGGTGTAGTCCTGTCGTGTAGTCTTGTGGTGTAGTCCTGTGGTGTAGTCTTGTGGTGTAGTGTTGTGGTGTAGTCCTGTGGTGTAGTGTGGTGGTGGTGTGGTGTTGTGTTGTAGTCCTGTGGTGTAGTCTTGTGGTGTAGTCCTGTGGTGTAGTCTTGTGGTGTAGTCCTGTGGTGTAGTCTTGTGGTGTAGTCCTGTGGTGTAGTGTTGTGGTGTAGTGTTGTGGTGTAGTCCTGTGGTGTAGTGTGGTGGTGGTGTGGTGTTGTGTTGTAGTCCTGTGGTGTAGTCTTGTGGTGTAGTCCTGTCGTGTAGTCTTGTGGTGTAGTCCTGTGGTGTAGTCTTGTGGTGTAGTCCTGTGGTGTAGTCTTGTGGTGTAGTCTTGTGGTGTAGTCCTGTGGTGTAGTCCTGTGGTGTAGTCTTGTGGTGTAGTCCTGTGGTGTAGTCCTGTGGTGTAGTCCTGTGGTGTAGTCCTGTGGTGTAGTCTTGTGGTGTAGTCCTGTCGTGTAGTCTTGTGGTGTAGTCCTGTGGTGTAGTGTTGTGTTGTAGTCCTGTGGTGTAGTGTTGTGGTGTAGTCCTGTGGTGTAGTCTTGTTGTGTAGTCCTGTCGTGTAGTCTTGTGGTGTAGTCCTGTGGTGTAGTCCTGTGGTGTAGTGTTGTGGTGTAGTCCTGTGGTGTAGTGTGGTGGTGTAGTCCTGTGGTGTAGTGTTGTGGTGTAGTCCTGTGGTGGTGTGTTGTGATGTAGTCTTGTGGTGTAGTCCTGTGGTGTAGTCTTGTGGTGTAGTCTTGTGGTGTAGTCTTGTGGTGTAGTCTTGTGGTGTAGTCTTGTGGTGTAGTCTTGTGGTGTAGTCTTGTGGTGTAGTCCTGTGGTGGTGTGTTGTGTTGTAGTCCTGTGGTGTAGTCCTGTGGTGTAGTCTTGTGGTGTAGTCTTGTGGTGTAGTCCTGTGGTGGTGTGTTGTGGTGTAGTCCTGTGGTGTAGTCCTGTGGTGTAGTCTTGTGGTGTAGTCCTGTGGTGTAGTGTTGTGGTGTAGTCCTGTGGTGTGGTGTTGTGTTGTAGTCCTGTGGTGTAGTCCTGTGGTGTTGTGGTGTAGTGTTGTGGTGTAGTGTAGTGTTGTGGTGTGGTGTGGTGTGTAGTCCTGTGGTGTAGTGTTGTGGTGTAGTCCTGTGGTGTAGTGTTGTGGTGTAGTGTTGTGCTGTAGTGTTGTGCTGTAGTGTTGTGGTGTAGTGTTGTGGTGTAGTGTTGTGCTGTAGTGTTGTGGTGTAGTGTAGTGTTGTGGTGTTGTGCTGTAGTGTTGTGGTGTGGTGTGGTGTGGTGTGTAGTCCTGTGGTGTAGTGTTGTGGTGTAGTGTAGTGTTGTGGTGTAGTGTAGTGTTGTGGTGTAGTCCTGTGGTGTAGTGTTGTGCTGTAGTGTAGTGTTGTGGTGTGGTGTGGTGTGTAGTCCTGTGGTGTAGTGTTGTGGTGTAGTGTAGTGTTGTGGTGTAGTGTAGTGTTGTGGTGTAGTCCTGTGGTGTAGTGTTGTGGTGTAGTGTTGTGCTGTAGTGTTGTGGTGTAGTGTAGTCCTGTGGTGTTGTGTTGTAGTCCTGTGGTGTAGTCCTGTGGTGTTGTGGTGTAGTGTTGTGGTGTAGTGTAGTGTTGTGGTGTGGTGTGGTGTGTAGTCCTGTGGTGTAGTGTTGTGGTGTAGTCCTGTGGTGTAGTGTTGTGGTGTAGTGTTGTGCTGTAGTGTTGTGGTGTAGTGTTGTGCTGTAGTGTTGTGGTGTAGTCCTGTGGTGTAGTGTTGTGGTGTAGTGTTGTGCTGTAGTGTTGTGGTGTAGTCCTGTGGTGTAGACCTGTGGTGTAGTCCTGTGGTGTAGACCTGTGGTGTAGTCCTGTGGTGTAGACCTGTGGTGTAGTCCTGTGGTGTAGACCTGTGGTGTAGTGTTGTGGTGTAGTCCTGTGGTGTAGACCTGTGGTGTAGTCCTGTGGTGTAGACCTGTGGTGTAGTCATGTGGTGTAGTCCTGTGGTGTAGTCCTGTGGTGTAGTGTTGTGGTGTAGTGTTGTGCTGTAGTGTTGTGGTGTAGTCCTGTGGTGTAGACCTGTGGTGTAGTCCTGTGGTGTAGACCTGTGGTGTAGTCCTGTGGTGTAGACCTGTGGTGTAGTCCTGTGGTGTAGACCTGTGGTGTAGTGTTGTGGTGTAGTCCTGTGGTGTAGACCTGTGGTGTAGTCCTGTGGTGTAGACCTGTGGTGTAGTCATGTGGTGTAGTCCTGTGGTGTAGTCCTGTGGTGTAGTCCTGTGGTGTAGTCCTGTGGTGTAGTCCTGTGGTGTAGTCCTGTGGTGTAGACCTGTGGTGTAGACCTGTGGTGTAGTCCTGTGGTGTAGACCTGTGGTGTAGTCCTGTGGTGTAGACCTGTGGTGTAGTGTTGTGGTGTAGTCCTGTGGTGTAGACCTGTGGTGTAGTCCTGTGGTGTAGACCTGTGGTGTAGTCATGTGGTGTAGTCCTGTGGTGTAGTCCTGTGGTGTAGTCCTGTGGTGTAGTCCTGTGGTGTAGTCCTGTGGTGTAGTCCTGTGGTGTAGACCTGTGGTGTAGTCCTGTGGTGTAGTCCTGTGGTGTAGTCCTGTGGTGTAGACCTGTGGTGTAGTCCTGTGGTGTAGTCCTGTGGTGTAGTCCTGTGGTGTAGTCCTGTGGTGTAGTCTCAAGGTCTATCAACCGCTGGAGACTAATAAAGCCGCCCAAAGTCCTGATCAACCAGGAAGAAAATTCCTCAACACTGCTCAGCAGTAAACAGAGAGAGAACATACATCAAGAAGTGGAATACACCTGTGTATTTATGCTTGTATGTTTGTATTATGATGTATACACGAAGGCGCAGGAGCGCACACTTACCTTACGAACGCATGAGCAGCTAAACCTGGACGAACACGACACTTCGTCAGTGACACGAAGAAACTCCCCCTTGTCTTACATTTGCTGACAGCTCCACTTCCCTGTTTGTTCTGGCAAGCAGCACGCGCCGCCCCACATCTGTATCTTCTTGACAGGTGCACTTACCACCCGGCCACCCTCTTATTTGTCTCCTTAGCTGGCAGCTATAAATCTTGTCCACCCTTCACATTAACAAGTAAGATGTATTAAACCAACTACTCTGACCCCTGGTACACTAGTTATTATTTAGTTACTTGTAATAAATGTTAAGTAGATGTGCCGACGTGCCTGTATATGCCCATCAGAACCGCGAACACCAAGTTTGTACACAAGTTCTGTAATCACAGCCATCAATAGTGTCCAGACCCAAGGTCACTCTCGGTGCTTCTCTGGGAGTGAGAAAATCAGTAGAGGCCATGATGAGGACTCGAACCCTGCACACTGGGTGCTCCCAAGCATACACCCCCTAACCAACTCGACCATGACATGCTCAAAAGCAATGCAACCTGGAATTCAACTGAATTCTCTAGAGGTCCTGAGGCTTACACTAAAGTCTGATCAGGGTTTCAGGCATTGTCCTATGGTTCAGGAGGTCTACCTCCAACGCTTCTCTTCAATACCCCCTAGAAGGCAGTATCTGGGATGCTCCCGGACGGAGGTTCGAATCCTCGTCACGGCCTTTGTGGATTTGTTCCTCCTAGAAGATTCAGCTGAATCCCAGGTTGCATTACTTTTGGTTGGGTCGTATGCTTGGGCGTCCCCCAGGGTGCAGACTTGAACCCTCTTCATAGCTTCTACTGGTCTACTTATCGATACATCACCTTAATGTGAATTTTCTTTGTGTATCTCTGGTATTATCTTAGAACTGCTCTAGCAAAGGCTGTATGAGGTGAAATAGCTGGAATATGCACAGATACACGTGTGTGCCCCCCTCGAGAGGCAGGTTTGGTGGCGTCAGGTGTGTACCCGTCGAGAGGCAGGTTTGGTGGCGTCAGGTGTGTACCCCTCGAGAGGCAGGTTTGGTGGCGTCAGGTGTGTACCCCCCGAGAGGCAGGTTTGGTGGCGTCAGGTGTGTACCCGTCGAGAGGCAGGTTTGGTGGCGTCAGGTGTGTACCCCTCGAGAGGCAGGTTTGGTGGCGCCAAGTTTTATGAGGCCTGCATTAGCAAGTGGAGGGAGAGAGATGTACTCACAAGGACACACTCAGAGACCTCACTCGGACCCCAGCAAGGCCACAGGAGCCCAGGCACCACAACACTCCTACGCCCCGTCATAAAGTGTCTTGAGCAAGCCTGGCCCGGGACACCGCTTGCGTGTGTCGACTTTATTGGTAAGAACTGGAAGCAATCTGAACGATTACACACACACACACACACACACACACACACACACGCGCGCGCGTGTGTGTGTGTGTGGGGAGGGAGATACATCCACCCAAGATAAACATCTTCCTTGTGTGTCAAGCATAATTAATATTACATAATAATATTACGCTCGTTAATATCGACTTCACTACCGAGCGCAGCAAGGAGACATGAGCCGTGCCACAGTGGATATGAGACTTAAGGATTGTGTTGTGCCGCATTTGGATTTAGGACTCGAAACCAGTTTTTCTCTGGAGTTTACAGCGGCTCTTATAAAATTTAAAAAAAAAAAAAAAACACGTAAATATATATATATTAAAATGCTCGAAAGTTAGGGCTCATAAAACAGGAAATTACAATGGCATCATCTTGGCCAAAATTTTGGACACTTCTAGAGTGTGAAGAGCGAGTGTGAGTCAGTCCACCGTCTTGGGTGCTGAGGGTCTCCTGCTTATAACACGTGACCAAGCTTAGGCTTACTGTGTTCAGAAACCTCGCATGTTTACACACACATGACCAAGGTGCTTGTATGTGTACACACACATGACCAAGGTACATGTATGTATACACACACATGACCAAGGTGCTTGTATGTATACACACACATGACCAAGGTACATGTATGTATACACACACATGACCAAGGTGCTTGTATGTATACACACACATGACCAAGGTGCTTGTATGTATACACACACATGACCAAGGTGCTTGTATGTATACACACACATGACCAAGGTGCTTGTATGTATACACACACATGACCAAGGTGATTGTATGTATACACACACATGACCAAGGTGCTTGTATGTATACACACACATGACCAAGGTGCTTGTATGTATACACACACATGACCAAGCTGCATGTATGTGTACACACACATGACCAAGGTGCTTGTATGTATACACACACATGACCAAGGTGCATGTATGTGTACACACACATGACCAAGGTGCATGTATGTGTACACACACATGACCAAGGTGCATGTATGTGTACACACACATGACCAAGGTGCATGTATGTGTACACACACATGACCAAGGTGCATGTATGTATACACACACATGACCAAGGTGCTTGTATGTATACACACACATGACCAAGGTGCTTGTATGTATACACACACATGACCAAGGTGCATGTATGTATACACATTTCTTCAGTCCATCACCTTAGTTACATGGAGCCAGGGGCCTCCCACGGGCCTTGGCTCTACACGGCACCTTCTCATCCTGCTGTGAAGTGCATCACAGTCTGGTGTATCACGTCAACATATCATGATACAAATGTCATGCCGTCGTGGTCCCGGGATTAAAATGTTCAAGCAGCTCATTCTCGAGACTTGACAAGCGTCAAATCTGAAGTGGCTTTAACTAAATCCGCACAAACGTAGCCGACCACCTGATGTATCGAGGTTGGTGATCTGAGTGACGGTGTGAGGAAGCGTTGATATTAGTGCACTATTATCCTCACCACCGTTATCGATACGTCAAAATTACGGCGTATTTAGCGTCAGGACAAGTTGGTTTAACAACGTGGCGCGCGCAACACACACGCAACACACACCTCTTTTGTAATGTGTGTATTGTGTTACAGGGGAAAGGAGGGAGTCACTTCTCTGGCGCAGACTCCGCTCCGCCACCTGTGTTGAGCACGAACCCGTCCACCAACACTCCCCCCCCCCCCCCATCTTGCACCAGAAACACAGAGACCTTGGCAGCTCCTCCGAGGACCGCCAGAAACACAGTCCCCAGGAGGTGGAGAGGTGTAGGTGTTCCGGCGGTGTACCCTCGTCGCCACACTCACTGAACCACGTCGTCGTGCCTCAGAGGCGTGTGCACCTCTCCGCCCATTACGGGCTATTCATGCCCGTGCCACCTCTCGAGTGGCTTAATCTCTATCAATCAATCTCTTCGCCCAGTGCCAGAGAAACTGACTCCTGGAAACAACAACTACACTACTTGTAGCTTCTGAGCGATAGTTGAGGCTGGGATACCCTGGTCGTTGGTGCTATGCTGGCCGAGGCTTCCAGCGGCGTCGTCGGTGACCTGGCACTAACACTCACTAAGTCTGCACCTGCTTTTAGAATTCATTACACTCAGACGTGTATGGGTGACCTTGCCGACCGCCTTACTTGTCTTCCTGTCTAGCCTCACGTTCCGTCATAGCGAAATTTTATACTCCTTTCACAGGACTAACCTTTACTCGGTGAGAGCGTAAAGCTACCAAAGACTCGCGTAGAACAAGTCATGGCATAGTTCAAATAGAGGTGCGTGGAAACTGTGTTTAAAACTAATAACATTTACTTAAGATATACGAACTCAATCATTTACCAGCACTAGCCTCATCCACTGTTAAACTTAACGCACTCTCTCGGCCCCGGTCACATTAACGTTACTTAAACAATTCTGGCAGCTCCGATATTACTTTTGAACAACAATTTTACTTTCTCAAGAAATTACGAGACGACAATAAAATCTTACTTTAAATTCTACCACATAATAACCATTGGTGAATAATCTCTGGGTAGCACTAGGCTACTCTGTTGTGAAGGTTGTGCTCCATTGGTGACTAATTATTCTACCACAGTATAATATTCATACAGGACTATATATATTCATCATATTGCATAAATTATAATAATGCCCTAACAGTGTTGACCACACACTAGAAAGTAAAGGGACGACGACGTTTCGGTCCGTCCTGGACCATTCTCAAGTCGACCACAATCGACTAGATAATAGTCCAGGACGGACCGAAACGTCGTCGTCCCTTCACTTTCTAGTGTGTGATCTGGTCAACATTCTTCAGCCACGTTATTGTGACTCATCGCCTGCAATGCCCTAACATTTACTTAAAGGAACCTCTAGCCAAATAGGGACATTGGGAGGGAAGATTACTAGGCTAGAACCGCTGATGTATTCAAGAGGACCACTCAGTTTCTCTCTGGTCACTCTGCCTCGCTGTCGCGGCCCGAGACGCTATGGGTACCACTGGCTTTGCGTGAATGTTAAAATACCAGACTTATGGTACTGACCATAAGGCCATACTCACAACCCATTGTTCCTCCTTGCAAATAAATAAAATATTATTATATTATTATTACGCTGATTCCAAGACGTCACTCCTCCACCAGCTAATTTGTGACGTCAGACGTGTTTGCTAGACTCTTTGTACACACCCAACACCCTCGTATACACCAGCGATATACACACCAGCCACATACACACCAGCCACATATCTAGCAGCCTCATACACACCAGCGACATATCTAGCAGCCTCATACACACCAGCCACATATCTAGCAGCCTCATACACACCAGCGACATATCTAGCAGCCTCATACACACCAGCGACATATCTAGCAGCCTCATACACACCAGCGACATATCTAGCAGCCTCATACACACCAGCCACATATCTAGCAGCCTCATACACACCAGCGACATATCTAACAGCCTCATACACACCAGCGACATATCTAACAGCCTCATACACACTAACAACATACCCAACACCTCACAACTACACTACCCACTACACCAAACACCGTGAATGATTTGTTAAACAAGGTGTAATGGAGCCTTACAGAGATGAACACCATAATCTCTCACATTACACTGGAAATATTTGAAAGAAAATATATTTGAACACATTTTTAATTTAACAATATTTACTACAAGAGTAGGAAAGAGGACAAATATCTAAGGCCTACACATAGACAACCAACCTTTATTACTCAGTTATCACCAAAAACAATGGAAAACTATCATTAGTTAGAAATTAAATATCCGACGATATATCCTTCAATGTGTTCTTCCTGCCTTGTGAGACTGGCCTGCCGTGTGAGACTGGCCTGCCGTGTGAGAGACTGGCCTGCCTTGTGAGAGACTGGCCTGCCTTGTGAGACTGGCCTGCCTTGTGAGACTGGCCTGCCGTGTGAGAGACTGGCCTGCCTTGTGAGAGACTGGCCTGCCTTGTGAGAGACTGGCCTGCCTTGTGAGAGACTGACCTGCCTTGTGAGACTGGCCTGCCTTGTGAGAGACTGGCCTGCCTTGTGAGAGACTGGCCTGCCTTGTGAGAGACAGGCCTACCTTGTGAGAGACTGGCCTGCCTTGTGAGAGACTGGTCTGCCTTGTGAGAGACTGGCCTGCCTTGTGAGAGACTGGCCTGCCTTGTGAGAGACTGGCCTGCCTTGTGAGAGACTGGCCTGCCTTGTGAGAGACTGGCCTGCCTTGTGAGAGACTGGCCTGCCTTGTGAGAGACTGGCCTGCCTTGTGAGAGACTGGCCTACCTTGTGAGAGACTGGCCTACCTTGTGAGAGACTGGCCTACCTTGTGAGAGACTGGTCTGCCTTGTGAGAGACTGACCTACCGTGTGAGAGACTGGCCTGCCTTGTGAGAGACTGGCCTGCCTTGTGAGAGACTGGTCTGCCTTGTGAGAGACTGACCTACCTTGTGAGAGACTGGCCTGCCTTGTGAGAGACTGGCCTACCTTGTGAGAGACTGGTCTGCCTTGTGAGAGACTGACCTACCTTGTGAGAGACTGGCCTGCCTTGTGAGAGACTGGCCTACCTTGTGAGAGACTGACCTGCCTTGTGAGAGACTGACCTGCCTTGTGAGAGACTGGTCTGCCTTGTGAGAGACTGGTCTGCCTTGTGAGAGACTGGTCTGCCTTGTGAGAGACTGGTCTACCTTGTGAGTGTGTGACCTGCCTACTCAGAGAGTAACCTGCCTTGTGAGAGACTGACCTGCCTCTCTCACACTGCTCATATGTCCACTTCCATTATATATGCAGCATCTGCACCTAGTGTTAAACATGTCTCAAGCCATTACTAAGATCAACCTCTCCTCTTAAAACTAACGTCGCTTTTGGCCGTTTGCCCGTATGGCCAAAAGTGGATGTAATTTGACAATGAAAATAAATTTGGGATTTTTTTTTCAACAACAGTAAGTTAAGGGTCCTCTGATAGGATAGGTGGGCAGAAAATTCTCATAAAGTTTCAAAACGTTATGAAAAACGTTAATTGAAAGTTTCCTCTTCTAACCCTACCAAGTAAGCCGGACGACTCAAACAGAAAACGGGACAGTACGTCACTTTTGTGAGTCGATTTCATTTCAAATTACGTCCAAATTTGCCCACAGCGCGCATACAAGCCAAAAGTGACGTTATTTTTAAGAGGACGGGTTGTACTAACACACTTAATAGTCTTTAAGGTGACATCTTCAGAACCCTGCATTATAGCGTTCCACGGTCCGTGTTGCTCTCTATCTAGTGTGCATGCTACATGGTGGTCCTAGTGTGTGCGTGTGTGTGTGTGTGTGTGTGTGTGTGTGTGTATGTGTGTGTGTGTGTGTGTGTGTGTGTGTGTGTGTGTGTGTGTGTGTGTGTGTGTGTGTGTGTGTGTGAGGAGCGCGCCCACGCACAATGGCTCTAATGTGCAAATAACATGAACAATTTAGAATATAGACATCCATTTCTCAACTATTGTGACTTCACAGAACATAGATTTTCTTTAACTGAATAACTCCTCATTGCTTTAACACGCACCAGCAGGAATTACTATAATGAATGAATTAACAGTCTCCGTGGTGTAGTGGTAAGACACTCGCCTGGCGTTCCGCGAGCGCTATGTCATGGGTTCGTATCCTGGCCAGGGAGGATTTACTGGGCGCAATTCCTTAACTGTAGCCTCTGTTTAACGCAACAGTAAAATGTGTACTTGGATGAAAAAACGATTCTTCGTGGCGGGGATCGTATTCCAGGGACCTGCCCGAAACGCTACGCGTACTAGTGGCTCTACAAGAATGTAACAACTCTTGTATATATCTAAAAAAAAAAAAAAAAAAATGGAGAAACAACAGTACCGTTGTGCTTGAATGTAGGAGACGGAAAGACCCAATATATATGTGTAAGTGTAATGTGTATAAGGGAGTCGGCCGGCCGAGCGGACAGCACGCTGGACATGTGATCCTGTGGTCCCAAGTTAAATCCCAGGCGCCAGCGAGAAACGATGGGCAGAGTTTGTTTCACCCTATGCCACTGTTACCTAGCAGTAAAATAGGTACCTGGGTGTTAGTCAGCTGTCACGGGCTGCTTCCTGGGGGTGCAGGCCTGGTCGAGGACCGGGCCGCGGGGACACTAAAGCCCCGAAATTAACTCAAGCTAACCTCAAGATAAGTGTATTACAAACCAAATTTTCAGATGAAATATACATTCTCAAAATATTCTATACAATGTTCTGAACATTGTGTACAGCACCTTGAGAAAGGATATGGGTTAACATTAAAAAATTTGGTTTGTAATTGAAATGTTTATTCAGGTAAAAATAAATATATAGAAAATGAGTTACAAACATAATGTTGGATTTATAGTTATTTATTTATTTATTTATTTATTTATTTATTTATTTATTTATTTATATACAAGAAGGTACATTGGGTTTGAGAGAATACATAGCATAGTAATTACACTCTTGTAGAGCCACTAGTACGCGCAGCGTTTCGGGCAGGTCCCTGGAATACGATCCCCGCCGCGAAGAATCGTTTTTTCATCCAAGTACACATTTTACTGTTGCGTTAAACAGAGGATACAGTTAAGGAATTGCGCCCAGTCAATCCTCCCCGGCCAGGATACGAACCCATGACATAGCGCTCGCGGAACGCCTGGCGAGTGTCTTACCACTACACCACGGAGACTGTCTATAGAGGTGTGGATTTGCTATCGAGACAGTTTACTTGTTTCAAAATTAGATAGGAATATAGTATGTACATAGACAGGCTTCCTGTCCCCGACAAAACTAATTATAGTGGTCCTCAGGTAAATAAATTTCTTATCGTTAGCAAATGAAGCAGTCTATGCTCGAATCTGAAAGACCATTTTCTTTGAACAAAGTTAGGATAAACTCAATAAAATTTGGCTATTGTCCATCTTTAAAGGCAAATGCATGCCTTAATTTCGTTTCGTCGGGGGCAGGAAGCCTGTATACATATATATATATATATATATATATATATATATATATATATATATATATATATATATATATATATATATATATTTATATATATATATATATATATATATATATATATATATATATATATATATATATATATATGTAATCTGCCTCATATATAGCGAAAAAACTAATGCTATGTTTCAGACCCCAAGCACGGAGGTAGTGAACTATAGAAACTTCCACTAACACAACAAACATCAAAACTTTACTACACACAACCTGAAGATGCATCAGAAAGTGTTGCTTGGTTATTTGTCTACTGATAAACTGTTCAGTCAAGAGTAACCACTCCAACAGTAACTCCGCACACCGACACAGCAACATTAGTGCACTTGGCCATCAAATTTGCAAAAGCAATTCTCAACTTATCACTGAATGTTTGTTTTCCGGTTGCCTGGCCTGTCATTTATTTATTTATATACAAGAAGGAACATTAGGGGTTAACAGAGAATATAGAAATTAAGTTGATTTTACATTCTTGTAAAGCCACTAGCACGCATAGCGTTTCGGGCACAGTGAAACGTTTCAGGCATAAAGCACTAATAAGCTCTTCAGTGATTTCCAAGTTTCTAATCAACACTTCTAATAAAACTAAGAAGTTAAGAAAACCCTTTTAAATTTATACTTTCGTCTACTGCGAGAGAATAAAAGCAGAATTCACTGACTTTCTGCTTCAACTAATCCATAAGACTGGTGGAAATGTTCACTATCCTCCTCTGTACAACCATGAGTAACAGTCTAGTATGTTCCCCTCTTGTCTACACATAAACAACACTCGATATACATTTGTTTATAACATTAGCCTGGGTATAACTTATTCCAGCAGCACCAGCGGCCGCTACTGCTGGAATAAGGTGGAGGAGACCCACTCATTCCCCCACACGGTCAAGGAGTCAGGCGCTGGTAAGTAGTCAAGGATGCCAGTATTTGTATCAGTCGACTAACGTGGTTTTTAATATAATTTTTTTGTACTTGTGTATAAACGTTCGAATTTTGCTCGTAACGTGAAGTTTAACGCGAGTAATAGTTAATATTATTGGTCAAGGTAGTGAAGGGCGGTAAAAGGAGTCCAAGCAGGCCGTGCAGGCTGCAAGTTGTACAGGCCACAGGTCGTACAGGCCACAGGTCGTACAGGCCACAGGTCGTACAGGCCACAGGTCGTACAGGCCACAGGTCGTACAGGCCACAGGTCGTACAGGCCACATGTCGTACAGGCCACAGGTCGTACAGGCCACAGGTCGTACAGGCTGCAAGTCGTACAAACCTGCTCTCTGGTATTCATGCCATACTGCCATCACAATTTATTCTTAACAATTCTTTAACCATAACTTGCTTCAATAATGTAATATAATCCTCTTACATGAAGCTAGCGGCCCCCGTTACTATAAGCATTACCAGCACAATATTCATGAAAACATTATTACTGACAACGAGAAACAACGACACAATGAAATCAAGAAATATTCCAAGTAAAGCACCGAGTTGTAATTTAAATTACCAAACATCGAGGACATCAGTAAGGGCTCACATCTTTTATCAAACCCTAAAGTATACTTTATATTTACGTTACGACAAAACAAATCCCAAACTAACAAATTATATTGCCATTACTACACAAAATTCCACTATGAAGGAAAGTATATTTTCATACAAGCCACGAGGGAAAAAACACCAGGGAAAATATACTCTACAATCTCAATTAGTATTAAGTTTTAGTCTTCAGTGTTTCCCCTGCCCGAAACGCTTTGGGTAATAGTGGCTTTAGGCATTGTATGTACTAGCTCTATCTATAAATTCATCAATTTTTGTATCACCCCTTGTATGTATGTATTTTACCTAAATAAACCTTTGAATTTTTGAATTTTGAATTTTGAATTTTGAATTTTGAATTTTGAATTTTGAATCTGCAACACATTAAAAGACACAGAATTCTCATGAAAAAATACTCATAGAAATAAATGATATGAAAAGAACGCGAGTAAACAAGGGGTGGAAATAGCCTAAACTACTCTATCCCTTTGAGATGTATTTCTTTCTCGTCTCAATAAACATACTTGAACTTCATTATTCTACTATGGAACAAGCAGTTAGACAACAAACGCAAACTTCACCCAAAATGGCAAACGTTCGCCAGCAATTACGTAGTTATCTAATTTAACGATTTCTTCTAAATTCGGAGCGAGACGACTTGTTACATCTTATAAGTAGTCACAGGTATTCTCCGGAGGTGTTGACATATGTATATAATTCTGGGGACAGGAAGCCTGTATTATGTGTTCCTGTGGTCCTCCTGGGACAGTTACGATGTCACAATAACGCAAGAGTTGACACCCAGTTATCTTGCGGTTATCTTCAGATGATTTCGGAGCTTAGCGTCCCCGCGGCCCGGTCCTCGACCAGGCCTCCTCTTTGTTACACACACCCAGGAAGCAGCCGTCTAACTCCCAGGTACCTATTTACTGCTAGGTGAACAGGCCCATCAGGGTTAAAGAAACTCTGCCCATTTGTTTCCGCCTCCACCGGGGATCGAACCCGGAGCCTGATGACTACGAACGCGAAGCGCTGTCCACTCAGCTGTCAGGCCCCCAGCCCACACACCTGACACTGAAGAACCGACGACGTTTCGGTCCGTCGTGGACCATTATTGTCAAGTTGAAAATTGTCCCGGGCGGACCGAAACGGTCCTCCCTGGTGAGTGACTCAAGACCAACAAACTAGACCAAACTAGGTATACTAGAGTAGCCTCGCCTACTTAAAATATTATAGAACTACTTGACTTGTGGGACTAAAGTCAACACTAAATAACAGCAAAGGCTATACCTTAAATGATTAAAGCTTCTTTAAATCAAAATCAATAAATAACCAACTCTTCACAAGCGACTAGGATTCTGCCCCCAAACCGTGCCGGCCGCCCGTCACGTGACACCAGGTCACTCTCCGATGGGTCACTCATGCCTGCAAGCAGCCACTCTCCGATGGGTCACTCATGCCTGCAAGCAGCCACTCTCCGATGGGTCACTCATGCCTGCAAGCAGCCACTCTTCTCATTCCTCCGACAGTGTCGTCGGCGCTTCAAAATTCTTGGCGCCAATTCTCTAGGCAGAGGCTGTCGGCGCCCGCCATGTTGCATCAAAGCCTAGGCTACTCACACCCTCTTCCCCCCCATAAACTTAGAAGCTAAATAAATTAAAAAATTTGGCTTCCTGCCTCCCTCTCATTCTTAACAACCTTGAGGCCGTCTTAAACATGTACAGATGGGAGTATGACTTTTGAAGCCTCACGTTGGAGTAATATTTCCACCTTATATTTGTCCCTCAAATTTTTATAGCAACCGAAACACATTATCCAGGCATTAAGAAGCAAATTAACTAGAAACTACATCACTTACGTATCACAGTAGCTGCGAGAGGCTGAGAGTCGTCTGATGTCAGCTGACGATCAACTCTTGGTGTTAGAGATCACAAGGCGATCACAGCCTATCCTAACCACCGTTCTAATGTCACTATTATTCCTTGTATAGATCAAATGCACTTTAGTTCCTTATAAGGAAGTCACAAGTAGCCAGGAAAACTAACAGGAAAGTCACAAATGAATTGTTTACACCGGTACCTGGACACAGGTGTTGTTGTTGTTGTTGGTGTGAAGGGCAGCGGCTCGCCTCAGCAGCTGTGGTGCTCAGAAAGCAGCAGTAAATCCACGTTATGAGACAGCTGCATCCTGCCATGTTTATTTATCTAAATTCTTATCATATTATTCTTTCAGTTATGGTACATTTAAAATAATAAATAAAACGAAGAAATAAGTAAACACTAGCTAATATTACCAAAAGAAGGCGTCAAAGTTTATATTATATAATTCGTATTTAATGATAAGAGATGTGACAACACTGCTTTTGTTTACATCGAGCGTGACTTGACACAACTGCTGCCAAGTTGTTTGAAATGTAAGCACTTAAGCTTCTGATAATTTAATTAAAATGTATTATTGGAATACAAATTTATAGCCGTTTATAAATATTGTAAATATAGTAGTACTTCCCGCAACATAAGCGAAATAAGTAATAAAAATATTGTAAAATGTCATGAAAGATGGAAATTTGTAAAGGATTAAAAGACAGGTCAAGTATTCATGAGTTTATTGGTTCAATATTGTTGATATATGGTTACAATAAGCTACTACATTGGGCAACAAATGTAGCTGGCTCATTCATCGTCACTCAGCAGGCAGCCTCATGCCAGTATATGGCTCGTCCTGCTCACTGGCTCACCCAAGATCAACCTCACCTTCATCAGTTAATCAGACAGTTAATTTTACTAAAGGTTTTGTTAATAAAGCGAGATTATGAGATAATGTTTAACTGTGTTTAGGTTTTCACTGCCCAGCAATCGTATGATATTACTACATCATTTTTATTCCAAATAAAGTGTAAAACCTACTAAAATGCACTGCAGACCTGAGCATCTCTGGATAGCTTATACTTATTGATAAAAATATAAAAATATGCTAATAGAAAGCTAGAAGATTATAAAGCTCTATAACTACGGGGCTCGACACCATCAACACACTTGAAGATGTGTTATAAGTTATTTTTACGTTAAGTTTAAAAATATCGAAGTGTTTTTAGAGATTACTACAAATCACATCACATGATGTGAACAAACTTGATGTAACTGAAAAAGTGGAATCACATGAGGATAGTTCTTGGATCGCAGATCACCTGGAGCCATATCTGTTGCATGTTTGGAACAGTCAGAGGAGTGAGCTCAGGAACCAGGTCGCAAGGGCTCTTGTGTCGACAAGCTGCGCCTGGAAGGTTAAGTCAGGCTGCCCTCAAAGTCAGGTCACAAGGAATCTGGCTCTATATCAATCAACACCTGGGGAGCAATGTCTGGCGGGCCTCGGGAGCCTGGTCAGGAAAGCTCTGGACGAAGTCAGTTGGGTTTAGCACCGGTTTGATAATGAGAATAATACCCGTTTTATATAAGCACTGCATCAGCTGTACTTTGGACACGAACAAGGAGGTAAACACAGACATTTAGTTAACACGTGACAGCCTCATTAGTTACCGTAAGGCTCAAAGCTTATTTACTGGACTATACAACAAAGTTCGTTAATTACAAATTACTGATATTTATTATGCAATTAATTTTCCCTAAAGAAATTAAGTAGAAATATATGAATTGGACTACACAGAATAACCAGTAATATTTAGCAGATATTTGAACGATGCGCCACAGCCAAACTTATTACTTATTATTTTTTGGCACATGAGCTTCCCAGGGCCAGCTGTGGCGCCATCACTGACCGCAGGAACAGGCGGCCGCGGAGGACTGAGACACTAATTCATGGAATTCTAAATCATACACTAGGCTCAGAAAACTAGCTACAATTAGACGGCTCTTGGCAAACATATGACTAGCAACATTGCTTCAATATATATGTATGAATATATATACAAGACTTTATTAACTTCAGTAATACAAAAATATTTCGTCGAGGTGATATGTGCTTGTTTCATCTTTAGAAAGTATGGTAACAATAATGCCTTGGTAACTCTACTTGTTTGAAAAAATATATATTTTTCTTTATGTACAGCCTTATTCGCTTTAATGAACAAAATTATAGAGAATCATATTTGCAATATTTGGTGGGCAATCGAGGACTAGTGATTTCCTGGAGAAGGAGAATGGAAAATGAAGGAGAGGGAGAATGGAAAGTGTTGTGAAGAATATAATGAAGCGAAAGTAATTTAGAAAAACAAATTTTGCTCGAGCAAGGAAGAAGTGTCCTCTACTGACGGGGACATTGCCGGAGACGACGATCGTCTAATTCGTGTGCTTTTACCCGCTGGCGTCGTGTCATCACTTTTAATGTTAAATTTCTCCAAGGCTCTAGCCACAGCACCGTCGCAGACGCTGCCCCAGGGTCTGACACGACCGTTACCACTAGGATCTACATGGACAGAATTCGACCTAGACCTCCCTTTGTGCCTTGAGGTTCCTGGAGATCCAGAAAGAATGCTTACGGATCTAGAGCGACCTTTCCAGTCTGGCTGTAGCTCCGTGTCTGTGCTGGGGCTGTGGGAACCCTCGCTACCTTCGCTAATCATACTACCAATGTCGCTTCCAGTTGATATGGACCTTACGTATGAAGGTACAGATTTTCTGTTACAGAACCCATCTCCCTCTTCTTCTATAATAGTTAACTCTCCAGAGCCACCAAGCCCTCTCTCTGAGGCAATTTGCAAGCTGTTATTTTTAGATTCTTCACCATCTTCCTTTTCTAATGCATTAAGAAGACGACTGTCTTGATGTGGTTCACTTCGTTCTATCAATGATGAATGTTGTAACTCAGATACTTCTTGTGTAAGTTGTTCATTCCTTGCGTCTGTTATTAACCCACTTGACTCGTTACATTCAGTGCTTTGGATTTGGCCATAGATGATTATACTTGGCTCATCTAGCGAAACATAAGCCTCGTCAATGTCTCCCCGAATTTCTTGTTTAACTAAATTATCATTAACGTCCCCACTTTGCACTAATGGCATCATGTTTTCTGAGAAGACCTTAATTTCTGGAAGGTCTAAAGTTGTGGGTCTTTTAGGCCTTGCTGGTGTTCGCGGACTGTCTAAACTTCCATCAACACTCTCAAGAGAGGACGCCTGGGAGACGTCACTGCCCCCACTTGAGTGCTTTTTGCTCTTGCGTCTTGCGGTTGGTGTTGTGCTTTGTGATCTCTCTTGTGACACACCCGTGTTGTTGCTGTTGTTCTTAGCAAGTCTTAATCTCTCGCTCACGGGACTTCTGTCTAAGTCTACTGAACTACGTCTTCTGCCACTAACGCTACTTCTTCTTTCTTCTCTCTCCTGTTTCTCTAGTCGTTCTTGCTGTCGCTCATGTCGTTCAGCCAAACGCTGCTCCACGTGTGATACTGATCTTCGACGACCACTAGGAGATGAAGCATCTTCAGTGTGTTTCTCTTGTGTTTTGTTATTTGTGCGTGACGCAACTTCGGGGTCACAGACTAAGCTCCCTTTTTGTTTTTCTTTCTCTTCCCTCTCTCTTTCTTTCCTCTCCTTACGCCGTCTTTGTGCTTCTCGTTTCATGCGCTCTGCTCGGTTAACTTTGGGGATTTTTTGCGTGAGCTTCGCTTCAGGTTGCCTGTGAGAATGACGAGGACAGCGCTTGTCACAAATGTCGGCCCGACCACCTCGACCCCCGCCTCGAAGACGCGCTTCGTTTGCCATGTCGCATCGTCCACTCTTCGGAGAGTTCTCTGATGTAATAACACTGTTCATGTTAGTGTTGTGTCTAGTAACAAGGTCATTATAATCATCATCATCCTTGGAAAACCTTGATTCGAAATACCCAAGTTTGTGAGAATAATCAATCCCATCCAACTGATCGATTGCAGCTAAACTTTTGTACATTCTGCATGAGACATCAGCTTCCTTGTCACTAGGAGTAAGCATAGCAATGAATATATTACTGCAACTTTGGTATCTAGAATTTCCTTGACTGAGTTGTGAAAGAGCAGAGAGAACTTCAACTGATTGTGAAAATGACCGAAGACCCATAAGCCTCTCGCGGGATTTGGAAAGACCAAGTTTTGCATCGAAAAGTCTCTCTCTGGATTTTGATATTGTTTTCTTAAGATTTGACATCTGGATCCTCTCTGATAAAACTTCTCGAGATTTAGACATGCTCCTGATACGATCCAGGTTATGTCTTGAGGACGTCCGGGATTCCTGGCGCTGTATAGATGATGGGAAAGCTGGAGACATGAGCGTGACTGGCGAGGTGAGGGTAGAGTTGGGTTCTGGGAAAGGCGGTGGTGGCTGTAGTGGAGTGTTTGGGTGCAAGGGTGGACGACCAATGTCTCTAGTGGGTGAGGTGATCTCTGCTGGCGTCATGCTGAAGGTGGGAGTGGTGGGAGCAGCGGGGACAGATGTCTGCGTCGACAGAGGGGTGGCGGGCGGGTTATGGGTCGCTGGTGTGATTGGTCTTTCCATCTCCTTCTTCATCCAAGCGTGGCTGAGGCATTCCTGCGCACTCATGCGTCGCCTGTTGGAGAAAGACTATGAATATACTTTTTTTGTCAGTGAATAATATTGATTTAATTAGGTTTTATGGATTGTGTTTTGTATGAGGAGTTTGAGTTTATTATGATATAAATTATGCAGCTCTTCTTCTCTCACTGTTACGTCACAAAGCATGTACTAAATTGCTGTAACCTAACTGATGGAGCCACACATAGAAAACGTGGTTGTTTATGAGCCGCTATGATTTATAGTACATAATTTTTGGCCCATTGGGGATTTTGACATCAAAATGCAAATATTTACGAGTACAGGTTGAATTGTCAACACTTACCTGACAATATGTGGCTCCCAGCTCACTATATTATGTAGTGTAAATTTATGGTAAGTTTATGCAATAAAAATTATTTAACTAAAATAAACTGACAAAGAAGAAGTAAGTAAGTGTGTGCCTCACCCAGCACACACCATCCGTGGCAGCCTTATTAGTGAGGGTGTTGACGTAAGAGCCCAAACACACACATGGCTATTACACCCAAGTTTATCTGGTAACTCCAACAGAATTGAAAGTTTTCAATTCTGTTTTCATTTGAAAGCTTCCATTGTTGTTTCACCGATATTTCTTATATTTGTTGCATGAGGGTGAAGAGCCGTGGAGCTCTGAAGTTGACATGTGTTCTCTAACTGTGCTTATGGCAACCTGATTTGTCATTGGATATATTCGTCGCTAGCAACCATATCTCATCCCAGCATGCTGCAATTTTAATGTGCAGGTTCAAACATGACCTTCCAGTATCTTCGAAGTGAAAATTATGAGAATTCTCTCTTAGCTCCTTTTAAGAAGCACAGTTTGAATATTTTTAGTCGGTTCAAGTAGTCAAGTGCTTCAGTTTGCATGCAGTAAAGTATCTGTGTGCGGTTCCCGGCTCATGCAATCTCGACTGACGTAAACGAGGATTTGAGGACCAATATTTCATACATGATAGCACCACAGCTTCGAAGATTACCATCACTGGTGTGGCATCCCTTGTTCTTAGTGTTCTCATGCATGTTCTCTCCAAACATTAGGTCTGTTGACATCATTCCAAAACCTTTAACTTGATCGTTCCTTTCTGTGAGACGTGTCGGTGTCTTACACTCTCTCCATTCACATTTTATCGACGTTGCTTTTTCCGTGCTGAAATAATAGTAATTTGTCACCGCCTGAACGTCATTTTATTTTCCATTGCCCATTGAAGGACTTAACTAATACAGTATCTGATTGTTTACTTTCTGCATCTTTCCCTGAGGCAAATGTCTTATTTATTTTAGTGTTGTCACTGTAGAACGACAAGAAATAGTGACTTGTAATCCTGTGTGTGTCTTGTATGAGGATGAGGACGAATACTTGTACAAGGGCCACACCTTGCACCACACTCACGCTTCATGGTCCCCCGTGGACCTCACGCTTCATGGTCCCCGTGGACCTCACGCTTCATGGTCCTCGTGGACCTCACGCTTCATGGTCCTCGTGGACCTCACGCTTCATGGTCCCCCGTGGACCTCACGCTTCATGGTCCCCCGTGGACCTCACGTTTCATGGTCCTCGTGGACCTCACGCTTCATGGTCCCCCGTGGACCTCACGCTTCATGGTCCTCGTGGACCTCACGCTTCACGATCCCCCGTGGACCTCACGCTTCATGGTCCTCGTGGACCTCACGCTTCATGGTCCTCGTGGACCTCACGCTTCATGGTCCCCCGTGGACCTCACGCTTCATGGTCCTCGTGGACCTCACGCTTCATGGTCCTCGTGGACCTCACGCTTCATGGTCCCCCGTGGACCTCACGCTTCATGGTCCCCGTGGACCTCACGCTTCATGGTCCTCGTGGACCTCACGCTTCATGGTACTCGTGGACCTCACGCTTCATGGTCCCCGTGGACCTTACACTTCATGGTCCCCGTGGACCTCACACTTCATGGTCCCCGTGGACCTCACACTTCATGGTCCCCGTGGACCTCACACTTCATGGTCCCCGTGGACCTCACACTTCATGGTCCTCGTGGATCTCACACTTCATGGTCCCCGTGGACCTCACACTTCATGGTCCTCGTGGACCTCACACTTCATGGTCCCCGTGGACCTCACACTTCATGGTCCCCGTGGACCTCACACTTCATGGTCCCCCGTGGACCTCACACTTCATGGTCCCCGTGGACCTCACACTTCATGGTCCCCGTGGACCTCACACTTCATGGTCCTCGTGGACCTCACACTTCATGTTCCCCGTGGACCTCACGCTTCATGGTCCCCCGTGGACCTCACACTTCATGGTCCCCGTGGACCTCACGCTTCATAGTCCCCGTGGACCTCACACTTCATGGTCCCCGTGGACCTCACGCTTCATGGTCCCCGTGGACCTCACACTTCATGGTCCTCGTGGACCTCACGCTTCATGGTCCCCCGTGGACCTCACGCTTCATGGTCCTCGTGGACCTCACGCTTCATGGTCCTCGTGGACCTCACGCTTCATGGTCCCCCGTGGACCTCACGCTTCATGGTCCCCGTGGACCTCACGCTTCATGGTCCCCGTGGACCTCACACTTCATGGTCCCCGTGGACCTCTCACTTCATGGTCCCCGTGGACCTCACACTTCATGGTCCCCGTGGACCTCACACTTCATGGTCCCCGTGGACCTCACGCTTCATGGTCCCCGTGGACCTCACACTTCATGGTCCCCGTGGACCTCACGCTTCATGGTCCCCGTGGACCTCACACTTCATGGTCCCCGTGGACCTCACACTTCATGGTCCCCCGTGGACCTCACGCTTCATGGTCCCCGTGGACCTCACACTTCATGGTCCTCGTGGACCTCACACTTCATGGTCCCCCGTGGACCTCACACTTCATGGTCCCCCGTGGACCTCACACTTCATGGTCCTCGTGGACCTCACACTTCATGGTCCCCGTGGACCTCACACTTCATGGTCCTCGTGGACCTCACACTTCATGGTCCCCCGTGGACCTCACACTTCATGGTCCCCCGTGGACCTCACACTTCATGGTCCCCCGTGGACCTCACACTTCATGGTCCTCGTGGACCTCACACTTCATGGTCCCCCGTGGACCTCACACTTCATGGTCCCCGTGGACCTCACACTTCATGGTCCCCGTGGACCTCACGCTTCATGGTCCCCGTGGACCTCACACTTCATGGTCCCCGTGGACCTCACGCTTCATGGTCCCCGTGGACCTCACACTTCATGGTCCCCCGTGGACCTCACACTTCATGGTCCCCGTGGACCTCACACTTCATGGTCCCCGTGGACCTCACGCTTCATGGTCCCCGTGGACCTCACGCTTCATGGTCCCCGTGGACCTCACACTTCATGGTCCCCGTGGACCTCACACTTCATGGTCCCCGTGGACCTCACACTTCATGGTCCCCCGTGGACCTCACACTTCATGGTCCCCGTGGACCTCACACTTCATGGTCCCCGTGGACCTCACACTTCATGGTCCTCGTGGACCTCACACTTCATGGTCCCCCGTGGACCTCACACTTCATGGTCCTCGTGGACCTCACACTTCATGGTCCCCCGTGGACCTCACACTTCATGGTCCCCCGTGGACCTCACACTTCATGGTCCCCGTGGACCTCACACTTCATGGTCCCCCGTGGACCTCACACTTCATGGTCCCCGTGGACCTCACACTTCATGGTCCCCGTGGACCTCACACTTCATGGTCCCCCGTGGACCTCACACTTCATGGTCCTCGTGGACCTCACACTTCATGGTCCTCGTGGACCTCACACTTCATGGTCCCCCGTGGACCTCACACTTCATGGTCCTCGTGGACCTCACACTTCATGGTCCTCGTGGACCTCACACTTCATGGTCCCCGTGGACCTCACACTTCATGGTCCCCCGTGGACCTCACACTTCATGGTCCCCCGTGGACCTCACACTTCATGGTCCCCGTGGACCTCACACTTCATGGTCCCCCGTGGACCTCACACTTCATGGTCCCCCGTGGACCTCACACTTCATGGTCCCCCGTGGACCTCACACTTCATGGTCCCCGTGGACCTCACACTTCATGGTCCCCCGTGGACCTCACACTTCATGGTCCCCGTGGACCTCACACTTCATGGTCCCCGTGGACCTCACACTTCATGGTCCCCCGTGGACCTCACACTTCATGGTCCCCGTGGACCTCACACTTCATGGTCCCCGTGGACCTCACGTTTCATGGTCCCCGTGGACCTCACACTTCATGGTCCCCCGTGGACCTCACACTTCATGGTCCCCGTGGACCTCACACTTCATGGTCCTCGTGGACCTCACGCTTCATGGTCCCCGTGGACCTCACACTTCATGGTCCTCGTGGACCTCACGCTTCATGGTCCCCGTGGACCTCACACTTCATGGTCCTCGTGGACCTCACACTTCATGGTCCCCGTGGACCTCACGCTTCATGGTCCCCGTGGACCTCACGCTTCATGGTCCCCGTGGACCTCACACTTCATGGTCCTCGTGGACCTCACACTTCATGGTCCCCGTGGACCTCACGCTTCATGGTCCCCGTGGACCTCACACTTCATGGTCCTCGTGGACCTCACACTTCATGGTCCCCGTGGACCTCACGTTTCATGGTCCTCGTGGACCTCACGCTTCATGGTCCCCGTGGACCTCACGTTTCATGGTCCCCGTGGACCTCACGCTTCATGGTCCCCGTGGACCTCACGCTTCATGGTCCCCGTGGACCTCACGCTTCATGGTCCCCGTGGACCTCACACTTCATGGTCCTCGTGGACCTCACGCTTCATGGTCCCCGTGGACCTCACACTTCATGGTCCTCGTGGACCTCACACTTCATGGTCCCCGTGGACCTCACGTTTCATGGTCCTCGTGGACCTCACGCTTCATGGTCCCCGTGGACCTCACGTTTCATGGTCCTCGTGGACCTCACGCTTCATGGTCCCCGTGGACCTCACGTTTCATGGTCCCCGTGGACCTCACACTTCATGGTCCTCGTGGACCTCACACTTCATGGTCCCCGTGGACCTCACGTTTCATGGTCCTCGTGGACCTCACGCTTCATGGTCCCCGTGGACCTCACGTTTCATGGTCCTCGTGGACCTCACGCTTCATGGTCCCCGTGGACCTCACGTTTCATGGTCCTCGTGGACCTCACGCTTCATGGTCCCCGTGGACCTCACGTTTCATGGTCCTCGTGGACCTCACGCTTCATGGTCCCCGTGGACCTCACGCTTCATGGTCCCCGTGGACCTCACACTTCATGGTCCCCGTGGACCTCACACTTCATGGTCCCCGTGGACCTCACACTTCATGGTCCTCGTGGACCTCACACTTCATGGTCCCCGTGGACCTCACACTTCATGGTCCCCGTGGACCTCACACTTCATGGTCCTCGTGGACCTCACACTTCATGGTCCCCGTGGACCTCACACTTCATGGTCCCCGTGGACCTCACACTTCATGGTCCTCGTGGACCTCACACTTCATGGTCCTCGTGGACCTCACACTTCATGGTCCCCGTGGACCTCACACTTCATGGTCCCCGTGGACCTCACACTTCATGGTCCTCGTGGACCTCACACTTCATGGTCCCCGTGGACCTCACACTTCATGGTCCTCGTGGACCTCACACTTCATGGTCCCCGTGGACCTCACACTTCATGGTCCCCGTGGACCTCACACTTCATGGTCCTCGTGGACCTCACACTTCATGGTCCTCGTGGACCTCACACTTCATGGTCCCCGTGGACCTCACACTTCATGGTCCCCGTGGACCTCACACTTCATGGTCCTCGTGGACCTCACACTTCATGGTCCCCGTGGACCTCACACTTCATGGTCCTCGTGGACCTCACACTTGACGGTGTTTGCTTTACTTGCATCCTTTATGTTTTGTCAGAGCTAAAACTTCACAATGAATACATTTGCATTTTGGTCGGCTTCCAGTGACTCGGTAATATTGTCGAAGTGATTATGAGAGACAAGATCATTCTGCTCTAGCCGTTTTGATCTGATCACTTAACTTATCCTTGTGCTGTCTTAGCATCTGACCAAAGACCTTAATGAAACACTGCGACAGTCTGTAGTTTTCTCTCGATGCTTCCTCACAAGAGGTTGTGAAGTGTGGGGGTGTCCGCTGCCGCCTCCTCTAGGCTCCTCTTCCATACAATTCTGACTGTTCTAATGCTATTTTGCAATTCTTTATAAACAATGAATTCCAGGCATGAAGCTATGCAGCCAAGGACTCACCTAGATGTACTTGCGGGGGTTGAGCTTTGGCTCTTTGGTCCCGCTTCTAAACTGTCAATCAACTGGTGTACAGGTTCCTGAGCCTACTGGGCTCTATCATATCTACACTTGAAACTGTGTATGAAGTCAGCCTCCACCACATCACTGCCTAATGTATTCCACCTGTTAACTACTCTGACACTGAAAAAATTCTTTCTAACGTCTCTGTGGCTCATCTGGGTACTAAGTTTCCACCTGTGTCCCCTTGTTCGTGTCCCACCGTGCTGAAGAGTTTGTCTTTGTCCACCCTGTCAATTCCCCTGATAATTTTGTAGGTGGTTATCATGTCTCCCCTTACTCTTCTGTTTTCCAGGGATGTGAGGTTCAGCTCCTTCAGCCTTTCCTCTTAGCTCATACCTCTCAGTCCCGGGACTAGTCTGGTGGCATACCGCTGAATCTTCTCTAAATTTGTATTGTGTTTAACTAGGTATGGACTCCAGGCTGGAGCTGCATATTCCAGGATTGGTGTGACATAAGTGGTATACAGGATCCTGAACGATTCCTTACACAAGTTTCTAAAGGCAGTTCTATTGTTGGCCAACCTAGCTTATGCCGCTGATGATATCCTTTTGATGTGGGCCTCAGAGGACAGGTTCGGTGTGATATCAACCCCCAGATATTTCTCTTTATTTGACTCTTGCAGGATTTCACCTCCTAGATGATACCGTATGATCAGCCTTCTGCTCCCTTCGCCTAATTTCATTACTTTACACTTTCCTGAGTTGAACTTTAGCAGCCGTTTTCTAGACCATTCCTCCAGTTTGTCCAGGTCATCCTGTAGTCTCTGTCTATCTTCATCTGTCTTGATTCTTCTCATAATTCTTGCATCTTCAACAAACATTGAGAGGAATGAGTCTATACCCTCCGGAAGATCGTTTACGTATATTAGCAACAGGATGGGTCCAAGTACTGAGCCCTGTGGGACTCCCCTGGTGACATCTCACCACTCTGATGTCTCCCCTCCTCACAGTTACTCGCTGTTCCCTGTTGCTTAAATACTCCCTTATCCACTGGAGCACCTTCCCTTTTACTCCTGCCTGTTGCTCCAACTTTTTTAACAGCCTTTTATGGGATACTGTGTCAAAGGCTTTCTGGCAGTCCATGAAAATGCAGTCTGCCCACCCTTCTCTTTCTTGTCTAATTTTTGTTGCCTAGTCATAGAATTCTATTAAACCTGAGACATGAATTACCATCTCTGAATCCATGTTGGTGGTGCGTTACAAAGTTATTTCCCTCCAGATGCTCTACGAGCCTTTTCCTCACGATCTTCTCCATCACCTTGCATGGTATACAAGTTAGGGAAACTGGCCTGTAGTTCAGTGCCTCTTGCCTGTTACCCTTTTTGTACACTGGGACTATGTTAGCTGTCTTTCAACTTTCTGGTAGGTCTCATGTTTCCCGTGACTTGTTATACACCATAGAGAATGGCACACTTAGTGCTTCTGCACCTTCCTTTAGTATCCATGGTGAGATTCTGTCAGGCCCAACAGCCTTTGACACATTCAGCGCCAACAGATTCCTTTTGTGCTCATCACTGGTGAGGTCACATTCCTCCAAGGTTGCTTGGTTTGCCTGCTCTTCATTTAGTGCAGGGGCTTCTTCTTGCTCTTTTGTGAAGACCTCCTGGAATCTCTTGTTGAGTTCTTCACACACTTCCTTGTCATTCTCTGTGTATCTGTTCTCCCCTTTTCTCAGTTTCATCACTTGTTCCTTCACAGCTGTTTTTCCTCCTGATGTGGCTGTGGAGCAGCTTTGGTTGGGTCTTAGCTTTACTCGCGATGTCATTTTCATACTGTCTCTCTGCTTTCCTCCTCACTCTGAGGTACTCATTCCTGGCCCTCAGGTATCTCTCGAACCATGGATTCTTCTGTTACTTTTCGCTTTTCTCCTTTTGGACCGAGATAAACCTGTTTGCAGCTTCCTGGCACTTCTGGGTGACATGATCCATCATATCCTGTACATTCTTGTCTCTAAGTTCTGTTTCCCATGGTATTCCTCTGAGGAGGTTCCTCATCTCGTCATATTTTCCTCTTCGGTAATTTAGTCTTTCCTTTCCGATCCCATCCTTGGATAGGTTATCCCTTCCTCCACCAAGTACTCAAATGTCAGTACACTGTGGTCACTCATTCATATGGAGGCCTCAATTTTGACATCCCTTATTTTTTACTCATTCAGGGTGAATATCAGGTCGAGTCTTGCTGGTTCGTCATTTCCTCTCATTCTTGTGGGTTCCCTGACGTGCTGGCTCAGAAAGTTCCTTGTTGCCACTTCCAAGAGTTTAGCTCTCTGTGTATCTGCACCACCGTGTGGGTCCCCATTCTTCCATTCTATCTTTCCATGGTTGAAATTGCCCATGATAAAGAGTCTTGATCCATTCCTGCAGGCAACTGAAGCTGCTCTCTCTATTATATTATTGGTTGCCATGTTGTTCCTATCAAACTCCTGTCTAGGTTCTCTGTCATTTAGGGGAGGGTTGTAAATGACTGCCACTATTATCTTAGGTCCACCCATTGTTATAGTTCCTGTTATGTAATCTCTGAATCCGTCACAGCTCGGAATTTCCATCTCATGAAAACTCCAGTCCTTTCTTATCAGCAGGGCCACTCCTCCACCTCCTCTCCCTTCCCTCTCTTTCCTTACTATATAGTAGTCCTTCGGAAACACAGCATCTGTTATGACTCCTGACAATTTTGTTTTCGCGAGTCGTATTAAATCTGGGGTTTCTTCTTGCGCCTTTTCCACCAGTTCACTTGCTTTATTGGTAATCCTATCGATGTTTGAGTACATTACCTTGAAGCTCACTTTCCTATATAAATTTTGTGTGTGTGTACTCACCTA
>NC_091179.1:26527613-26595113 GCF_040958095.1 Procambarus clarkii
GAGTTGAACGGTGCGGAGCAAGAAGAAGCAGAGTCTGAATGAACGATCAGAAAACACTGAGAGAGACAGTTGGCGGAAAATCTATATAAAACCAGGAGGGAGCAAGAGAAGCCCTCAACTTGGGTCATAGACACTCAGGCATCATCACAATCACTTGCTGTACCGTACGAGGGGCCTCGTAGCCTGGTGGATAGCGCGCAGGACTCGTAATACTGTGGCGCGGGTTCGATTCCCGCACGAGGCAGAAACAAATGGGCAAAGTTTCTTTCACCCTGAATGCCCCTGTTACCTAGCAGTAAATAGGTACCTGGGAGTTAGTCAGCTGTCACGGGCTGCTTCCTGGGGGTGGAGGCCTGGTCGAGGACCGGGCCGCGGGGACACTAAAGCCCCGAAATCATCTCAAGATAACCTCAAGATAACCGCTCTCTGTATTATTTAACGTTCCGCTGGATGGGGGTGAGTGGCCCAGCAGCTAGTAGACGGCTACAGTTAAAAGAATTTATTGACAAGGGGGACAGGCAAAAGTCAGTGGCTTACCCCATAAGGGGCTAGAGAGATGAGACCTAATGAACGCCTAGACCTACCAGAATATTGATATACTCCCAGAGGTCCTTTGACATAGAACTATATAAAAGACTGTGCCAGTGGCACAGTTCTATACAAGGAGTCACCAGCCTTCAAGACATCTCCTCTAAGCTCTCCAAGGAAAAGTTATAAGTAAAGTTTGGGGTGAATAAGATCCATTTTCCTATACTTTGGGGGCATAAGCAATTAGAAAAAAAACACTATTTTCCAGGGACAAAAACAGTGTTACATTGTGTGAGATGACATCAAGCACAGCACCGTCCAGGCGGCCAGGAGACCCTCCAGGCTGGCAGGAGACCTTCCAGGCTGGCAGGAGACCTTCCAGGCTGGCAGGAGACCTTCTAGGCTGGCTGGGGACCTTCCAGGCTGGCAGGAGACCCTCCAGGCTGGCAGGAGACCTTCTAGGCTGGCAGGGGACCTTCCAGGCTGGCAGGAGACCTTCCAGGCTGGCAGGAGACCCTCCAGGCTGGCAAAAGACCGTCCAGGCTGGCAGGAGACCCTCCAGGTTGCCAGGGGACCTTCCAGGCTGGCAGGAGACCTTCCAGGCTGGCAGGAGACCCTCCAGGCTGGCAGAAGACCCTCCAGGTTGCCAGGGGACCTTCCAGGCTGGCAGGAGACCTTCCAGGCTGGCAGGAGACCCTCCAGGCGGCCAGGAGACCCCCCAGGCTGCCAGGAGACCTTCCAGGCTGGCAGAAGACCTTCCAGGCTGGCAGGAGACCCTCCAGGCTGCCAGGAGACCCTCCAGGCTGGCACGAGACCTTCCAGGCTGGCAGGAGACCTTCCAGGCTGGCAGGAGACCCTCCAGGCTGGCAGGAGACCTTCTAAGCTGGCAGGGGACCTTCCAGGCTGGCAGGAGACCTTCCAGGCTGGCAGGAGACCCTCCAGGCTGGCAAAAGACCGTCCAGGCTGGCAGGAGACCCTCCAGGTTGCCAGGGGACCTTCCAGGCTGGCAGGAGACCTTCCAGGCTGGCAGGAGACCCTCCAGGCTGGCAGAAGACCCTCCAGGTTGCCAGGGGACCTTCCAGGCTGGCAGGAGACCTTCCAGGCCGGCAGGAGACCCTCCAGGCGGCCAGGAGACCCTCCAGGCTGCCAGGAGACCCTCCAGGCTGGCAGGAGACCCTCCAGGCTGCCTGGAGACCCTGCAGGCGGCCAGGAGACCCTCCAGGCGGCCAGGAGACCCTCCAGGCTGGCAGGAGACCCTCCAGGCGGCCAGGAGACCCTCCAGGCTGCCAGGAGACCGTCCAGGCTGCCAGGAGACCCTCCAGGCGGCCAGGAGACCCTCCAGGCTGCCAGGAGACCCTCCAGGCTGGCAGGAGACCTTCCAGGCTGGCAGAAGACCGTCCAGGCTGGCAGGAGACCCTCCAGGCTGGCAGAAGACCGTCCAGGCTGGCAGGAGACCCTCCAGGCTGGCAGAAGACCGTCCAGGCTGGCAGGAGACCCTCCAGGCTGGCAGGAGACCTTCCAGGCTGGCAGGAGACCTTCCAGGCTGGCAGGAGACCTTCCAGGCTGGCAGGAGACCCTCCAGGCTGGCAGGAGACCCTCCAGGCTGCCTGGAGACCCTGCAGGCGGCCAGGAGACCCTCCAGGCGGCCAGGAGACCCTCCAGGCTGGCAGGAGACCCTCCAGGCGGCCAGGAGACCCTCCAGGCTGCCAGGAGACCGTCCAGGCTGCCAGGAGACCCTCCAGGCGGCCAGGAGACCCTCCAGGCTGCCAGGAGACCCTCCAGGCTGGCAGGAGACCCTCCAGGGTGGCAGGAGACCCTCCAGGCGGCCAGGAGACCCTCCAGGCGGCCAGGAGACCCTCCAGGCTGCCAGGAGACCGTCCAGGCGGCCAGGAGACCCTCCAGGCGGCCAGGAGACCCTCCAGGCGGCCAGGAGACCCTCCAGGCTGCCAGGAGACCCTCCAGGCGGCCAGGAGACCCTCCAGGCTGCCAGGAGACCGTCCAGGCTGCCAGGAGACCCTCCAGGCGGCCAGGAGACCCTCCAGGCTGGCAGGAGACCCTCCAGGCTGCCAGGAGACCGTCCAGGCGGCCAGGAGACCGTCCAGGCGGCCAGGAGACCCTCCAGGCGGCCAGGAGACCCTCCAGGCTGGCAGGAGACCCTCCAGGCTGCCAGGAGACCGTCCAGGCGGCCAGGAGACCGTCCAGGCGGCCAGGAGACCCTCCAGGCTGCCAGGAGACCCTCCAGGCGGCCAGGAGACCCTCCAGGCTGCCAGGAGACCGTCCAGGCGGCCAGGAGACTCTCCAGGCGGCCAGGAGACCTTCCAGGCGGCCAGGAGACCCTCCAGGCTGCCAGGAGACCGTCCAGGCTGCCAGGAGACCCTCCAGGCGGCCAGGAGACCCTCCAGGCGGCCAGGAGACCCTCCAGGCGGCCAGGAGACCCTCCAGGCGGCCAGGAGACCCTCCAGGCGGCCAGGAGACCCTCCAGGCGGCCAGGAGACCCTCCAGGCGGCCAGGAGACCCTCCAGGCGGCCAGGAGACCCTCCAGGCTGGCAGAAGACCGTCCAGGCTGGCAGGAGACCCTCCAGGCTGGCAGGAGACCTTCCAGGCTGGCAGGAGACCTTCCAGGCTGGCAGGAGACCCTCCAGGCTGGCAGAAGACCGTCCAGGCTGGCAGGAGACCCTCCAGGCTGGCAGGAGACCTTCCAGGCTGGCAGGAGACCTTCCAGGCTGGCAGGAGACCTTCCAGGCTGGCAGGAGACCCTCCAGGCTGGCAGGAGACCCTCCAGGCTGCCTGGAGACCCTGCAGGCGGCCAGGAGACCCTCCAGGCGGCCAGGAGACCCTCCAGGCTGGCAGGAGACCCTCCAGGCGGCCAGGAGACCCTCCAGGCTGCCAGGAGACCGTCCAGGCTGCCAGGAGACCCTCCAGGCGGCCAGGAGACCCTCCAGGCTGCCAGGAGACCCTCCAGGCTGGCAGGAGACCCTCCAGGGTGGCAGGAGACCCTCCAGGCGGCCAGGAGACCCTCCAGGCGGCCAGGAGACCCTCCAGGCTGCCAGGAGACCGTCCAGGCGGCCAGGAGACCCTCCAGGCGGCCAGGAGACCCTCCAGGCGGCCAGGAGACCCTCCAGGCTGCCAGGAGACCCTCCAGGCGGCCAGGAGACCCTCCAGGCTGCCAGGAGACCGTCCAGGCTGCCAGGAGACCCTCCAGGCGGCCAGGAGACCCTCCAGGCTGGCAGGAGACCCTCCAGGCTGCCAGGAGACCGTCCAGGCGGCCAGGAGACCGTCCAGGCGGCCAGGAGACCCTCCAGGCGGCCAGGAGACCCTCCAGGCTGGCAGGAGACCCTCCAGGCTGCCAGGAGACCGTCCAGGCGGCCAGGAGACCGTCCAGGCGGCCAGGAGACCCTCCAGGCTGCCAGGAGACCCTCCAGGCGGCCAGGAGACCCTCCAGGCTGCCAGGAGACCGTCCAGGCGGCCAGGAGACTCTCCAGGCGGCCAGGAGACCTTCCAGGCGGCCAGGAGACCCTCCAGGCTGCCAGGAGACCGTCCAGGCTGCCAGGAGACCCTCCAGGCGGCCAGGAGACCCTCCAGGCGGCCAGGAGACCCTCCAGGCGGCCAGGAGACCCTCCAGGCGGCCAGGAGACCCTCCAGGCGGCCAGGAGACCCTCCAGGCGGCCAGGAGACCCTCCAGGCTGCCAGGAGACCGTCCAGGCGGCCAGGAGACCCTCCAGGCGGCCAGGAGACCCTCCAGGCGGCCAGGAGACCGTCCAGGCGGCCAGGAGACCGTCCAGGCGGCCAGGAGACCCTCCAGGCGGCCAGGAGACCCTCCAGGCGGCCAGGAGACCGTCCAGGCGGCCAGGAGACCCTCCAGGCGGCCAGGAGACCGTCCAGGCTGCCAGGAGACCGTCCAGGCGGCCAGGAGACCCTCCAGGCGGCCAGGAGACCCTCCAGGCGGCCAGGAGACCGTCCAGGCGGCCAGGAGACCCTCCAGGCGGCCAGGAGACCCTCCAGGCGGCCAGGAGACCGTCCAGGCGGCCAGGAGACCCTCCAGGCGGCCAGGAGACCGTCCAGGCGGCCAGGAGACCCTCCAGGCTGCCAGGAGACCGTCCAGGCGGCCAGGAGACCCTCCAGGCTGCCAGGAGACCCTCCAGGCTGGTACTTACCACATGTCCGTTTTCTTAGTGATGGGCTCGTAGAGCAGGATCTCGGGAGCTGTGGGGAGAAGACACACATTAACATCTCACCTCTCTACTTATTATTATATATCTTTATATTTTTTATCAATAAGCACACACACAAATGTGTATATATATATATATGCGAACATGCCTGAATGGCTTATATATGTGTGTATATATATATATATATATATATATATATATATATATATATATATATATATATATATATATATATATATATATATATTATTAAATATGACCGAAAAAGTAAGATTAATAATTCTAACACGAATTTTCTCAATCTTTCGTACATTACGCTTCACTGTTGGAGGTAAATCAAAAATCACTTCTCCAAAATTCATTTTTATTTCTAGTCTGACGCGACACGGGCGCGTTTCGTAAAACTTATTACATTTTCAAAGACTTCACAAATACACAACTGATTAGAACTTACGTCTCTCTGATATTATATCTACATTTGAGTGAGGTGGGAAGGATGATGTGGCATTAACACAAGACAGAACAAGAGGGGATATTAATAGGGTATTAAAAGTATCAACACAAGACAGAACAGAAAACAATGGGTATTGAATAGAAGTGTTTGTAGAAAGCCTATTGGTCCATATTTCTTGATGCTTCTATATTGGAGCGGAGTCTTGAGGTGGGTAGAATATAGTTGTGTATATAATATAATATAGTTATAATATAGTGAATATAATATAGTTATATTCACAACTATATTCTACCCACCTCAAGACTCCGCTCCAATATAGAAGCATCAAGAAATATGGACCAATAGGCTTTCTACAAACACTTCTATTCAATACCCATTGTTTTCTGTTCTGTCTTGTGTTGATACTTTTAATACCCTATTAATATCCCCTGTTCTGTCTTGTGTTAATGCCACATCATCCTTCCCACCTCACTCAAATGTAGATATAATATCAGAGAGATGTAAGTTCTAAACAGTTGTGTATTTGTGAAGTCTTTGAAAATGTAATAAGTTTTACGAAACGCGCCCGTGTCGCGTCAGACTAGAAATAAAAATGAATTTTGGAGAAGTGATTTTTGATTTACCTCCAACAGTGAAGCGTAATGTACGAAAGATTGAGAAAATTCGTGTTAGAATTATTAATCTTACTTTTTCGGTCATATTTAATAATATATGTCTACAGGAAAGACTGCTACCAAAATATACTAATATATATATATATATATATATATATATATATATATATATATATATATATATATATATATATATATATATATATATATATATATATATATATATGTCGTACCTACTAGCCAGAACGCACTTCTCAGCCTACTATGCAAGGCCCGATTTGCCTAATAAGCCAAGTTTTCATGAATTAATTGTTTTTGGACTACCTAACCTACCTAACCTAACCTAACCTAACTTTTTCAGCTACCTAACCTAACCTAACCTACAAAGATAGGTTAGGTTAGGTTAGGTAGGGTTGGTTAGGTTTGGTCATATATCTACGTTAATTTTAACTCCAATAAAAAAAAATTGACCTCATACATAGTGAAATGGGTAGCTTTATCTTTTCATAAGAAAAAAATTAGAAAAAATATATTATTTCAGGAAAACTTGGATTATTAGGCAAATCGGGCCTTGCATACTAGGCCGAGAAGTGCGTTCTGGCTACTAGGTACGACATATATATATATATATATATATATATATATATATATATATATATATATATAGAGAGAGAGAGAGAGAGAGAGAGAGAGAGAGAGAGAGAGAGAGAGAGAGAGAGGGAGAGAGAGAGAGAAAGGGGGGGTACCACCTCTTGTGCAATTGCTGGGACCCACAGCCTCAAAGAAGGGAACACAGAGCATTCAGAGAAAAACTTGTCATTTACAAGGTTATACAGTTACATATCTGATTGTTTACAAAAAGAGAACATTAAGAGGAAATAAGGGAAAGTTTGTTTCCTAGAGGCTGTAGATTTCCCCGAACTCCTCCGACGCCGGGCAGGAACCGAGGATGCAGCCGGCATTCCCCCTCTGGATCACGACACTGAGGCGCTGAAAGAGAAAACTTGCCGCTCTAGGGTCTCTTGTAGTGTCAATGAGCTTGGAACCAAGATCCTTAAGAAATCTTCTTGCACTCTCTCCCCATAGACCTAGGGTCTCAGATCCTATTGGAACGAAGTTGTACCGATGATCTATTCCCATGTACTTGACTGACTTGTCTCTTTCTCTGCGTGTCGCCGCGGCTCCTGCTGTGCCGGCAGAGAGGTTGATGTATGTGGTTGCCAGGGTGGATACGCAAGTATAGTCCCATGCCAACTGTCTGCCACCCTTCCACGGTCGCAGTGTGATTCCATCTGGTAGGCCGGCAAAGATAGCAGAGTTACGGTTCAATAAATTGCGGGGGCTCTCTCTCTGCTGGTCACTGGGAAGAGGCAAGGCTCCTTTTAATGATGTCATTGACTTCGTCGTATCAAGTGTGCCAACCACCAGATTTTCCACAGTGCAGGCCATGCAATCCATATTCGTCAGCATCTGCCTCGCTGCAAATACACCTGTGAACAGTGTGGATAGGGGCAGCAAGGCGGAGAGCGACTGC
The DNA here is from genome assembly GCF_040958095.1 of Procambarus clarkii. NCBI lineage: Eukaryota > Metazoa > Arthropoda > Malacostraca > Decapoda > Cambaridae > Procambarus > Procambarus clarkii. The sequence continues at coordinate 26,534,916 of NC_091179.1, forward strand.
AAAACGGAGCTCCTGCGGATCAAGACGTGTGCCTGTCGCAGACATAGGGACTGCCAAAAGCAAGTCCCCTGCATGGGGAGCCTGCACAGCTGTGAGGCGTGCACGGTCACTGGGGGTTGTTGCTGCCTCCAGCAGAGCTGTGGCTTCTTTGTCTACAATGGGGCTGTCCCAACTGGATTGTTTCTTTGCTTTCGGCATGGCTGGTCTGAGTGCTGGTCTGCCATGGCACCCCATTTTGTGTCGCATATTATATATATATATATATATATATATATATATATATATATATATATATATATATATATATATATATATATATATATTGGTAGCAGTCTTTTTTGCAGATATATATTACTGAATGTGATCAAAAAGGTGAAATCAGGCTTAGGGCCCACTGGGCGGGCCCTAAGCCTCTGGCTGGCCCACTGGGCGGGCCCTAAGCCTCTGGCTGGCCCACTGGGCGGGCCCTAAGCCTCTGGCTGGTCCACTGGGCGGGCCCTAAGCCTCTGGCTGGCTCACTGGGCTTGCCCTAAGCCTCTGGCTGGCCCACTGGGCGGGCCCTAAACCTCTGGCTGGCCCACTGGGCGGGCCCTAAGCCTCTGGCTGGCCCACTGGGCGGGCCCTAAGCCTCTGGCTGGTCCACTGGGCGGGCCCTAAGCCTCTGGCTGGCTCACTGGGCTTGCCCTAAGCCTCTGGCTGGCCCACTGGGCGGGCCCTAAACCTCTGGCTGGCCCACTGGGCGGGCCCTAAGTCTCTGGCTGGCCCACTGGGAGGGCCCTAAGTCTCTAGCTGGCCTACTGGGCGGGCCCTAAGTCTCTGGCTGGCCCACTTGGCGGGCCCTAAGCCTCTGGCTGGTCCACTGGGCGGGCCCTAAGCCTCTGGTTGGCCCACTGGGCGGGCCCTAAGCCTCTGGCTGGCCCACTGGGCGGGCCCTAAGTCTCTGGCTGGTCTACTGGGCGGGCCCTAAGCCTCTGGCTGGCCCACTGGGCGGGCCCTAAGCCTCTGGCTGGTCCACTGGGCGGGCCCTAAGCCTCTGGCTGGCTCACTGGGCTTGCCCTAAGCCTCTGGCTGGCCCACTGGGCGGGCCCTAAACCTCTGGCTGGCCCACTGGGCGGGCCCTAAGTCTCTGGCTGGCCCACTGGGAGGGCCCTAAGTCTCTAGCTGGCCTACTGGGCGGGCCCTAAGTCTCTGGCTGGCCCACTTGGCGGGCCCTAAGCCTCTGGCTGGTCCACTGGGCGGGCCCTAAGCCTCTGGTTGGCCCACTGGGCGGGCCCTAAGCCTCTGGCTGGCCCACTGGGCGGGCCCTAAGTCTCTGGCTGGTCTACTGGGCGGGCCCTAAGTCTCTGGCTGGCCCACTGGGCGGGCCCTAAGCCTCTGGTTGGCCCACTGGGCGGGCCCTAAGCCTCTGGCTGGCCCACTGGGCGGGCCCTAAGCCTCTGGCTGGCCCACTGGGCGGGCCCAAAGCCTCTGGCTGGCCCACTAAGTGTTGCTTGTTTCTGTTTTACTTGGGCGGAGTATGAGTATTTATGACTCGTATGGTCGCTTCACTAAGATTTTGCCATATGTGTTTAACAACTTCTGCTCTGTTGAATCTAAGTTGAAATCTTAATGGGTTTGTAACTGTGCACTGTGTTAGATAATGTTCCAGTGGTCTGTTGTGGGTGTAACTGTGCACTGTGTTAGATAATGTTCCAGTGGTCTGTTGTGGCTGTAACTGTGCACTGTGTTAGATAATGTTCCAGTGGTCTGTTGTGGTTGTAACTGTGCACTGTGTTAGATAATGTTCCAGTGGTCTGTTGTGGCTGTAACTGTGCACTGTGTTAGATAATGTTCCAGTGGTCTGTTGTGGTTGTAACTGTGCACTGTGTTAGATAATGTTCCAGTGGTCTGTTGTGGTTGTAACTGTGCACTGTGTTAGATAATGTTCCAGTGATCTGTTGTGGTTGTAACTGTGCACTGTGTTAGATAATGTTCCAGTGGTCTGTTGTGGTTGTAACTGTGCACTGTGTTAGATAATGTTCCAGTGGTCTGTTGTGGTTGTAACTGTGCACTGTGTTAGATAATGTTCCAGTGGTCTGTTGTGGCTGTAACTGTGCACTGTGTTAGATAATGTTCCAGTGGTCTGTCGGGCATTTCTCCACAGTGCTGACATTTCCTCTCATCTTCCGGAACCTGTAAGCCTATTTCCCATGCACATGGGTATCCAAGCCTGATGCGATGTAAGTGTACTTCTGTTGTTCTACTGTTCCCTTTCATCAAACTAAGTGGTTCGTAGTTGGTTGAATTCTTGTACCAACCCGCAGATCCTGATGTTGCAACTGCTGTGTTGTGGTCACTGTACATCAGCTGCATTGCTCTGTTTCTAGTTACTTTCTAAATCTGTGATAGACTCTGTGGTATGTAAATGTCTACATTTCTTCTCTTAGCTGCAAGTTTTGCAGCTTCGTCTGCAATGTCATTTCCTATTATTCCCACATGACTTGGCACCCAGTTGATAAGTACCCGTCGGCCTTGTCGTTTGAGTGTTTGCATTAATGATATGACATTTGTGGTCAGATGGATGTTATCACATATATGTTCTTGTTGCAAGATTTCAATGGCAGTTCTTGAATCTGTATGTATGATAACATGTTCTCGGTGTTCATGTTTCAAAGCCTTTTGAGTGGCTAGCATCTCTGTTTGTAAAGTCGAACACCCATTTGAGAGCCTCCAACTATTTACAGAGTTTCCTGCTTTAACTGCAGCTCCGGTTAATTGTTCCTGCTGGTCTACTGATCCATCTGTGAAGTAAGTGAAGCTGTCGGATGCCAAGTTTGCTTCTATATGCATCTGTGCAATGTTACGTAGCAGATGAGGATTTGTCTGGCTCTTTTTTCCTTCAAGAGCCATAATCTTAAAGTCTGCTGGCAGAGATTCCCAAGGGGCTTGCATAACAAAGTCTGCATGTATTTCGTCGACACCCTTCTCAGTGATTGTGTTTGTTATATCGAAAGTATTGATGGTGTTTATCGCACAATGGGTCCACCTGTTGCTATTGGAGGCTCTTCTGTCCAGAGTTAGTGCTCCAGTGATTATATCTTTAAGTGAACTGATTCTTGGTCTAGTCAATATCTTGGTCAGTATGCACGGCTAAGAGAGGCGTTTCGTTAACTCTTGATAACATTGTAAAAAGCAGAGTTCGAATGATTACAAAGTTTGTTGCTGCATGATATTACCCCGAGGATGAGGTCAAGGTGAAGCACCGCACTAATAGGTCCACCTGGTCGTTCTCCTGTTTGTAAGACGGATGGGGAAGTATGTGGCATGTTCCGTCATGTTGTGGTAGTTGGCAGAGTGTAATGTGGTGCTAGTTGGCTAAACACACCGAAACTACGACGTTGGTACAACGTTCGAACAAGTTTTAACACCTAACCAGTCATAACAACCAATATAGCAAGTTGTAACAACGTTCTAATACGTCATAAACACGTTAGGCCAAGATGTAACAACTTTATTACAAGTTGTAACAAGCGGAAAATAGAGACAGTTACGGTTTGTGTTTCCAGGGAGTTGGCTAATGATAGATGGCTTGGTGTGCTCGACGTATAATGCCTCGCCCATCTCCAGTCTTCTGCTCTCGCTGTATCTGTCAATTATTTTGGTGTTGTTTGTCAGGACATCTCTAGTGATGGTCTGGGTATGTATAGAGACAACATCTTCCTTAATACAGCCTTCCTGCGTGTGACTGGTTGATACCTGGTTGATGGGGTTCTGGGAGTTCTTCTACTCCCCAAGCCCGGCCCGAGGCCAGGCTTGACTTGTGAGAGTTTGGTCCACCAGGCTGTTGCTTGGAGCGGCCCGCAGGCCCACATATACCTGGATGATGGGGTTCTGGGAGTTCTATTCCCCAAGCCCGGCCCAAGGCCAGGCTTGACTTGTGAGAGTTTGGTCCACCAGGTTGTTGCTTGGAGCGGCCCGAAGGACCACATATACCTGGATGATGGGGTTCTGGGAGTTCTTCTACTCCCCAAGCCCGGCCCGAGGCCAGGCTTGACTTGTGAGAGTTTGGTCCACCAGGCTGTTGCTTGGAGCGGCCCGCAGGCCCACATACCCACCACAGCCCGGTTGGTCCGGCACTCCTTGGAGGCGTTAGGCACTGTTAGACGTCTTGAAAGGGATGTTGTTGTTTTGCCAATATATTAAATTAGTTTGGGCTGACAGTCCCCAAGTGGGCATGTGAAAGCAAAGATGACATTCATCTCTCTCAAGGAGTTGTGTTTGGTATCAGCAGAGGTCTTCATGAGAAAGTTGGCGTCTTCTTGCTCTTATACAATATTATTTGTTCAATCTTCACCTGGTGTCAGTAGGCAGAACCATTGACACAAATGTGACCCCCATAGCTTGTGTCGTCACGTTGGTGGCTATACAAGCTATGTCACCTATAGCAACTACACCACCACCAACACAGTACTAACCAACATAGTCAGGTGTGCCCAGGACCACCACCAACACAGTACTAACCAACATAGTCAGGTGTGCCCAGGACCACCAACAACACAGTACTAACCAACATAGTCAGGTGTGCCCAGGACCACCACCAACACAGTACTAACCAACATAGTCAGGTGTGCCCAGGACCACCACCACCAACACAGTACTAACCAACATAGTCAGGTGTGCCCAGGACCACCACCAACACAGTACTAACCAACATAGTCAGGTGTGCCCAGGACCACCACCAACACAGTACTAACCAACATAGTCAGGTGTGCCCAGGACCACCACCAACACAGTACTAACCAACATAGTCAGGTGTGCCCAGGACCACCACCAACAACACAATACTAACCAACATAGTCAGGTGTGCCCAGGACCACCACCACCAACACAGTACTAACCAACATAGTCAGGTGTGCCCAGGACCACCACCAACACAGTACTAACCAACATAGTCAGGTGTGCCCAGGATCACCAACAACACAATACTAACCAACATAGTCAGGTGTGCCCAGGACCACCACCAACACAGTACTGACCAACATAGTCAGGTGTGCCCAGGACCACCACCAACACAGTACTAACCAACATAGTCAGGTGTGCCCAGGACCACCACCAACACAGTACTGACCAACATAGTCAGGTGTGCCCAGGACCACCACCAACACAGTACTAACCAACATAGTCAGGTGTGCCCAGGACCACCACCAACACAGTACTAACCAACATAGTCAGGTGTGCCCAGGATCTCCCTCACTTCTCGTCCCGGCGTCAACACTCGCGAGATCTCGAAGTCGCAAAGCTTGACGGCGCAGTCAGGGAACTCCCCCATCAGCACCAGGTTTTGTGGCTGTTGGAGAAGATGAGGGAGTGTTGGTGAGACAGTGTTGGTGATAATGTTATTGTTGGAGAACATGAGGGAGTGTTGGTGAGACAGTGTTGGTGATAATGTTATTGTTGGAGAACATGAGGGAGTGTTGGTGAGACAGTGTTGGTGATAATGTTATTGTTGGAGAACATGAGGGAGTGTTGGTGAGATAGTGTTGGTGATAATGTTATTGTTGGAGAACATGAGGGAGTGTTGGTGAGATAGTGTTGGTGATAATGTTATTGTTGGAGAACATGAGGGAGTGTTGGTGAGATAGTGTTGGTGATAGTGTTATTGTTGGAGAACATGAGGGAGTGTTGGTGATAGTGCTATTGTTGGAGAACATGAGGGAGTGTTGGTGAGATAGTGTTGGTGATAATGCTATTGTTGGAGAAGATGAGGGAGTGTTGGTGAGATAGTGTTGGTGATAATGTTATTGTTGGAGAAGATGAGGGAGTGTTGGTGAGACAGTGTTGGTGATAATGTTATTGTTGGAGAAGATGAGGGAGTGTTGGTGAGATAGTATTGGTGATAATGTTATTGTTGGAGAAGATGAGGGAGTGTTGGTGATAATGTTATTGTTGGAGAACATGAGGGAGTGTTGGTGATAGTGCTATTGTTGGAGAAGATGAGGGAGTGTTGGTGAGATAGTGTTGGTGATAATGTTATTGTTGGAGAACATGAGGGAGTGTTGGTGATAGTGCTATTGTTGGAGAAGATGAGGGAGTGTTGGTGATAGTGCTATTGTTGGAGAAGATGAGGGAGTGTTGGTGAGATAGTGTTGGTGATAGTGCTATTGTTGGAGAAGATGAGGGAGTGTTGGTGAGATAGTGTTGGTGATAATGTTATTGTTGGAGAAGATGAGGGAGTGTTGGTGAGATAGTATTGGTGATAATGTTATTGTTGGAGAAGATGAGGGAGTGTTGGTGAGATAGTGTTGGTGATAATGTTATTGTTGGAGAACATGAGGGAGTGTTGGTGATAGTGCTATTGTTGGAGAAGATGAGGGAGTGTTGGTGAGATAGTGTTGGTGATAATGTTATTGTTGGAGAACATGAGGGAGTGTTGGTGATAGTGCTATTGTTGGAGAAGATGAGGGAGTGTTGGTGAGATAGTGTTGGTGATAATGTTATTGTTGGAGAACATGAGGGAGTGTTGGTGATAGTGCTATTGTTGGAGAAGATGAGGGAGTGTTGGTGAGATAGTGTTGGTGATAATGTTATTGTTGGAGAACATGAGGGAGTGTTGGTGATAGTGCTATTGTTGGAGAAGATGAGGGAGTGTTGGTGAGATAGTGTTGGTGATAATGTTATTGTTGGAGAACATGAGGGAGTGTTGGTGATAGTGCTATTGTTGGAGAAGATGAGGGAGTGTTGGTGAGATAGTGTTGGTGATAATGTTATTGTTGGAGAACATGAGGGAGTGTTGGTGATAGTGCTATTGTTGGAGAAGATGAGGGAGTGTTGGTGATAATGTTATTGTTGGAGAACATGAGGGAGTGTTGGTGATAGTGCTATTGTTGGAGAAGATGAGGGAGTGTTGGTGAGATAGTGTTGGTGATAATGTTATTGTTGGAGAACATGAGGGAGTGTTGGTGATAGTGCTATTGTTGGAGAAGATGAGGGAGTGTTGGTGAGATAGTGTTGGTGATAATGTTATTGTTGGAGAACATGAGGGAGTGTTGGTGATAGTGCTATTGTTGGAGAAGATGAGGGAGTGTTGGTGATAGTGCTATTGTTGGAGAAGATGAGGGAGTGTTGGTGAGATAGTGTTGGTGATAATGTTATTGTTGGAGAAGATGAGGGAGTGTTGGTGAGATAGTGTTGGTGATAGTGCTATTGTTGGAGAAGATGAGGGAGTGTTGGTGAGATAGTGTTGGTGATAGTGCTATTGTTGGAGAAGATGAGGGAGTGTTGGTGAGATAGTGTTGGTGATAGTGCTATTGTTGGAGAAGATGAGGGAGTGTTGGTGAGATAGTGTTGGTGATAGTGCCAGCATTCCAGCCCAAAATGCTATAATAAAGTACCCATAGTAATGATATGGTTCATAGCACAAACATGTCGAGATGGACCGTCACTTTTTGTATTACTGAATTTGGACAAACCGGAACACCGTTTATGTATTTAACCTAACCTAACTTAACCTATCTTAACCTAACTTAATCTAACCTAACTTAACCTAACTTAACGTAACTTAACCTAACCTATCCTATCCTAACCTATCGTAATCTAACCTAATCTAACCTAATTTATCTTAACCTAACCTAACCTAACCAAACCTAACCTAACCTAACCAAAAGGGACCTCGTAGCCTGGTGAATAGCGCGCAGGACTCGTAATTCTGTGGCGCGGGTTCGATTCCCGCACGAGGCAGAAACAAATGGGCAAAGTTTCTTTCACCCTGAGTGCCCCTGTTACCTAGCAGTAAATAGGTACCTGGGTGTTAGTTAGCTGTCACGGGCTGCTTCCTGGGGGTGGAGGCCTGGTCAAGGACCGGGCCGCGGGGACACTAAAGCCCCGAAATCAACTCAAGATAACCTCAAGATAACCTAACCTAACCTATCCTAACCTAACCTAACCCAACGATCCTAACACGCTCTCTGAGGCCCAACATAGTACATATATGGTCTATTCTTGTCCTAAGAACATTCAAGTTTGGTTTTTAGCTTCATTTTTGTCCAGACTCTATAAAAGTAGTTCCAAAAATGCCTCCCTGGCGCTCCGTCACTGCACAGTGGTACGGTCCACCACACATGGTACAAGCAGTACGGTCATTAGTGGAGGCCGCCGTGACGAGCACAGCTGGCAGGTGTTGGACACGTGTGTGATGATAACACCTGGCAGGTGTTGGACACGTGTGTGATGATAACACCTGGCAGGTGTTGGACACGTGTGTGATGATAACACCTGGCAGGTGTTGGACACGTGTGTGATGATAACACCTGTCAGGTAATGATGGAAAAATATATGGCTTTTAGCCTAGGTAATAATAATGGTAATTACAGCCTTAGCTTAGTTAATAATAGTGATAATAATAGCTTTAGTTTAGGTAATTAGTTTAGGTAATTTAGGTAGTTTAGTGGTAATAATGGTCTTAGCCTAGGTAATGAGCAAATTCAACCAGCGCCGTAATGAAGGTTCGAACCTGTGTGCTGGGAGTTTCCAGGCGAGCTCTAGTCGACTGTACCATGACATGGTAAAAGAAAAAGTGCTTTGGGGGGAGGGGGGATTGTGTGAAACCCCGGTTAGGCTTCAGTGGAAGCCTCGGGATCCTCGTGAGGGGCAGTAGTACTCTAGGTTGCAATTCTTTTCACCATGTCGCGGGTGTTGTTGACTAGAACGCGTCTGGGAACACCCAGGACATAAGTTCGAACCCTGATCACGGCTCCTGTTGGATTTGTACATTGACATATCACGTTTATGTGATATCTCTGTGGGATAATAATGGTTATAATAGTTACCAGATAACAGTTGGATAATGATTAAATTACCAAGTGTGAATGCGAGAAGGGTCTAAGAATCTACACTACTAAGAATATTAAACCAAAACTTCAATACATAATAGAAGGAATAATAAAGTAAATAGGATACTGGGATTTATTTCCATTAAAAATTAAGAACTATTAAAAACAATATATCAACTATTCATCAATAATATCTTCTTGATCTTGTTAGGACACATTAACATCACTCAGTTTACTGTTGGGTTGCTTACTGGAGAGTGGACGGGCCGTCGTGTGGACCCGGACACAGAACGTTGACAAAACTTATCGTAGAAAGTGGAAACCGTCCTTACGAAGAGAGCTTTAAAAGCTTAATTTACATTCTCTAAAAGATCGAATATTAAAGGTTGACTGAAGTAAATAAATGGATGAAAGAGTAAGCCATCGCTGTAAATTGTTATCAATTTAAATATAACAACACAAAACAATGGATATTAATTGCATAAGTTTACATTCCGGGAAAGACCTGGATAAATACTGGTTTGGAAATAGGGTTATTGACTTATGGAAGAAATTACAGGTAGCCTAATAGACGTGGGATTGCTGGATTGTTTTAATATATATATATATATATATATATATATATATATATATATATATATATATATATATATATATATATATATATATATATATATATATATATATATATATTGTCACGAGAATCTCCCTAGAGAAGGAGATTGAGGCTATTCCATCTCCGCCTGTTCAACCACACAACGTCTGCATATTCAAGAATAGAGAATTAACAACAAGAACAACAACTATATTGCCCTGAAAGCCACGTCTAGACGAGCCTCTACCACCCTACCTGCCCCAGTACCCGTGACCCCGACGCACCTGTCGTCTGGGAGTCGCCCCACTCCCTGGTTAACAAGCACATTGCTCGTTTCTACCTGCCGGCCTCCAATTATCGAGACACCAGCGCCACCTGCACGGTCAATTCCCAGTAAATATAGAAGCCAGCCAGCAGGGGAGACATCTCCCGTCATGCAGGGTGTAGTCGCACCTCCACAGATCTCCAGTATCATCTATTGATACTGATAATGGCTCGAAAGGGCCACCACTTAGGGGCTATTCATGCCCATGCCACCTTTTGGGTGGCTTAATCTTCATCAATCAATCAATCAGCCACCAGTAGACTATTCTCCAGTGCTCTACCGGCTATATATCAGCTCTCACACTACCCCATGTGGTGGTAGATTTAAGCCGTTTGTAAATAATATTTCAGCACCAGTTATTTTGATCTTAACGTAACGTTCACTTGTCTGTTTGTTTTAATTTTTTGCACTGTGTTATTAAGCCAAGACATTGAGAAGTTTATTGCATGTAAAATTGCTAGTCCTCTTTTGGTCATAGTAAAGGATTTAAATTTTTAAATACTTTTTTAATTTTATTTACTTTTACTTAATTTTACTTTAATTTACTTTTTTTTAGTAAAGTCTAGCAAAGGTTAGACATATATATGAATGACTGACTGTGGGTAATTATAATTCTAAGCGGCCTTGTTTAGGCCGACAGACCTTCGGCTAGGGGGTGGGTGTGGGGGAGGGGCGGCCACACCTGCCAGGAGGTAGGTGTGGGGGAGGGGCGGCCACACCTGCCAGGAGGTGAGTCTGGGGTGGTGGCCACACCTGCCAGGAGGTGAGTCTGGGGTGGTGGCCACACCTGCCAGGATATGTGTGTGGTAGAGGGGCGGCCACACCTGCCAGGATATGTGTGTGGGGGTGTGGCCACACCTGCCAGGAGAGCCTGCAACAGATGGTTCGCTCCTCATTCACGCCATATACAGCTTGGAGAAAGCCACATATATACATATATATATATATATATATATATATATATATATATATATATATATATATATATATATATAATATATATATATATATATATATAATTCATACGTCATGCAGAACAAACACATATGAGGACCAGCTGCAACAGATGGCCATCTTGCACAAATTCACTCCCCCCACTAAATTATGCCCTGTTCAAAATGCAACATATCAATCAGAGTCGCTCGGTCCAGCGACGACCACCGACCAGCCCAGCGGGAGAGTGGACCTCGGATAATAGGCACCAACTCCGGTCCTTACACCCCACGACTGCCAATTAGCCGGAGTCTGAATGAACAATCACCGTGAACAACAGTGACTGGCAAGGTGCGCGCGGATCCAAGATATTTATGTGAGATGTTCCCAGGTTAAACAACAGCTGAGAGAGAGAGAGAGAGAGAGAGAGAGAGAGAGAGAGAGAGAGAGAGAGAGAGAGAGAGAGAGAGAGAGAGAGAGAGAGAGAGAGAGAGAGAGGGAGGGAGAGAGAAAGAGAGAGAGAGAGAGCGAGAGAGAGAGAGAGAGAGAGAGAGAGAGAGAGAGAGAGAGAGAGAGAGAGAGAGAGAGAGAGAGAGAGAGAGAGAGAGAGAGAGAGAGAGAGAGAGAGGGAGAGGGAGAGAGAGAGTTACAACTGCGATCTACAAGCAGTTGTAACTGCTTGTAGGACAGCCTGTTGTGTTCCCTTGGCTACCACTGTTGGCTCCAGCCTGTTGTGTTCCCCCTGGCCACCCCTGTTGGCACCAGCCTGTTGTGTTCCTTGGCCACCACTGTTAGCACCAGCCTGTTGTGTACCCCCTGGCCACCACTGTTGGCTCCAGCCTGTTGTGTTCCCTGGCCACCCCTGTTGGCACCAGCCTGTTGTGTTCCTTGGCCACCCCTGTTGGCACCAGCCTGTTGTGTTCCTTGGCCACCCCTGTTGGCACCAGCCTGTTGTGTACCCCCTGGCCACCACTGTTGGCACCAGCCTGTTGTGTTCCCTTGGCCACCACTGTTGGCTCCAGCCTGTTGTGTACCCCCTGGCCACCACTGTTGGCACCAGCCTGTTGTGTACCCCCTGGCCACCACTGTTGGCACCAGCCTGTTGTGTTCCCTGGCCACCACTGTTGGCACCAACCTGTTGTGTACCCCCTGGCCACCACTGTTGGCACCAGCCTGTTGTGTACCCCCTGGCCACCACTGTTGGCACCAACCTGTTGTGTACCCCCTGGCCACCACTGTTGGCACCAACCTGTTGTGTACCCCCTGGCCACCTCTGTTGGCTCCAGCCTGTTGTGTTCCCCCCTGGCCACCACTGTTGGCACCAGCCTGTTGTGTTCCCCCCTGGCCACCCCTGTTGGCACCAGCCTGTTGTGTTCACCCTTGGCCACCACTGTTGGCACCAGCCTGTTGTGTTCCCCTCTGGCCACCCCTGTTGGCACCAGCCTGTTGTGTACCCCCTGGCCACCACTGTTGGCACCAGCCTGTTGTGTTCCCTTGGCCACCCCTGTTGGCACCAGCCTGTTGTGTTCACCCTTGGCCACCACTGTTGGCACCAACCTGTTGTGTACCCCCTGGCCACCACTGTTGGCACCAGCCTGTTGTGTACCCCCTGGCCACCACTGTTGGCTCCAGCCTGTTGTGTACCCCCTGGCCACCACTGTTGGCACCAGCCTGTTGTGTACCCCCTGGCCACCACTGTTGGCACCAGCCTGTTGTGTTCCCCCTGGCCACCCCTGTTGGCACCAGCCTGTTGTGCTCCCCTGGCCACCCCTGTTGGCACCAGCCTGTTGTGTACCCCCTGGCCACCCCTGTTGGCATCAGCCTGTTGTGTTCCCTGGCCACCCCTGTTGGCACCAGCCTGTTGTGTTCCCCTGGCTACCCCTGTTGACTCCAGCCTGTTGTGTTCCCCCCTGGCCACCCTGTTGGCCCCAGCCTGTTGTGTTCCCCCTGGCCACCACTGTTGGCACCAGCCTGTTGTGTTCCCCTGGCTACCCCTGTTGGCTCCAGCCTGTTGTGTTCCCCCTGGCCACCACTGTTGGCTCCAGCCTGTTGTGTTCTCCCTGGCCACCCCTGTTGGCTCCAGCCTGTTGTGTTCCCTGGCCACCACTGTTGGCCCCAGCCTGTTGTGTTCCCCCTGGCCACCCCTGTTGGCACCAGCCTGTTGTGTTCCCCTGGCCACCAGTGTTGGCACCAGCCTGTGGTAGCGACGCTCTGGCAACAAGCAGAATAATATATACAAGATGCCATTACGTATCCAGTTCAGGAACAGACAACATCCGCTTTATATAATAAATTATTGCCTCGTGACAGTGTTACTAATTATACAGACCCAATGACAGAGTTCCGTCGGGGATAAGTTCTTCTGGCGCCAGTGTTGGTGTGTGCCAGTGTTGGTGTGTGCCTGTGTTGATGTGTGACAGTGTTGGTGTGTGCCAGTGTTGGTGTGTGCCAGTGTTGATGTGTGCCAGTGTTGATGTGTGCCAGTGTTGATGTGTGCCAGCGTTGATGTGTGCCAGTGTTGATGTGTGCCAGCGTTGATGTGTGCCAGCGTTGATGTGTGCCAGTGTTGGTGTGTGCCTGTGTTGATGTGTGCCTGTGTTGATGTGTGCCAGTGTTGATGTGTGCCAGTGTTGATGTGTGCCAGTGTTGATGTGTGCCAGTGTTGATGTGTGCCAGTGTTGATGTGTGCCAGTGTTGATGTGTGCCAGTGTTGATGTGTGCCAGTGTTGATGTGTGCCTGTGTTGATGTGTGCCAGTGTTGATGTGTGCCAGTGTTGATGTGTGCCAGTGTTGGTGTGTGCCAGTGTTGGTGTGTGCCAGTGTTGGTGTGTGCCAGTGTTGATGTGTGCCAGTGTTGATGTGTGCCAGTGTTGGTGTGTGCCAGTGTTGATGTGTGCCAGTGTTGATGTGTGCCTGTGTTGATGTGTGCCAGTGTTGATGTGTGCCAGTGTTGATGTGTGCCAGTGTTGGTGTGTGCCAGTGTTGGTGTGTGCCAGTGTTGGTGTGTGCCAGTGTTGATGTGTGCCAGTGTTGATGTGTGCCAGTGTTGATGTGTGCCAGTGTTGATGTGTGCCAGTGTTGGTGTGTGCCAGTGTTGGTGTGTGCCAGTGTTGGTGTGTGCCAGTGTTGATGTGTGCCAGTGTTGGTGTGTGCCAGTGTTGATGTGTGCCAGTGTTGATGTGTGCCAGTGTTGGTGTGTGCCAGTGTTGGTGTGTGCCAGTGTTGGTGTGTGCCAGTGTTGATGTGTGCCAGTGTTGATGTGTGCCAGTGTTGATGTGTGCCTGTGTTGATGTGTGCCAGTGTTGGTGTGTGCCTGTGTTGATGTGTGCCAGTGTTGATGTGTGCCAGTGTTGATGTGTGCCAGTGTTGGTGTGTGCCAGTGTTGATGTGTGCCAGTGTTGATGTGTGCCAGTGTTGATGTGTGCCAGTGTTGATGTGTGTAAGTGTTGATGTGTGCCAGTGTTGGTGTGTGCCAGTGTTGGTGTGTGCCAGTGTTGATGTGTGCCAGTGTTGGTGTGTGCCAGTGTTGGTGTGTGCCAGTGTTGATGTGTGTCAGTGTTGATGTGTGCCAGTGTTGGTGTGTGCCAGTGTTGGTGTGTGCCAGTGTTGATGTGTGCCTGTGTTGATGTGTGCCAGTGTTGGTGTGTGCCTGTGTTGATGTGTGCCAGTGTTGATGTGTGCCAGTGTTGGTGTGTGCCAGTGTTGATGTGTGCCTGTGTTGGTGTGTGCCAGTGTTGGTGTGTGCCAGTGTTGATGTGTGCCAGTGTTGATGTGTGCCAGTGTTGGTGTGTGCCAGTGTTGATGTGTGCCTGTGTTGGTGTGTGCCAGTGTCGATGTGTGCCTGTGTTGGTGTGTGCCAGTGTTGGTGTGTGCCAGTGTTGATGTGTGCCAGTGTTGATGTGTGCCAGTGTTGATGTGTGCCAGTGTTGATGTGTGCCAGTGTTGATGTGTGCCAGTGTTGATGTGTGCCTGTGTTGATGTGTGCCAGTGTTGATGTGTGCCAGTGTTGATGTGTGCCAGTGTTGGTGTGTGCCAGTGTTGATGTGTGCCAGTGTTGGTGTGTGCCAGTGTTGATACACGCCTGTGTTTATGTGTGCCAGTGTTGATGTGTGCCAGTGTTGATGTGTGCCAGTGTTGATGTGTGCCTGTGTTGATGTGTGCCAGTGTTGATGTGTGCCAGTGTTGATGTGTGCCAGTGTTGGTGTGTGCCTGTGTTGATGTGTGCCTGTGTTGATGTGTGCCTGTGTTGGTGTGTGCCAGTGTTGATGTGTGCCTGTGTTGATGTGTGCCAGTGTTGATGTGTGCCAGTGTTGATGTGTGCCAGTGTTGATGTGTGCCAGTGTTGATGTGTGCCAGTGTTGATGTGTGCCTGTGTTGATGTGTGCCAGTGTTGATGTGTGCCAGTGTTGATGTGTGCCAGTGTTGGTGTGTGCCTGTGTTGATGTGTGCCTGTTTTGATGTGTGCCTGTGTTGGTGTGTGCCAGTGTTGATGTGTGCCTGCGTTGGTGTGAGACCAGTGTTGATGTGTGCCTGTGTTGGTGTGAGACCAGTGTTGATGTGTGCCAGTGTTGATGTGTGCCAGTGTTGATGTGTGCCAGTGTTGGTGTGTGCCAGTGTTGATGTGTGCCTGTGTTGGTGTGAGACCAGTGTTGATGTGTGCCAGTGTTGATGTGTGCCAGTGTTGATGTGTGCCAGTGTTGATGTGTGCCAGTGTTGATGTGTGCCAGTGTTGATGTGTGCCAGTGTTGATGTGTGCCTGTGTTGATGTGTGCCAGTGTTGATGTGTGCCAGTGTTGATGTGTGCCAGTGTTGGTGTGTGCCAGTGTTGATGTGTGCCAGTGTTGGTGTGTGCCAGTGTTGATGTGTGCCTGTGTTGATGTGTGCCAGTGTTGATGTGTGCCAGTGTTGATGTGTGCCAGTGTTGATGTGTGCCTGTGTTGATGTGTGCCAGTGTTGATGTGTGCCAGTGTTGATGTGTGCCAGTGTTGGTGTGTGCCTGTGTTGATGTGTGCCTGTGTTGATGTGTGCCTGTGTTGGTGTGTGCCAGTGTTGATGTGTGCCTGTGTTGATGTGTGCCAGTGTTGATGTGTGCCAGTGTTGATGTGTGCCAGTGTTGATGTGTGCCAGTGTTGATGTGTGCCAGTGTTGATGTGTGCCTGTGTTGATGTGTGCCAGTGTTGATGTGTGCCAGTGTTGATGTGTGCCAGTGTTGGTGTGTGCCTGTGTTGATGTGTGCCTGTGTTGATGTGTGCCTGTGTTGGTGTGTGCCAGTGTTGATGTGTGCCTGTGTTGGTGTGAGACCAGTGTTGATGTGTGCCTGTGTTGGTGTGAGACCAGTGTTGATGTGTGCCAGTGTTGATGTGTGCCAGTGTTGATGTGTGCCAGTGTTGGTGTGTGCCAGTGTTGGTGTGTGCCAGTGTTGATGTGTGCCAGCGTTGGTGTGTGCCAGTGTTGATGTGTGCCTGTGTTGGTGTGTGCCAGTGTTGATGTGTGCCTGTGTTGGTGTGTGCCAGTGTTGATGTGTGCCAGTGTTGATGTGTGCCAGTGTTGATGTGTGCCTGTGTTGGTGTGTGCCAGTGTTGATGTGTGCCAGTGTTGATGTGTGCCAGTGTTGGTGTGTGCCTGTGTTGGTGTGTGCCAGTGTTGATGTGTGCCAGTGTTGATGTGTGCCAGTGTTGATGTGTGCCAGCGTTGGTGTGTGCCAGTGTTGATGTGTGCCTGTGTTGGTGTGTGCCAGTGTTGATGTGTGCCAGCGTTGGTGTGTGCCAGTGTTGATGTGTGCCTGTGTTGGTGTGAGACCAGTGTTGATGTGTGCCAGTGTTGATGTGTGCCAGTGTTGGTGTGTGCCAGTGTTGGTGTGTGCCAGTGTTGATGTGTGCCTGTGTTGATGTGTGCCAGTGTTGGTGTGTGCCAGTGTTGGTGTGTGCCAGTGTTGGTGTGTGCCAGTGTTGATGTGTGTCAGTGTTGATGTGTGCCAGTGTTGGTGTGTGCCAGTGTTGGTGTGTGCCAGTGTTGATGTGTGCCTGTGTTGATGTGTGCCAGTGTTGGTGTGTGCCTGTGTTGATGTGTGCCAGTGTTGATGTGTGCCAGTGTTGGTGTGTGCCAGTGTTGATGTGTGCCTGTGTTGGTGTGTGCCAGTGTTGGTGTGTGCCAGTGTTGATGTGTGCCAGTGTTGATGTGTGCCAGTGTTGGTGTGTGCCAGTGTTGATGTGTGCCTGTGTTGGTGTGTGCCAGTGTCGATGTGTGCCTGTGTTGGTGTGTGCCAGTGTTGGTGTGTGCCAGTGTTGATGTGTGCCAGTGTTGATGTGTGCCAGTGTTGATGTGTGCCAGTGTTGATGTGTGCCAGTGTTGATGTGTGCCAGTGTTGATGTGTGCCTGTGTTGATGTGTGCCAGTGTTGATGTGTGCCAGTGTTGATGTGTGCCAGTGTTGGTGTGTGCCAGTGTTGATGTGTGCCAGTGTTGGTGTGTGCCAGTGTTGATACACGCCTGTGTTGATGTGTGCCAGTGTTGATGTGTGCCAGTGTTGATGTGTGCCAGTGTTGATGTGTGCCTGTGTTGATGTGTGCCAGTGTTGATGTGTGCCAGTGTTGATGTGTGCCAGTGTTGGTGTGTGCCTGTGTTGATGTGTGCCTGTGTTGATGTGTGCCTGTGTTGGTGTGTGCCAATGTTGATGTGTGCCTGTGTTGATGTGTGCCAGTGTTGATGTGTGCCAGTGTTGATGTGTGCCAGTGTTGATGTGTGCCAGTGTTGATGTGTGCCAGTGTTGATGTGTGCCTGTGTTGATGTGTGCCAGTGTTGATGTGTGCCAGTGTTGATGTGTGCCAGTGTTGGTGTGTGCCTGTGTTGATGTGTGCCTGTGTTGATGTGTGCCTGTGTTGGTGTGTGCCAGTGTTGATGTGTGCCTGCGTTGGTGTGAGACCAGTGTTGATGTGTGCCTGTGTTGGTGTGAGACCAGTGTTGATGTGTGCCAGTGTTGATGTGTGCCAGTGTTGATGTGTGCCAGTGTTGGTGTGTGCCAGTGTTGATGTGTGCCTGTGTTGGTGTGAGACCAGTGTTGATGTGTGCCAGTGTTGATGTGTGCCAGTGTTGATGTGTGCCAGTGTTGATGTGTGCCAGTGTTGATGTGTGCCAGTGTTGATGTGTGCCTGTGTTGATGTGTGCCAGTGTTGATGTGTGCCAGTGTTGATGTGTGCCAGTGTTGGTGTGTGCCAGTGTTGATGTGTGCCAGTGTTGGTGTGTGCCAGTGTTGATGTGTGCCTGTGTTGATGTGTGCCAGTGTTGATGTGTGCCAGTGTTGATGTGTGCCAGTGTTGATGTGTGCCTGTGTTGATGTGTGCCAGTGTTGATGTGTGCCAGTGTTGATGTGTGCCAGTGTTGATGTGTGCCAGTGTTGGTGTGTGCCTGTGTTGATGTGTGCCTGTGTTGATGTGTGCCTGTGTTGGTGTGTGCCAGTGTTGATGTGTGCCTGTGTTGATGTGTGCCAGTGTTGATGTGTGCCAGTGTTGATGTGTGCCAGTGTTGATGTGTGCCAGTGTTGATGTGTGCCAGTGTTGATGTGTGCCTGTGTTGATGTGTGCCAGTGTTGATGTGTGCCAGTGTTGATGTGTGCCAGTGTTGGTGTGTGCCTGTGTTGATGTGTGCCTGTGTTGATGTGTGCCTGTGTTGGTGTGTGCCAGTGTTGATGTGTGCCTGTGTTGGTGTGAGACCAGTGTTGATGTGTGCCTGTGTTGGTGTGAGACCAGTGTTGATGTGTGCCAGTGTTGATGTGTGCCAGTGTTGATGTGTGCCAGTGTTGGTGTGTGCCAGTGTTGGTGTGTGCCAGTGTTGATGTGTGCCAGCGTTGGTGTGTGCCAGTGTTGATGTGTGCCTGTGTTGGTGTGTGCCAGTGTTGATGTGTGCCTGTGTTGGTGTGTGCCAGTGTTGGTGTGTGCCAGTGTTGATGTGTGCCAGTGTTGATGTGTGCCTGTGTTGGTGTGTGCCAGTGTTGATGTGTGCCAGTGTTGATGTGTGCCAGTGTTGGTGTGTGCCTGTGTTGGTGTGTGCCAGTGTTGATGTGTGCCAGTGTTGATGTGTGCCAGTGTTGATGTGTGCCAGCGTTGGTGTGTGCCAGTGTTGATGTGTGCCTGTGTTGGTGTGTGCCAGTGTTGATGTGTGCCAGCGTTGGTGTGTGCCAGTGTTGATGTGTGCCTGTGTTGGTGTGAGACCAGTGTTGATGTGTGCCAGTGTTGATGTGTGCCAGTGTTGATGTGTGCCAGTGTTGGTGTGTGCCAGTGTTGGTGTGTGCCAGTGTTGATGTGTGCCTGTGTTGATGTGTGCCAGTGTTGGTGTGTGCCAGTGTTGGTGTGTGCCAGTGTTGGTGTGTGCCAGTGTTGATGTGCGCCAGTGTTGGTGTGTGCCTGTGTTGATGTGTGCCAGTGTTGATGTGTGCCAGTGTTGATGTGCGCCAGTGTTGGTGTGTGCCTGTGTTGGTGTGTGCCTGTGTTGATGTGTGCCTGTGTTGGTGTGAGACCAGTGTTGATGTGTGCCAGTGTTGATGTGTGCCACCGTTGATGTGTGCCAGTGTTGGTGTGTGCCAGTGTTGGTGTGTGCCTGTGTTGATGTGTGCCTGTGTTGGTGTGAGACCAGTGTTGATGTGTGCCAGTGTTGATGTGTGCCAGTGTTGATGTGTGCCAGTGTTGATGTGTGCCAGTGTTGGTGTGTGCCTGTGTTGATGTGTGCCAGTGTTGATGTGTGCCAGTGTTGGTGTGTGCCAGTGTTGATGTGTGCCAGTGTTGATGTGTGCCAGTGTTGATGTGTGCCAGTGTTGATGTGTGCCAGCGTTGATGTGTGCCAGTGTTGATGTGTGCCAGTGTTGATGTGTGCCAGTGTTGATGTGTGCCAGTGTTGGTGTGTGCCAGTGTTGATGTGTGACAGTGTTGGTGTGTGCCAGTGTTGATGTGCACCACCGGTGATGTACACCAGCGGTGATGTACACCAGCGGTGATGTACACCAGCGGTGATGTACACCAGCGGTGATGTGCACCACCGGTGATGTACACCAGCGGTGATGTGCACCACCGGTGATGTACACCAGCGGTGATGTGCACCACCGGTGATGTACACCAGCGGTGATGTGCACCACCGGTGATGTACACCAGCGGTGATGTGCACCACTGGTGATGTACACCAGCGGTGATGTGCACCACCGATGATGTACACCAGCGGTGATGTTCACCAGCGGTGATGTGCACCAGCGGTGATGTGCACCAGCGGTGATGTGCACCAGCGGTGATGTGCACCAGCGGTGATGTACACCAGCGGTGATGTACACCAGCGGTGATGTACACCAGCGGTGATGTGCACCAGCGGTGATGTGCACCAGCGGTGATGTACACCAGCGGTGATGTACACCAGCGGTGATGTGCACCACCGGTGATGTACACCAGCGGTGATGTGCACCACCGGTGATGTACACCAGCGGTGATGTGCACCACCGGTGATGTACACCAGCGGTGATGTACACCAGCGGTGATGTACACCAGCGGTGATGTACACCAGCGGTGATGTGCACCAGCGGTGATGTACACCAGCGGTGATGTACACCAGCGGTGATGTACACCACCGGTGATGTACACCAGCGGTGATGTACACCACCGGTGATGTACACCAGCTAACTGTCGCTCCCAGATCACGTGTCGTTGCACAAGCTCTTGATCGCGCGCTCAGTGCGCCGCATTTCAAAATACAAGGTCGCGGTTCGATGCAATTATATGCTCTATAATCTAATATTCTTAGTGAAGTGATCATGACGGGTTCTTAGTTTAACGAGGGAAGGACTGCAAGCAGGATGTACGTGCGTCCGATGATAATATTCTTGCCTCAAGGTACCGGTCGGCCGAGTGGACAGCACGCTGGACTTGTGATCCTGTGGTCCCGGGTTCGATCCCAGGCGCCGGCGAGAAACAATGGGCAGAGTTTCTTTCACCCTATGCCCCTGTTACCTAGCAGTAAAATAGGTACCTGGGTGTTAGTCAGCTGTCACGGGCTGCTTCCTGGGGGTGGAGGCCTGGTCGAGGACCGGGCCGCGCGGACACTAAAAGCCCCGAAATCATCTCAAGATAACCTCAAGAAGGTCGGAGCTAAGAAAAATATCCTGCAGCTCCCAGGACACTGAGGAAGAGTTAAGAGCTGCTCTTCCAACACAGGAGCAACTCTTTATCACGTGTGATGCAACACTGAGCGCAATACAGTATACAACACAGCAACACTGAGCGCAATACAGTATACAACACAGCAACACTGAGCGCAATACAGTATACAACACAGCAACACTGAGCGCAATACAGTATACAACACAGCAACACTGAGCGCAATACAGTATACAACACGGCAACACTGAGCGCAATACAGTATACAACACAGCAACACTGAGCGCAATACAGTATACAACACGGCAACACTGAGCGCAATACAGTATACAACACAGCAACACTGAGCGCAATACAGTATACAACACGGCAACACTGAGCGCAATACAGTATACAACACAGCAACACTGAGCGCAATACAGTATACAACACAGCAACACTGAGCGCAATACAGTATACAACACAGCAACACTGAGCGCAATACAGTATACAACACAGCAACACTGAGCGCAATACAGTATACAACACAGCAACACTGAGCGCAATACAGTATACAACACAGCAACACTGAGCGCAATACAGTATACAACACAGCAACACTGAGCGCAATACAGTATACAACACAGCAACACTGAGCGCAATACAGTATACAACACGGCAACACTGAGCGCAATACAGTATACAACACAGCAACACTGAGCGCAATACAGTATACAACACGGCAACACTGAGCGCAATACAGTATACAACACAGCAACACTGAGCGCAATACAGTATACAACACGGCAACACTGAGCGCAATACAGTATACAACACAGCAACACTGAGCGCAATACAGTATACAACACGGCAACACTGAGCGCAATACAGTATACAACACAGCAACACTGAGCGCAATACAGTATACAACACAGCAACACTGAGCGCAATACAGTATACAACACAGCAACACTGAGCGCAATACAGTATACAACACAGCAACACTGAGCGCAATACAGTATACAACACAGCAACACTGAGCGCAATACAGTATACAACACAGCAACACTGAGCGCAATACAGTATACAACACAGCAACACTGAGCGCAATACAGTATACAACACAGCAACACTGAGCGCAATACAGTATACAACACAGCAACACTGAGCGCAATACAGTATACAACACAGCAACACTGAGCGCAATACAGTATACAACACAGCAACACTGAGCGCAATACAGTATACAACACAGCAACAACACAGATGTGCTGAGGAAAGATGCAGCGGGGGATTGTAAATTGAGTTTTCTCAATTTTCAGTAGTAAATTTTTCTCAAGTTTAGTAGTAAAAATTTTCTCAAATTTAGTTTTTAAAATTTTGTCATTTTTAGTGATTACACAAGACTGAAGGCTCCTGGTGCTCAGGACACAAGACTGAAGGCTCCTGGTGCTCAGGACACAAGACTGAAGGCTCCTGGTGCTCAGGACACAAGACTGAAGGGTCCTGGTGCTCAGGACACAAGACTGAAGGCTCCTGGTGCTCAGGACACAAGACTGAAGGCTCCTGGTGCTCAGGACACAAGACTGAAGGGTCCTGGTGCTCAGGACACAAGACTGAAGGCTCCTGGTGCTCAGGACACAAGACTGAAGGCTCCTGGTGCTCAGGACACAAGACTGAAGGCTCCTGGTGCTCAGGACACAAGACTGAAGGGTCCTGGTGCTCAGGATTACCTAAGTCGTCGTTATCTAAGTAATCTGAATAGAAATGATATATATTATTCAGAATGATGCACAGAAGTGTAGAGTGTCCTCACTGTTGGGTCTCACATGGTGAGGATAACATGATAACATTAGAGGCTACATTGTTAACGTTAGAGTGTCCTCACTGTTGGGTCTCACATGGTGAGGATAACATGATAACATTAGAGGCTACATTGTTAACGTTAGAGTGTCCTCACTGTTGGGTCTCACATGGTGAGGATAACATGATAACATTAGAGGCTACATTGTTAACGTTAGAGTGTCCTCACTGTTGGGTCTCACATGGTGAGGATAACATGATAACATTAGAGGCTACATTGTTAACGTTAGAGTGTCCTCACTGTTGGGTCTCACATGGTGAGGATAACATGATAACATTAGAGGCTACATTGTTAACGTTAGAGTGTCCTCACTGTTGGGTCTCACATGGTGAGGATAACATGATAACATTAGAGGCTACATTGTTAACGTTAGAGTGTCCTCACTGTTGGGTCTCACATGGTGAGGATAACATGATAACATTAGAGGCTACATTGTTAACGTTACTGTTGCTCTTGTCATTCACCACTATACATCAGCCCAGAGTCTCTCTACACTCACTCTTATTCACTCCTTCAGTATAGCCAAACCTGATATATCCAGTATATCAGGTTTGGGTATATCTTCAGTTCTTTCTCATCAATATTAATGGTCAGTAATATGTTTATTGTTTGTGATGTGTGTCACAAACTATATATATATATATATATATATATATATATATATATATATATATATATATATATATATATATATATATATATATATATATATATATATATTCTCCACGTCACATTCCTTCCTACACCTGTCGCCTCACCTGCTCCCTAGACCGTTCGTTACTGGTAACGTCATGCACACACAGTCGTCTGGTAACGTCATGCATACACAGTCGTCTGGAAACGTCATGCACACACAGTCGTCTGGTAACGTCATGCACACAGTCGTCTGGTAACGTCATGCACACAGTCGTCTGGTAACGTCATGCACACAGTCGTCTGGTAACGTCATGCCTCACAGTCGTCTGGTAACGTCATGCACACACAGTCGTCTGGTAACGTCATGCACACAGTCGTCTGGTAACGTCATGCACACAGTCGTCTGGTAACGTCATGCACACAGTCGTCTGGTAACGTCATGCCTCACAGTCGTCTGGTAACGTCATGTCACACAGTCGTCTGGTAACGTCATGTCACACAGTCGTCTGGTAACGTCATGCCTCACAGTGTCTGGTAACGTCATGCCACACAGTGTCTGGTAACGTCATGCCTCACAGTCGTCTGGTAACGTCATGCCTCACAGTGTCTGGTAACGTCATGCCTCACAGTCGTCTGGTAACGTCATGCACACACAGTGTCTGGTAACGTCATGCCACACAGTGTCTGGTAACGTCATGCCTCACAGTGTCTGGTAACGTCATGCCACACAGTGTCTGGTAACGTCATGCCTCACAGTGTCTGGTAACGTCATGCCTCACAGTCGTCTGGTAACGTTATGCCACACAGTCGTCTGGTAACGTCATGCCACACAGTGTCTGGTAACGTCATGCCACACAGTGTCTGGTAACGTCATGCCTCACAGTCGTCTGGTAACGTCATGCCACACAGTGTCTGGTAACGTCATGCCTCACAGTCGTCTGGTAACGTCATGCCACACAGTGTCTGGTAACGTCATGCCTCACAGTCGTCTGGTAACGTCATGCCTCACAGTCGTCTGGTAACGTCATGCCACACAGTGTCTGGTAACGTCATGCCACACAGTCGTCTGGTAACGTCATGCCTCACAGTCGTCTGGTAACGTCATGCCACACAGTGTCTGGTAACGTCATGCCTCACAGTGTCTGGTAACGTCATGCCACACAGTGTCTGGTAACGTCATGCCTCACAGTCGTCTGGTAACGTCATGCCTCACAGTCGTCTGGTAACGTCATGCCACACAGTGTCTGGTAACGTCATGCCACACAGTCGTCTGGTAACGTCATGCTACACAGTCGTCTGGTAACGTCATGCACACACAGTCGTCTGGTAACGTCATGCTACACAGTGTCTGGTAACGTCATGCCTCACAGTCGTCTGGTAACGTCATGTCACACAGTGTCTGGTAACGTCATGCGACACAGTCGTCTGGTAACGTCATGCTACACAGTGTCTGGTAACGTCAAGCCTCACAGTCGTCTGGTAACGTCAAGCACACACAGTCGTCTGGTAACGTCATGCCACTGACGTCTGGTAACGTCATGCCACTGACGTCTGATAACGTCATGCCACTGACGTCTGGTAACGTCATGCCACTGACGTCTGGTAACGTCATGCCACTGACGTCTGGTAACGCTACGTCACAACGCCTCACAACAACGAGGCCAACAACAGTCAAGGCATCAGTGCTAAACTCCCCCTAAGTCACTATTTAGTAAATCCTCTTGAACGAATGGCGATACCTTTGAAAAACTGCCGGCTTCCTGGCCCCGTCGAGGCCACTAGAGATGGTGACCTTCAAGTAATATCAGGTAAGACTGGTGGACGTTGTGGCAGCTCCGGGTAGCGAGAACTAACGAGCCAAACTTGCCATAGTAAACAAAGATGTGTGAAAGAGAACGTAAGAGTGATGGTGTGAGAGCGTAGACTAAACTATTCAGCGGGGCGGCCGCTTACCGCTACCACACCTGGCCAGCCACTGGTGCCCACCACTACCACACCTGGCCAGCCACTGGTGCCCACTACTATCACACCTGGCCAGCCACTGGTGCCCACCACTACCACACCTGGCCAGCCACTGGTGCCCACCACTACCACACCTGGCCAGCCACTGGTGCCCACCACTACCACACCTGGCCGGCCACTGGGGCCCACCACTAACCACACCTGGCCAGCCACTGGTGCCCACCACTACCACACCTGGTCAGCCACTGGGGCCCACCACTACCACACCTGGCCAGCCACTGGTGCCTACCACTACCACACCTGGCCAGCCACTGGTGCTCACCACTACCACACCTGGCCAGCCACTGGTGCTGCCCACCACTACCACCCCTGGCCAGCCACTGGGGCCCACCACTATCACACCTGGCCAGCCACTGGGGTCCACCACTACCACACCTGGCCAGCCACTGGTGCCTACCACTACCACACCTGGCCAGCCACTGGTGCTCACCACTACCACACCTGGCCAGCCACTGGTGCTGCCCACCACTACCACCCCTGGCCAGCCACTGGGGCCCACCACTATCACACCTGGCCAGCCACTGGTGCCTACCACTACCACACCTGGCCAGCCACTGGTGCCCACCACTACCACCCCTGGCCAGCCACTGGTGCCCACCACTACCACACCTGGCCAGCCACTGGTGCCCACCACTACCACACCTGGCCAGCCACTGGGGCCCACCACTACCACACCTGGCCAGCCACTGGGGCCCACCACTAACCACACCTGGCCAGCCACTGGTGCCCACCACTACCACACCTGGCCAGCCACTGGATCCCACCACTACCACACCTGGCCAGCCACTGGGGCCCACCACTAACCACACCTGGCCAGCCACTGGTGCCCACCACTACCACACCTGGCCAGCCACTGGGGCCCACCACTACCACACCTGGCCAGCCACTGGGGCCCACCACTAACCACACCTGGCCAGCCACTGGTGCCCACCACTACCACACCTGGCCAGCCACTGGGGCCCACCACTACCACACCTGGCCAGCCACTGGGGCCCACCACTACCACACCTGGCCAGCCACTGGTGCCTACCACTACCACACCTGGCCAGCCACTGGTGCTCACCACTACCACACCTGGCCAGCCACTGGTGCCCACCACTACCACACCTGGCCAGCCACTGGTGCCTACCACTACCACACCTGGCCAGCCACTGGTGCCCACCACTACCACACCTGGCCAGCCACTGGTGCCCACCACTACCACACCTGGCCAGCCACTGGTGCCTACCACTACCACACCTGGCCAGCCACTGGTTCCTACCACTACCACACCTGGCCAGCCACTGGTGCTCACCACTACCACACCTGGCCAGCCACTGGTGTTCACCACTACCACCCCTGGCCAGCCACTGGTGCCCACCACTACCACACCTGGCCAGCCACTGGGGCCCACCACTACTACACCTGGCCAGCCACTGGGGCCCACCACTACCACACCTGGCCAGCCACTGGTGCCTACCACTACCACACCTGGCCAGCCACTGGTGCTCACCACTACCACCCCTGGCCAGCCACTGGTGCCCACCACTACCACACCTGGCCAGCCACTGGGGCCCACCACTAACCACACCTGGCCAGCCACTGGTGCCCACCACTACCACACCTGGCCAGCCACTGGGGCCCACCACTACCACACCTGGCCAGCCACTGGTGCCCACCACTACCACACCTGGCCAGCCACTGGGGCCCAGCACTACCACACCTGGCTAGCCACTGGTGCCCACCACTACCACACCTGGCCAGCCACTGGTGCTCACCACTACCACACCTGGCCAGCCACTGGTGCCCACCACTACCACACCTGGCCAGCCACTGGTGCCCACCACTACCACACCTGGCCAGCCACTGGTGCCCACCACTACCACACCTGGCCAGCCACTGGTGCCCACCACTACCACACCTGGCCAGCCACTGGTGCCCACCACTACCACACCTGGCCAGCCACTGGTGCCCACCACTACCACACCTGGCCAGCCACTGGAGCCCACCACTACCACACCTGGCCAGCCACTGGTGCCCACCACTACCACACCTGGCCAGCCACTGGTGCCTACCACTACCACACCTGCCCAGCCACTGGTGCTGCCCACCACTACCACACCTGGCCAGCCACTGGTGCCCACCACTACCACCCCTAGCCAGCCACTGGGGCCCACCACTACCACACCTGGCCAGCCAGCGGTGCCCACCACTACCACACCTGGCCAGCCAGCGGTGCCCACCACTACCACACCTGGCCAGCCACTGGTGCCCACCACTACCACACCTGGCCAGCCACTGGTGTGGACAAACATTACACTTTAACAAACATATAACACATATATAATCTAACATTTAACATTAACAATGTTTTAAACAAACTGCATCGTTTACCGAGGCATTTGAGTAGTTTGTGATGAGTATGCATGACGCGTCGCAGAGGATGAGGTCCTGGTGGTCCGTGTGTGCGCTAACTGGCTGCCCTGAGTGGCTGCTGGTCGAGGCTGTGCGCTAACTGGCTGCCCTGAGTGGCTGCTGGTCGAGGCTGTGCGCTAACTGGCTGCCCTGAGTGGCTGCTGGTCGAGGCTGTGCGCTAACTGGCTGCTCTGAGTGGCTGCTGGTCGAGGCTGTGCGCTAACTGGCTGCCCTGAGTGGCTGCTGGTCGAGGCTGTGCGCTAACTGGCTGCCCTGAGTGGCTGCTGGTCGAGGCTGTGCGCTAACTGGCTGCCCTGAGTGGCTGCTGGTCGAGGCTGTGCGCTAACTGGCTGCCCTGAGTGGCTGCTGGTCGAGGCTGTGCGCTAACTGGCTGCCCTGACTGGCTGCTGGTCGAGGCTGTGCGCTAACTGGCTGCCCTGAGTGGCTGCTGGTCGAGGCTGTGCGCTAACTGGCTGCCCTGAGTGGCTGCTGGTCGAGGCTGTGCGCTAACTGGCTGCCCTGAGTGGCTGCTGGTCGAGGCTGTGCGCTAACTGGCTGCCCTGAGTGGCTGCTGGTCGAGGCTGTGCGCTAACTGGCTGCCCTGAGTGGCTGCTGGTCGAGGCTATGCGCTAACTGGCTGCCCTGAGTGGCTGCTGGTCGAAGCTGTGCGCTAACTGGCTGCCCTGAGTGGCTGCTGGTCGAGGCTATGCGCTAACTGGCTGCCCTGAGTGGCTGCTGGTCGAGGCTGTGCGCTAACTGGCTGCCCTGAGTGGCTGCTGGTCGAGGCTGTGCGCTAACTGGCTGCCCTGAGTGGCTGCTGGTCGAGGCTGTGCGCTAACTGGCTGCCCTGAGTGGCTGCTGGTCGAGGCTGTGCGCTAACTGGCTGCCCTGAGTGGCTGCTGGTCGAGGCTGTGCGCTAACTGGCTGCCCTGAGTGGCTGCTGGTCGAGGCTGTGCGCTAACTGGCTGCCCTGAGTGGCTGCTGGTCGAGGCTGTGTAAGGTGTTAACCATGCACCACTCACACCCAACAGGTTCTTGATATTCAGAGGACACTGTGAGCTAGTGGTCTCTAAATACCTGGCGGATCTTGACTGATGACAAGACTCTCCGCCTACATTATTTGCCAGTAGAAACAGGCAACTTGACCAAGCCAGTTCATCATATAACTAAGCCAGTTTCTATGTACAGCTGACTTAGATAATTCTCCAGACACCTGACTAAGCCGGTTACCACCACACTTGGCTTAACTAATTAAAGAATCCTGACCAATCTACTGTACCCTCTCACCAGGCCAAGCCAGTTCCCTGTACACCAGACCAAGCCAGTTCCCTGTACACCAGACCAAGCCAGTTCCCTGTACACCAGCCCAAGCCAGTTCCCTGTACACCAGACCAAGCCAGTTCCCTGTACACCAGACCAAGCCAGCTCCCTGTACACCA
Organism: Procambarus clarkii; assembly: GCF_040958095.1. Lineage (NCBI taxonomy): Eukaryota > Metazoa > Arthropoda > Malacostraca > Decapoda > Cambaridae > Procambarus > Procambarus clarkii. Next base: position 26,564,038 of record NC_091179.1, read on the forward strand.
GACCAAGCCAGCTCCTTGTACACCAGACCAAGCCAGTTCCCTGTACACAAGACCAAGCCAGCTCCTTGTACACCAGACCAAGCCAGTTCCCTGTACTCCAGACTAAGCCAGTTCCCTGTACACCAGACCAACCCAGCTCCCTGTACACCAGACCAAGCCAGTTCCCTGTACACCAGACTAAGCCAGTTCCCTGTACACCAGACTAAGCCAGTTCCCTGTACACCAGACTAAGCCAGCTCCCTGTACACTAGACCAAGCCAGCTCCTTGTACACCAGACCAAGCCAGTTCCCTGTACACCAGACCAAGCCAGTTCCCTGTACACCAGACCAAGCCAGTTCCCTGTACACCAGACCAAGCCAGTTCCCTGTACACCAGACCAAGCCAGTTCCCTGTACACCAGACCAAGCCAGTTCCCTGTTCACCAGACCAAGCCAGCTCCTAGTACACCAGACCAAGCCAGCTCCCTGTACACCAGACCAAACCAGTTCCCTGTACACCAGACCAAGCCAGCTCCCTGTACACCAGACCAAACCAGTTCCCTGTACACCAGACCAAGCCAGTTCCCTGTACACCAGACCAAACCAGTTCCCTGTACACCAGACCAAACCAGCTCCTAGTACACCAGACCAAGCCAGCTCCCTGTACACCAGACCAAGCCAGCTCCCTGTACACCAGAGCAAGCCAGCTCCCTGTACACCAGAGCAAGCCAGATCACCACACTCACCTCTACAGAGTACAGCTGGGTGTCGTGCTCACGTAGTGTGGCCCAGCACACTGTGCCCCACTAACAGTGCCCCAAAGACTGTGTACCTGTGCCCGGGGAGTACACAGGTGCCGCCCCAACACCTGCGCCACAGACTACAAGAGTCTATCTTGAGATGATTTCGGGGCTTTAGTGTCCCAGCGGCCCGGTCCTCGACCAGGCCTCCACCCCCAGGAAGCAGCCCGTGACCGCTGACTAACTCCCAGGTACCTATTTTACTGCTAGGTAACAGAGGCATAAGGTGAAAGAAACTCTGCTCATTGTTTCTCGCCGTCGCCTGGGATGGAACCCAGGACCACAGGATCACAAGTCCAGCGTGCTGTCCGCTCGGCCGACCAGCTTCCCCCCAATGTTGGAGTTACCCCAACAGTGCTGACCATACAGGGCCGCGCCCTCCTCCCCCGCGAGGCCCAGAGGGGAGTTGACACCTTCAAGTCTGAGGTCACTTTAAAAGTGCATTTAGCGGAATTCGGCACCTGGCTTAGTGACTCACGAAGCAGTTACGCAAGCACTTACGAAACCTGTAAATCTTTCCTCAATATTTAGCGGCTTTGTTTACAATTATTAAACAGTTAATGAGCTCCAAAGCACCAGGAGGCTGTTTATAACAATAACAATAGTTGATTGGCAAGTTTTCAAGCTTGTAAACTGTTTAATTAATGTAACCAAAAGCCGTCAAAGATTGAGGAAAGATGTACTGGTTTCGTAAGTGCTTGCGTAAGTGCTTCGTGAATCTGGCCTTTGACTGCGACCATCCACATGTGGATAACAGCTTAGTGGTGGATGAGGCCGTGGATCTTCCCCCCCCCCCCTCAGGCGCCGACTTAGCGCTCAAGGGAGAGTTTAGAGCGGCACATTAAGCAACACTTAAGTGCTGGTGTTGACTTAGTGGCCACGCCACACCTGCTACACCATCACCTGGCCACGCCACACCTGCCACACCATCACCTGGTCACGACACACCTGCTACACCGTCACCTGGCCACGACACACCTGCAACATCTTCGCCTGGCCACGCCACACCTGCTACACCATCACCTGGCCACGCCACACCTGCTACACCATCACCTGACCAGGCCACACCTGCTACACCATCACCTGGGCCACGCTACACCTGCTACACCATCACCTGGGCCACGCCACACCTGCTACACCATCACCTGGGCCACGCAACACCTGCTACACCATCACCTGGCCACGCCACACCTCCCATACCATCATCTGGCCATGCCACACCTGCTACACCTTCACCTGGCCACGCCACACCTGCTACACCATCACCTGGCCACGCCACACCTGCTACCTCACCAGTCAGTGTGAGTGGCGCCTCACCAGTCAGTGAGAGTGGCGCCTCACCAGTCAGTGTGAGTGGCGCCTCACCAGTCAGTGTGAGTGGCGCCTCACCAGTCAGTGTGGCGCCTCACCAGTCAGTGAGAGTGGCGCCTCACCAGTCAGTGTGAGTGGCGCCTCACCAGTCAGTGTGAGTGGCGCCTCACCAGTGTGAGTGGCGCCTCACCAGTCAGTGTGAGTGGCGCCTCACCAGTCAGTGTGAGTGGCGCCTCACCAGTCAGTGTGAGTGGCGCCTCACCAGTCAGTGTGAGTAGCGCCTCACCAGTCAGTGTGAGTGGCGCCTCACCAGTCAGTGTGAGTGGCGCCTCACCAGTCAGTGTGAGTGGCGCCTCACCAGTCAGTGTGAGTGGCGCCTCACCAGTCAGTGTGAGTGGCGCCTCACCAGTCAGTGTGAGTAGCGCCTCACCAGATCAGTGTGAGTGGCGCCTCACCAGTCAGTGTGAGTGGCGCCTCACCAGTCAGAGTGGCGCCTCACCAGTGAGTGGCGCCTCACCAGTCAGTGAGAGTGGCGCCTCACCAGTCAGTGAGAGTGGCGCCTCACCAGTCAGTGTGAGTGGCGCCTCACCAGTCAGTGTGAGTGGCGCCTCACCAGTCAGTGTGAGTGGCGCCTCACCAGTCAGTGTGGCGCCTCACCAGTCAGTGTGGCGCCTCACTAGTCAGTGTGGCGCCTCACCAGTCAGTGTGGCGCCTCACCAGTCAGTGTGGCGCCTCACTAGTCAGTGAGAGTGGCGCCTCACCAGTCAGTGAGAGTGGCGCCTCACCAGTCAGTGAGAGTGGCGCCTCACCAGTCAGTGTGAGTGGCGCCTCACCAGTCAGTGTGAGTGGCGCCTCACCAGTCAGTGAGAGTGGCGCCTCACCAGTCAGTGTGAGTGGCGCCTCACCAGTCAGTGTGAGTGGCGCCTCACCAGTCAGTGAGAGTGGCGCCTCACCAGTCAGTGTGAGTGGCGCCTCACCAGTCAGTGTGAGTGGCGCCTCACCAGTCAGTGTGAGTGGCGCCTCACCAGTCAGTGTGAGTGGCGCCTCACCAGTCAGTGAGAGTGGCGCCTCACCAGTCAGTGTGAGTGGCGCCTCACCAGTCAGTGAGAGTGGCGCCTCACCAGTCAGTGAGAGTGGCGCCTCACCAGTCAGTGTGAGTGGCGCCTCACCAGTCAGTGAGAGTGGCGCCTCACCAGTCAGTGAGAGTGGCGCCTCACCAGTGTGAGTGGCGCCTCACCAGTCAGTGTGAGTGGCGCCTCACCAGTCAGTGTGAGTGGCGCCTCACCAGTCAGTGAGAGTGGCGCCTCACCAGTCAGTGTGGCGCCTCACCAGTCAGTGTGAGTGGCGCCTCACCAGTCAGTGTGAGTGGCGCCTCACCAGTCAGTGTGGCGCCTCACCAGTCAGTGTGAGTGGCGCCTCACCAGTCAGTGTGGCGCCTCACTAGTCAGTGTGGCGCCTCACCAGTCAGTGTGGCGCCTCACCAGTCAGTGTGGCGCCTCACCAGTCAGTGTGGCGCCTCACCAGTCAGTGTGGCGCCTCACTAGTCAGTGAGAGTGGCGCCTCACCAGTCAGTGAGAGTGGCGCCTCACCAGTCAGTGTGAGTGGCGCCTCACCAGTCAGTGAGAGTGGCGCCTCACCAGTCAGTGTGAGTGGCGCCTCACCAGTCAGTGTGAGTGGCGCCTCACCAGTCAGTGAGAGTGGCGCCTCACCAGTCAGTGTGAGTGGCGCCTCACCAGTCAGTGTGAGTGGCGCCTCACCAGTCAGTGAGAGTGGCGCCTCACCAGTCAGTGAGAGTGGCGCCTCACCAGTCAGTGAGAGTGGCGCCTCACCAGTCAGTGTGAGTGGCGCCTCACCAATCAGTGAGAGTGGCGCCTCACCAGTCAGTGTGAGTGGCGCCTCACCAGTCAGTGAGAGTGGCGCCTCACCAGTCAGTGAGAGTGGCGCCTCACCAGTCAGTGAGAGTGGCGCCTCACCAGTCAGTGTGAGTGGCGCCTCACCAGTCAGTGTGAGTGGCGCCTCACCAGTCAGTGTGAGTGGCGCCTCACCAGTCAGTGAGAGTGGCGCCTCACCAGTCAGTGTGGCGCCTCACCAGTCAGTGTGAGTGGCGCCTCACCAGTCAGTGTGAGTGGCGCCTCACCAGTCAGTGAGAGTGGCGCCTCACCAGTCAGTGTGAGTGGCGCCTCACCAGTCAGTGTGAGTGGCGCCTCACCAGTCAGTGAGAGTGGCACCTCACCAGCCAGTGAGAGTGGCGCCTCACCAGTCAGTGAGAGTGGCGCCTCACCAGTCAGTGTGAGTGGCGCCTCACCAGTCAGTGTGAGTGGCGCCTCACCAGTCAGTGAGAGTGGCGCCTCACCAGTCAGTGTGAGTGGCGCCTCACCAGTCAGTGAGAGTGGCGCCTCACCAGTCAGTGTGGCGCCTCACCAGTCAGTGTGAGTGGCGCCTCACCAGTCAGTGTGAGTGGCGCCTCACCAGTCAGTGAGAGTGGCGCCTCACCAGTCAGTGTGAGTGGCGCCTCACCAGTCAGTGTGAGTAGCGCCTCACCAGATCAGTGTGAGTGGCGCCTCACCAGTCAGTGTGAGTGGCGCCTCACCAGTCAGAGTGGCGCCTCACCAGTGAGTGGCGCCTCACCAGTCAGTGAGAGTGGCGCCTCACCAGTCAGTGAGAGTGGCGCCTCACCAGTCAGTGTGAGTGGCGCCTCACCAGTCAGTGTGGCGCCTCACCAGTCAGTGTGAGTGGCGCCTCACCAGTCAGTGTGAGTGGCGCCTCACCAGTCAGTGTGAGTGGCGCCTCACCAGTCAGTGTGAGTGGCGCCTCACCAGTCAGTGTGAGTGGCGCCTCACCAGTCAGTGAGAGTGGCGCCTCACCAGTCAGTGAGAGTGGCGCCTCACCAGTCAGTGAGAGTGGCGCCTCACCAGTCAGTGAGAGTGGCGCCTCACCAGTGTGAGTGGCGCCTCACCAGTCAGTGTGAGTGGCGCCTTACCAGTCAGTGTGAGTGGCGCCTCACCAGTCAGTGAGAGTGGCGCCTCACCAGTCAGTGTGGCGCCTCACCAGTCAGTGTGAGTGGCGCCTCACCAGTCAGTGTGAGTGGCGCCTCACCAGTCAGTGTGGCGCCTCACCAGTCAGTGTGAGTGGCGCCTCACCAGTCAGTGTGGCGCCTCACTAGTCAGTGTGGCGCCTCACCAGTCAGTGTGGCGCCTCACCAGTCAGTGTGGCGCCTCACCAGTCAGTGTGGCGCCTCACCAGTCAGTGTGGCGCCTCACTAGTCAGTGAGAGTGGCGCCTCACCAGTCAGTGAGAGTGGCGCCTCACCAGTCAGTGTGAGTGGCGCCTCACCAGTCAGTGAGAGTGGCGCCTCACCAGTCAGTGTGAGTGGCGCCTCACCAGTCAGTGTGAGTGGCGCCTCACCAGTCAGTGAGAGTGGCGCCTCACCAGTCAGTGTGAGTGGCGCCTCACCAGTCAGTGAGAGTGGCGCCTCACCAGTCAGTGTGAGTGGCGCCTCACCAGTCAGTGTGAGTGGCGCCTCACCAGTCAGTGAGAGTGGCGCCTCACCAGTCAGTGAGAGTGGCGCCTCACCAGTCAGTGAGAGTGGCGCCTCACCAGTCAGTGTGAGTGGCGCCTCACCAGTCAGTGTGAGTGGCGCCTCACCAGTCAGTGTGAGTGGCGCCTCACCAGTCAGTGAGAGTGGCGCCTCACCAGTCAGTGTGGCGCCTCACCAGTCAGTGTGAGTGGCGCCTCACCAGTCAGTGTGAGTGGCGCCTCACCAGTCAGTGAGAGTGGCGCCTCACCAGTCAGTGTGAGTGGCGCCTCACCAGTCAGTGAGAGTGGCGCCTCACCAGTCAGAGTGGCGCCTCACCAGTCAGTGAGAGTGGCGCCTCACCAGTCAGTGAGAGTGGCGCCTCACCAGTCAGTGAGAGTGGCGCCTCACCAGTCAGTGAGAGTGGCGCCTCACCAGTCAGTGAGAGTGGCGCCTCACCAGTCAGTGTGAGTGGCGCCTCACCAGTCAATGTGAGTGGCGCCTCACCAGTCAGTGAGAGTGGCGCCTCACCAGTCAGTGTGAGTGGCGCCTCACCAGTCAGTGTGAGTGGCGCCTCACCAGTCAGTGAGAGTGGCGCCTCACCAGTCAGTGTGAGTGGCGCCTCACCAGTCAGTGAGAGTGGCGCCTCACCAGTCAGTGTGAGTGGCGCCTCACCAGTCAGTGTGAGTGGCGCCTCACCAGTCAGTGTGAGTGGCGCCTCACCAGTCAGTGAGAGTGGCGCCACACCAGTCAGTGAGAGTGGCGCCCCACCAGTCAGTGAGAGTGGCGCCTCACCAGTCAGTGAGAGTGGCGCCCCACCAGTCAGTGAGAGTGGCGCCACACCAGTCAGTGAGAGTGGCGCCTCACCAGTCAGTGTGAGTGGCGCCTCACCAGTCAGTGAGAGTGGCGCCTCACCAGTCAGTGTGAGTGGCGCCTCACCAGCCTGGTTAACATAGATTGCAACTAAATAGGATAACCTGTAAAAGGTCTTCTGCAATTTCATTTCCAATGTTCAATCTTCAGTCTTAGAGAGAAAATGATCTTTTGAAAATGGGAAACCGTATGGAAACACATCATTAAGGAAAACGGCCCTAATTTGGGAAGATGAATGCACCTGTGCTGTCGCTGGGGCGATGGTGGACACCCCAGACGGAAGGCGGCCTTTTAAATTAATTAATTAATCCCCTTTGAGCAAAATTTAAAGGGAATTAGAAGACAATGACTGGCTGGGGTACCGCAAAACAGCATGGACAGGAGCCGGCCTTTTAAGCCCCTTGAAAGAAATTTAAAGAGACTAGAAGGCTAGCAATTACTCGCTGGGGTAACGAAAATGGACCCGAGCAGATGGTGGCTTTTTAATCCCCTTGAACGAAATGGCAGGACCTAAGAGGGAACCTTTGCTCTCCCATGGAAAAAATTCACAACACGTAGACCGTCCATCGCCGTTTCACGGAAAAAATCACGACGCGTAGACCGGCCGTCGGAAAAATCAAAACGGCCGGTCTACGTGCCTACTACCACTACTATGGAAGTATGGGTTGTTCATCCCGTCACTTGTACCCAGACACAGCTGGGACTTGCTTAACTGTCTCAGGTGAACAGCTCCTCAAACAAGAAGATTAAACATCTGTCAACCCTTAAAAATCTCTGCTCTGCAGTCCTTAAATAACCCATCACAATGTAAGTCTGAAGTAGCTTGTAATATTAAATGGAATGTAATTTTTGTCAATGATAATAACTCTTGTATAAAATTTGTGTGGATCCCATCCCATGTTGGAGTTGGAAAACATGACTTTGTAGATCGATTGGCCAATGAGGCTTGCAGGAAAGAAAACATTGATTATGACTTTGGACTATCTAATGCAATTATTAGAAACATACACATTAAAGAAATTAATTCAGATTTAGAAGAACTAAGAAATGCCCAGAGACCTGAAATCTGCGATAATTCCATTGCGATAATTCGCCTTGGCTATAGATACATCTGGCAGGTTAGTGAGGCTGAGCCACTACCAGAATACTCAGATTGTAAACTCTGTGATAAACCTTTAATGCATTCACTAGAACACTATATTGTTGAATGCGAACCCGTAAAGGACTTTAGACCTCCTGGCCTCTTGTACCACCAACTGTGTAACTATTTCATTGACTCAGGTGTTCTGGACGACATCCTAACAATTTACCCAAAATTTGCTTGTCCATTTTATAGAATGAAGAACAATTTTTATTTATATTACTTCTAAGCTGCATCACTTATGAACCCATCCCTGCCCTTGTGTGGCAGTGCACAGTAGAAAGTTGTTTTCACATATCCATACATTAAAACATTGATTGTAACCGTGATATATATGTACTTCAGCCTACAGTTTAGGCCTATTGTCTTATGTATGACCCTCTGTCCTGCGTGATAGTGAATACCACCATTATCCTCACTTTAATAAGACTTAATCGAAATCCTCAGATTAGGCAAAATTGTAATTAATTTTGTCAATAAAGATGATAATAATAATAACTTGGCAGTGTTGCACTACACTGCTGCCTTGGGCTCAGGTCACTGCAACATTGACAAGTTGCCATTATATGGTAAGTTGAGTTTGATGTAGGCACTTGTCCTCAAGCCAGGTAACATACAAAGAGTTGGTTTGTCACCAACACCAGCTGGACAACTGTATATGGGTATTAATTATTAACCTCCTGCTATCACTGTATCTATCGATGATTTCTGTGTTGTTTTGTTATATATGTGTGTGTGTGTGTGTGTGTGTGTGTGTGTGTGTGTGTGTGTGTGTGTGTGTGTGTGTGTGTGTGTGTGTGTGTGTGTGTGTCAGTAATGAAGAGGAGACTGTAAAGTGACAATTAGGGTTTAGTTCGTCAGCCAAGGTTGACACGCCTTCACCACCACCTGAATAGTGCTTTACCAGAACTTTATTACATTGTTAGTGTTTACCTTAATGTCCAGGTGCACGAGGTTGAGGTCGTGAACATATACGAGTCCCTCTAGGAGCTGTCGCGTGAAGCTGATGACGTCTCGTTCATATGGTACCATGTCTTCGTCCAGGAGAGTCTGAAGGTCCCCTCCTGCGGCGCTGTGGACCAAGAGAATAGTGTTAGTACATAGTGAGGCCCGGGGCGCTGTGGACCAGGAGAATAGTGTTAGTACATAGTGAGGCCCGGGGCGCTGTGGACGAGGAGAATAGTGTTAGTACATAGTGAGGCCCGGGGCGCTGTGGACCAGGAGAATAGTGTTAGTACATAGTGAGGCCCGGGGCGCTGTGGACCAAGAGAATAGTGTTAGTACATAGTGAGGCCCGGGGCGCTGTGGACCAGGAGAATAGTGTTAGTACATAGTGAGGCCCGGGGCGCTGTGGACCAAGAGAATAGTGTTAGTACATAGTGAGGCCCGGGGCGCTGTGGACGAGGAGAATAGTGTTAGTACATAGTGAGGCCCGGGGCGCTGTGGACCAGGAGAATAGTGTTAGTACATAGTGAGGCCCGGGGCGCTGTGGACCAGGAGAATAGTGTTAGTACATAGTGAGGCCCGGGGCGCTGTGGACCAAGAGAATAGTGTTAGTACATAGTGAGGCCCGGGGCGCTGTGGACGAGGAGAATAGTGTTAGTACATAGTGAGGCCCGGGGCGCTGTGGACCAGGAGAATAGTGTTAGTACATAGTGAGGCCCGGGGCGCTGTGGACCAAGAGAATAGTGTTAGTACATAGTGAGGCCCGGGGCGCTGTGGACCAGGAGAATAGTGTTAGTACATAGTGAGGCCCGGGGCGCTGTGGACCAAGAGAATAGTGTTAGTACATAGTGAGGCCCGGGGCGCTGTGGACGAGGAGAATAGTGTTAGTACATAGTGAGGCCCGGGGCGCTGTGGACCAGGAGAATAGTGTTAGTACATAGTGAGGCCCGGGGCGCTGTGGACCAAGAGAATAGTGTTAGTACATGGTGAGGCCCGGGGCGCTGTGGACCAAGAGAATAGTGTTAGTACATAGTGAGGAATGGTCACTGGGGCCAGATGGTCACTGGGGCCAGATGGTCACTGGGGCCAGATGGTCACTGGGGCCAGATGGTCACTGGGGCCAGATGGTCACTGGGGCCAGATGGTCACTGGGGCCAGATGGTCACTGGGGCAGGATGGTCACTGGGGCCAGATGGTCACTGGGGCCAGATGGTCACTGGGGCCAGATGGAGCCAGATAGCAGCAGAAGGAACGCTCTACGCCAGCACATAAAGAGAGCGCCGAGAGGGACCTCACAGACAAGGGTCTCTAACAACCATTCTACTTCAAGTGGTAAGAGAGGGTAATGTAACAACCATTCTACTTCAAGTGGTAAGAGAGGGTAATGTAACAACCATTCTACTTCAAGTGGTAAGAGAGGGTAATGTAACAACCATTCTACTTCAAGTGGTAAGAGAGGGTAATGTAACAACCATTCCACTTCAAGTGGTAAGAGAGGGTAATGTAACAACCATTCCACTTCAAGTGGTAAGAGAGGGTAATGTAACAACCATTCCACTTCAAGTGGTAAGAGAGAGTAATGTGACACTAATGACACACAGGTCGGGGGGGGCAGTGTATCATCAGTGTCAGAGACCATTTAACACTGACACAGTAAAGAGGCACCTGTACAGCCCATTAGGGCTCGGCTGCGGTAACTGGCAGCACGCTATATTAACCCACACGCAGAACCATTACCCATTTTCTTCCCGTCTGGAGAGTTCCGCCCTCCTCTAACGTGTTATTAAGGACATCTGGTGGAAACGTTTAGGCTTCACGCACAAGTGGGAGGACAGAGCAGGTGGAGTGACACTGAGGGACTCAGCCTCAGCTGGAGAGTGAGTGTCGGAGGCTAGACAGTGAGTGTCGAAGGCCAGACAGTGAGTGTCGGAGGCCAGACAGAATGTCGGAGGCTAGACAGAGTGTCGGAGGCTAGACAGTGAGTGTCGGAGGCTAGATAGTGAGTATCGGAGGCTAGACAGTGAGTGTCGGAGGCTAGACAGAGTGTCGGAGGCTAGACAGTGAGTGTCGGAGGCTAGATAGTGAGTGTCGGAGGCCAGACAGTGAGTGTCGGAGGCCAGACAGTGAGTGTCGGAGGCCAGACAGTGAGTGTCGGAGGCCAGACAGTGAGTGTCGGAGGCTAGACAGAGTGTCGGAGGCTAGACAGTGAGTGTCGGAGGCTAGACAGTGAGTGTCGGAGGCTAGACAGTGAGTGTCGGAGGCTAGACAGTGAGTGTCGGAGGCTAGACAGTGAGTGTCGGAGGCTATACAGTGAGTGTCGGAGGCCAGACAGAGTGTCGGAGGCCAGACAGAGTGTCGGAGGCCAGACAGAGTGTCGGAGGCCAGACAGAGTGTCGGAGGCTAGACAGTGAGTGTCGGAGGCCAGACAGAGTGTCGGAGGCCAGACAGAGTGTCGGAGGCCAGACAGAGTGTCGGAGGCCAGACAGAGTGTCGGAGGCCAGACAGTGAGTGTCGGAGGCCATACAGTGAGTGTCGGAGGCCAGACAGTGAGTGTCGGAGGCTAGACAGAGAGTCGGAGGCTAGACAGAGTGTCGGAGGCTAGACAGTGAGTGTCGGAGGCTAGACAGTGAGTGTCGGAGGCTAGAGAGTGAGTGTCGGAGGCTAGACAGTGAGTGTCGGAGGCCAGACAGTGAGTGTCGGAGGCTAGACAGAGAGTCGGAGGCTAGACAGAGTGTCGGAGGCTAGACAGTGAGTGTCGGAGGCTAGACAGTGAGTGTCGGAGGCTAGAGAGTGAGTGTCGGAGGCCAGACAGTGAGTGTCGGAGGCCAGACAGTGAGTGTCGGAGGCTAGACAGTGAGTGTCGGAGGCTAGACAGTGAGTGTCGGAGGCCAGACAGAATGTCGGAGGCTAGACAGTGAGTGTCGGAGGCTAGACAGTGAGTGTCGGAGGCCAGACAGTGAGTGTCGGAGGCCAGACAGTGAGTGTCGGAGGCTAGACAGTGAGTGTCGGAGGCTATACAGTGAGTGTCGGAGGCCAGACAGTGAGTGTCGGAGGCCAGACAGTGAGTGTCGGAGGCTAGACAGTGAGTGTCGGAGGTTAGACAGTGAGTGTCGGAGGCCAGACAGTGAGTGTCGGAGGCTAGACAGTGAGTGTCGGAGGCCAGACAGTGAGTGTCGGAGGCTAGACAGTGAGTGTCGGAGGTTAGACAGTGAGTGTCGGAGGTTAGACAGTGAGCGTCGGAGGCTAGACAGTGAGTGTCGGAGGCCAGACAGTGAGTGTCGGAGGCCAGACAGTGAGTGTCGGAGGCCAGACAGTGAGTGTCGGAGGCCAGACAGTGAGTGTCGGAGGCTAGGCAGAGTGTCGGAGGCTAGACAGTGAGTGTCGGAGGCTAGACAGTGATTGTCGGAGGCTAGACAGTGAGTGTCGGAGGCCAGACAGTGAGTGTCGGAGGCCAGACAGTGAGTGTCGGAGGCTAGGCAGAGTGTCGGAGGCTAGACAGTGAGTGTCGGAGGCCAGACAGTGAGTGTCGGAGGCCAGACAGTGAGTGTCGGAGGCTAGACAGTGAGTGTCGGAGGCCAGACAGTGAGTGTCGGAGGCCAGACAGTGAGTGTCGGAGGCCCGACAGTGAGTGTCGGAGGCCAGACAGTGAGTGTCGGAGGCCAGACAGTGAGTGTCGGAGGCTAGACAGTGTGTCGGAGGCCAGACAGTGAGTGTCGGAGGCCAGACAGTGAGTGTCGGAGGCCAGACAGTGAGTGTCGGAGGCCAGACAGTGAGTGTCGGTGGCTAGACAGAGTGTCGAAGGCTAGACAGTGTGTCGGAGGCCAGACAGTGAGTGTCGGAGGCCAGACAGTGAGTGTCGGAGGCCAGACAGTGAGTGTCGGAGGCCAGACAGTGAGTGTCGGAGGCCAGACAGTGAGTGTCGGAGGCTAGACAGTAAGTGTCGGAGGCTAGACAGTGAGTGTCGGAGGCCAGACAGTGAGTGTCGGAGGCTAGACAGTGAGTGTCGGAGGCCAGACAGTGAGTGTCGGTGGCTGGACAGTGAGTGTCGGAGGCTAGACAGAGTGTCGGAGGCTAGACAGTGAGTGTCGGATGCTAGACAGTGAGTGTCGGTGGCTAGACAGTGAGTGTCGGTGGCTAGACAGTAAGTGTCGGAGGCTAGACAGTAAGTGTCGGAGGCTAGACAGTAAGTGTCGGAGGCTAGACAGTAAGTGTCGGAGGCTAGACAGTGAGTGTCGGAGGCTAGACAGTGAGTGTCGGTGGCTAGACAGTGAGTGTCGGTGGCTAGACAGTGAGTGTCGGAGGCCCGACAGTGAGTGTCGGAGGCCAGACAGTAAGTGTCGGAGGCTAGACAGTGAGTGTCGGAGGCTAGACAGTGAGTGTCGGAGGCCAGACAGTGAGTGTCAGAGGCTAGACAGTAAGTGTCGGAGGCCCGACAGTGAGTGTCGGAGGCTAGACAGTGAGCGTCGGAGGCCAGACAGTGAGTGTCGGAGGCCAGACAGTGAGTGTCGGAGGCTAGACAGTGAGTGTCGGAGGCTAGACAGTGAGTGTCGGAGGCTAGACAGTGAGTGTCGGAGGCCAGACAGTGGTGGAGAACAACGGGTCTGCCTCGTGAGTGGAGAGTCTCTGCTGGCCGCCTCAGCGCCCCGTGTAAGGTGGGGGGAGAGAGACTGTATCAGTCCATCACACACACTCTCACAACAATTACTGCTCAGCTGCTTTTGTCGGTTTGTGTCCGTATTTGGGCGATATCAGCGGGCGAGAATGTACATTATGGCTCTTATGCTCCATGTACCACCAGATGAGACACTTACGCCCATTGTTTAGAGGCCGCAATTCGGTGATTCCAATGCTGGGCTGGAGAGATAGTGATCCCTCGCCTGTAAACTTGGGTATACTGACATATTGGACACTACGGTCTTGTTTTGGCCGGCCACTTGGCACGGAGACTAAATATAGAAGGATCTTGATGGCCTGGACTTGTACTCTCACCCCCGGACCTTCCTGGAGTGAGAGAGTTGCATTACTCTACCCTCACTCTCTTATCGTCTCCTGGCAGATGTCCTTTTATAATGTGTGTCTGTATAACCTTACACCGTCCAGACTCATTCTTGCTCTTATCTCGCAATTATATATATATATATATATATATATATATATATATATATATATATATATATATATATATATATATATATATATATATATAAAATATGTGTGTGTGTGTACTCACCTATTTGTGCTTGCGGGGGTTGATCTCTGGCTCTTTGGTCCCGCCTCTCAACTGTCAATCAACTGGTGTACAGGTTCCTGAGCCTACTGGGCTGTATCATATCTACATTTAAAACTGTGTATGGAGTCAGCCTCCACCACATCACTGACTAATGCATTCCACCTGTGGTAGTGACCACCACAGTCACCTTGACTTGCACACACTCTGGAGAACATACACTTAAGAGTGGCCAGGTTTGCTGTTACTCACGGCCAACACTGTAACCAGCAGCCCCCCTCACTCTTCTTGACCCCCCTACCATGGCCATGGCCATCCTCCCCCTACCTTGGCCATCCTCTTTTCCTACCATCCTACCTCCTACCAGACCGGGCCGCGGGGAAACTAGAAAGCCCCGAAATCATCTCAAGATAACCTCAAGATAACCATGGCCATCCTGTTCCCCTACCATGGCCACCCCCGTCCCCTACCATGGCCACTCCCCCCCACCATGCCTTACCATCACCACAATGGCCGACTTCACAATTCAAGATTTTCTTTAAGAATGTGTCATGCCAAAAGGAAAATATTTATGAAATAAGTCATTAGAGAGCCAATTATGTTTAAGACTAAGTCGTTACAAAGGTGCAGTTGTGGTCAGTGAACAACACATAACCTCAGAATTATAACAATGTTAGGACCTTCAACACTGCCTCCAGAGGGGCTGTTGAAGGGTGATTACAGGTGACCACACTACTGAACTATATCTTGTTCCCCTGGTTACTGGTAAGATGGAGATGGTTGTTGTGGTGGTGGTAGTGGTGGTTGTGGTGGTGGTAGTGGTGGTTGTGGTGGCGAGGTGATGGTGGTAGTGGTGGTTGTGGTGGCGAGGTGATGGTGGTGGTAGTGGTGGTTGTGGTGGCGAGGTGATGGTGGTGGTAGTGGTGGTTGTGGTGGTGAGGTGATGGTGGTAGTGGTGGTTGTGGTGGCGAGGTGATGGTGGTGGTAGTGGTGGTTGTGGTGGCGAGGTGATGGTGGTGGTAGTGGTGGTTGTGGTGGTGAGGTGATGGTGGTAGTGGTGGTTGTGGTGGCGAGGTGATGGTGGTAGTGGTGGTTGTGGTGGCGAGGTGATGGTGGTAGTGGTGGTTGTGGTGGCGAGGTGATGGTGGTGGTAGTGGTGGTTGTGGTGGCGAGGTGACGGTGGTGGTAGTGGTGGTTGTGGTGGTGAGGTGATGGTGGTGGTAGTGGTGGTTGTGGTGGTGAGGTGATGGTGGTGGTGGTGGTTGTGGTGGTGAGGTGATGGTGGTAGTGGTGGTTGTGGTGGTGAGGTGACGGTGGTGGTAGTGGTGGTTGTGGTGGCGAGGTGACGGTGGTGGTAGTGGTGGTTGTGGTGGCGAGGTGATGGTGGTAGTGGTGGTTGTGGTGGTGAGGTGATGGTGGTAGTGGTGGTTGTGGTGGCGAGGTGATGGTGGTAGTGGTGGTTGTGGTGGCGAGGTGATGGTGGTAGTGGTGGTTGTGGTGGCGAGGTGATGGTGGTGGTAGTGGTGGTTGTGGTGGTGAGGTGATGGTGGTGGTGGTGGTTGTGGTGGTGAGGTGATGGTGGTAGTGGTGGTTGTGGTGGCGAGGTGATGGTGGTAGTGGTGGTTGTGGTGGCGAGGTGATGGTGGTGGTAGTGGTGGTTGTGGTGGCGAGGTGATGGTGGTGGTAGTGGTGGTTGTGGTGGTGAGGTGATGGTGGTAGTGGTGGTTGTGGTGGTGAGGTGATGGTGGTGGTAGTGGTGGTTGTGGTGGTGAGGTGATGGTGGTAGTGGTGGTTGTGGTGGTGAGGTGACGGTGGTGGTAGTGGTGGTTGTGGTGGCGAGGTGACGGTGGTGGTAGTGGTGGTTGTGGTGGCGAGGTGATGGTGGTAGTGGTGGTTGTGGTGGCGAGGTGATGGTGGTGGTAGTGGTGGTTGTGGTGGTGAGGTGATGGTGGTAGTGGTGGTTGTGGTGGTGAGGTGATGGTGGTGGTAGTGGTGGTTGTGGTGGTGAGGTGATGGTGGTAGTGGTGGTTGTGGTGGTGAGGTGACGGTGGTGGTAGTGGTGGTTGTGGTGGCGAGGTGACGGTGGTGGTAGTGGTGGTTGTGGTGGCGAGGTGATGGTGGTAGTGGTGGTTGTGGTGGCGAGGTGATGGTGGTGGTAGTGGTGGTTGTGGTGGTGAGGTGATGGTGGTAGTGGTGGTTGTGGTGGTGAGGTGATGGTGGTGGTAGTGGTGGTTGTGGTGGTGAGGTGATGGTGGTAGTGGTGGTTGTGGTGGTGAGGTGACGGTGGTGGTAGTGGTGGTTGTGGTGGCGAGGTGACGGTGGTGGTAGTGGTGGTTGTGGTGGCGAGGTGATGGTGGTAGTGGTGGTTGTGGTGGTGAGGTGACGGTGGTGGTAGTGGTGGTTGTGGTGGCGAGGTGACGGTGGTGGTAGTGGTGGTTGTGGTGGCGAGGTGATGGTGGTAGTGGTGGTTGTGGTGGTGAGGTGACGGTGGTGGTAGTGGTGGTTGTGGTGGCGAGGTGACGGTGGTGGTAGTGGTGGTTGTGGTGGCGAGGTGATGGTGGTAGTGGTGGTTGTGGTGGTGAGGTGATGGTGGTGGTAGTGGTGGTTGTGGTGGCGAGGTGATGGTGGTAGTGGTGGTTGTGGTGGCGAGGTGATGGTGGTGGTAGTGGTGGTTGTGGTGGCGAGGTGATGGTGGTGGTAGTGGTGGTTGTGGTGGCGAGGTGATGGTGGTGGTAGTGGTGGTTGTGGTGGCGAGGTGATGGTGGTAGTGGTGGTTGTGGTGGCGAGGTGATGGTGGTAGTGGTGGTTGTGGTGGTGAGGTGATGGTGGTAGTGGTGGTTGTGGTGGCGAGATGATGGTGGTGGTAGCGGTGGTTGTGGTGGCGAAATGATGGTGGTGGTAGTGGTGGTTGTGGTGGCGAGGTGATGGTGGTAGTGGTGGTTGTGGTGGCGAGGTGATGGTGGTAGTGGTGGTTGTGGTGGCGAGGTGATGGTGGTAGTGGTGGTTGTGGTGGCGAGGTGATGGTGGTGGTAGTGGTGGTTGTGGTGGCGAAATGATGGTGGTGGTAGTGGTGGTTGTGGTGGCGAGGTGATGGTGGTAGTGGTGGTTGTGGTGGCGAGGTGACGGTGGTGGTAGTGGTGGTTGTGGTGGCGAGGTGACGGTGGTGGTAGTGGTGGTTGTGGTGGCGAGGTGATGGTGGTGGTAGTGGTGGTTGTGGTGGCGAGGTGATGGTGGTAGTGGTGGTTGTGGTGGTGAGGTGATGGTGGTTGTGGTGGCGAGGTGATGGTGGTAGTGGTGGTTGTGGTGGCGAGGTGATGGTGGTGGTAGTGGTTGTGGTCACGAGGTGATGGTGGTAGTGGTGGTTGTGGTGGCGAGGTGATGGTGGTAGTAGTGGTTGTGGTCACGAGGTGATGGTGGTAGTGGTGGTTGTGGTGGCGAGGTGATGGTGGTAGTAGTGGTTGTGGTCACGAGGTGATGGTGGTAGTGGTGGTTGTGGTGGTGAGGTGACGGTGGTGGTAGTGGTGGTTGTGGTGGCGAGGTGATGGTGGTAGTGGTGGTTGTGGTGGTGATAGTGATGAGGGTGGTGATGGTGAGCAGCTTGAGTGCAGGAGCACTCAAGCTGCCAGTGACGCACTGTTCCTGCACTCAAGCTGCCAGTGAGGCACTGATCCTGCACTCAAGCAGCCAGTGACGCACTGCTCCTGCACTCAAGCAGCCAGTGACGCACTGTTCCTGCACTCAAGCTGCCAGTGAGGCACTGATCCTGCACTCAAGCTGCCAGTGAGGCACTGATCCTGCACTCAAGCAGCCAGTGACGCACTGCTCCTGCACTCAAGCTGCCAGTGACGCACTGTTCCTGCACTCAAGCTGCCAGTGACGCACTGTTTCTGCACTCAAGCTGCCAGTGAGGCACTGCTCCTGCACTCAAGCAGCCAGTGACGCACTGCTCCTGCACTCAAGCAGCCAGTGACGCACTGCTCCTGCACTCAAGCTGCCAGTGAGGCACTGCTCCTGCACTCAAGCTGCCAGTGAGGCACTGCTCCTGCACTCAAGCTGCCAGTGAGGCACTGTTCCTGCACTCAAGCTGCCAGTGAAGCACTGCTCCTGCACTCAAGCTGCCAGTGAGGCACTGCTCCTGCACTCAAGCTGCCAGTGAGGCACTGTTCCTGCACTCAAGCTGCCAGTGAAGCACTGCTCCTGCACTCAAGCTGCTCCTGACGCACTGTTCCTGCACTCAAGCTGCCAGTGAGGCACTGCTCCTGCACTCAAGCTGCCAGTGACGCACTGTTCCTGCACTCAAGCTGCCAGTGAGGCACTGTTCATGCACTCAAGCTGCCAGTGACGCACTGCTCCTGCACTCAAGCTGCCAGTGAGGCACTGCTACTACACTCAAGCTGCCAGTGACGCACTACACTCAAGCTGCCAGTGACACAACTGCTCCTGCACTCAAGCTGCCAGTGACGCACTGCTCCTGCACTCAAGCTGCCAGTGACGCACTGCTACTACACTCAAGCTGCCAGTGACACAACTGCTCCTGCACTCAAGCTGCCAGTGACGCACTGCTCCTGCACTCAAGCTGCCAGTGACGCACTGCTACTACACTCAAGCTGCCAGTGAAGCACTGCTCCTGCACTCAAGCTGCTCCTGACGCACTGTTCCTGCACTCAAGCTGCCAGTGACGCACTGCTCCTGCACTCAAGCTGCCAGTGACGCACTGCTCTTGCACTCAAGCTGCCAGTGAGGCACTGCTCCTGCACTCAAGCTGCCTGTGACGTACTGCTCCTGCACTCAAGCTGCCAGTGAAGCACTGCTCCTGCACTCAAGCTGCCAGTGAGGCACTGCTCCTGCACTCAAGCTGCCAGTGAGGCACTGCTCCTGCACTCAAGCTGCCAGTGAAGCACTGCTCCTGCACTCAAGCTGCCAGTGAAGCACTGCTCCTGCACTCAAGCTGCCAGTGAAGCACTGCTCCTGCACTCAAGCTGCCAGTGAAGCACTGCTCCTGCACTCAAGCTGCCAGTGACGCAATGGTCCTGCACTCAAGCTGCCAGTGAAGCACTGCTCCTGCACTCAAGCTGCCAGTGACACAACTGCTCCTGCACTCAAGCTGCCAGTGAGGCACTGCTCCTGCACTCAAGCTGCCAGTGAGGCACTGCTCCTGCACTCAAGCTGCCAGTGAAGCACTGCTCCTGCACTCAAGCTGCCAGTGACGCACTGCTCCTGCACTCAAGCTGCCAGTGACGCACTGCTCCTGCACTCAAGCGGCCACCGACGCACGCTCAAGCGGCCACCGACGCACGCTCCAGCGGCCAGCGACGCACGCTCCAGCGGCCACCGACGCACGCTCAAGCGGCTACTACTAGTTCAAAGTTAGGTACAGGTGAGCTCCGCCCCTCAAGTGATGTAGTGCTGTAAATTATACTTTACTCCCTGACATGTATCATGTTGGCGTGAGCCCTTAGCTGCTGGCGACGCCCCCGCCCTCCCTCTCTCCGGGTGCTGTCTTCCTGGTGCTGTCTCCTGGTGTTGTCTACCTGGTGCTGTCTACCTGGTGCTGTCTGCCTGGTGCTGTCTGCCTGGTGCTGTCTCCTGGTCCTGTCTATACCTGGTGCTGTCTACCTGGTGCTGTCTACCTGGTGCTGTCTCCTGGTCCTGTCTATACCTGGTGCTGTCTCCTGGTGCTGTCTACCTGGTCCTGTCTATACCTGGTGCTGTCTATACCTGGTGCTGTCTATCTGGTGCTGTCTCCCTGGTGCTGTCTATCTGGTGCTGTCTGCCTGGTGATGTCTACCTGGTGCTGTCTATACCTGGTGCTGTCTACCTGGTGCTGTCTACCTGGTGCTGTCTGCCTGGTGCTGTCTACCTGGTGCTGTCTACCTGGTGCTGACGCCCCCGCCCTCCCTCTCTCCTGGTGCTGTCTACCTGGTGCTGAAGCCCCCGCCCTCCCTCTCTCCTGGTGCTGTCTGCCTGGTCCTGTCTACCTGGTGCTGTCTGCCTGGTCCTGTCTACCTGGTGCTGTCTCCCTGGTGCTGTCTACCTGGTGCTGTCTACCTGGTGCTGTCTACCTGGTGCTGTCTATACCTGGTGCTGTCTACCTGGTGCTGTCTACCTGGTGCTGTCTACCTGGTGCTGACGCCCCGCCCTCCCTCTCTCCTGGTGCTGTCTACCTGGTGCTGTCTACCTGGTGCTGTCTACCTGGTGCTGTCTATACCTGCTGCTGTCTCCCTGGTGCTGTCTACCTGGTGCTGACGCCCCCGCCCTCCCTCTCTCCTGGTGCTGTCTACCTGGTGCTGTCTCCCTGGTGCTGTCTACCTGGTGCTGTCTGCCTGGTGCTGTCTCCCTGGTGCTGTCTCCCTGGTGCTGTCTACCTGGTGCTGTCTACCTGGTGCTGTCTCCCTGGTGCTGTCTACCTGGTGCTGTCTACCTGGTGCTGTCTCCCTGGTGCTGTCTACCTGGTGCTGTCTACCTGGTGCTGTCTACCTGGTGCTGTCTATACCTGGTGCTGTCTACCTGGTGCTGTGTATACCTGGTGCTGTCTATACCTGGTGCTGTCTATACCTGGTGCTGTCTACCTGGTGCTGTCTATACCTGGTGCTGTCTATACCTGGTGCTGTCTACCTGGTGCTGTCTATACCTGGTGCTGTCTATACCTGGTGCTGTCTACCTGGTGCTGTCTATACCTGGTGCTGTCTATACCTGGTGCTGTCTACCTGGTGCTGTCTACCTGGTGCTGTCTATACCTGGTGCTGTCTACCTGGTGCTGTCTATACCTGGTGCTGTCTATACCTGGTGCTGTCTACCTGGTGCTGTCTATACCTGGTGCTGTCTATACCTGGTGCTGTCTACCTGGTGCTGTCTACCTGGTGCTGTCTATACCTGGTGCTGTCTACCTGGTGCTGTCTACCTGGTGCTGTCTACCTGGTGCTGTCTATACCTGGTGCTGTCTACCTGGTGCTGTCTATACCTGGTGCTGTCTACCTGGTGCTGTCTACCTGGTGCTGTCTATACCTGGTGCTGTCTATACCTGGTGCTGTCTACCTGGTGCTGTCTATACCTGGTGCTGTCTATACCTGGTGCTGTCTACCTGGTGCTGTCTACCTGGTGCTGTCTATACCTGGTGCTGTCTATACCTGGTGCTGTCTACCTGGTGCTGTCTACCTGGTGCTGTCTATACCTGGTGCTGTCTATACCTGGTGCTGCCTACCTGGTGCTGTATACCTGCTGCTGTCAACCTGGTGCTGTCTACCTGGTGCTGTCTACCTGGAGCTGTCTACCTGGTGCTGTCTACCTGGTGCTGTCTATACCTGGTGCTGTCTATACCTGGTGCTGTCTACCTGGTGCTGTCTATACCTGGTGCTGTCTACCTGGTGCTGTCTACCTGCTGCTGTCTACCTGGTGCTGTCTACCTGGTGCTGTCTACCTGGTGCTGTCTACCTGGTGCTGTCTATACCTGGTGCTGTCTACCTGGTGCTGTCTACCTGGTGCTGTCTACCTGCTGCTGTCTACCTGGTGCTGTCTCCCTGGTGCTGTCTACCTGGTGCTGTCTACCTGGTGCTGTCTACCTGGTGCTGTCTACCTGGTGCTGTCTACCTGGTGCTGTCTCCCTGGTGCTGTCTACCTGGTGCTGTCTATACCTGGTGCTGTCTACCTGCTGCTGTCTACCTGGTGCTGTCTACCTGGTGCTGTCTACCTGGTGCTGTCTACCTGGTGCTGTCTACCTGGTCATGTCTATACCTGGTGCTGTCTACCTGGTGCTGTCTACCTGGTGCTGTCTCCCTGGTGCTGTCTATACCTGGTGCTGTCTATACCTGGTGCTGTCTGCCGGGTGCTGTCTACCTGGTGCTGTCTATACCTGGTGCTGTCTACCTGGTGCTGTCTCCCTGGTGCTGTCTACCTGGTGCTGTCTCCCTGGTGCTGTCTATACCTGGTGCTGTCTCCCTGGTGCTGTCTATACCTGGTGCTGTCTACCTGGTGCTGTCTACCTGGTGCTGTGTATACCTGGTGCTGTCTCCCTGGTGCTGTCTACCTGGTGCTGTCTACCTGGTGCTGTCTATACCTGGTGCTGTCTCCCTGGTGCTGTCTCCTGGTCCTGTCTACCTGGTGCTGTCTACCTGGTGCTGTGTATACCTGGTGCTGTCTACCTGGTGCTGTCTATACCTGGTGCTGTCTATACCTGGTGCTGTCTACCTGGTGCTGTCTACCTGGTGCTGTCTACCTGGTGCTGTGTATACCTGGTGCTGTCTATACCTGGTGCTGTCTCCCTGGTGCTGTCTCCTGGTCCTGTCTACCTGGTGCTGTCTACCTGGTGCTGTCTACCTGGTGCTGTGTATACCTGGTGCTGTCTACCTGGTGCTGTCTACCTGGTGCTGTCTCCCTGGTGCTGTCTACCTGGTGCTGTCTACCTGGTGCTGTCTACCTGGTGCTGTCTATACCTGGTGCTGTCTATACCTGGTGCTGTCTATCTGGTGCTGTCTACCTGGTGCTGTCTACCTGGTGCTGTCTATACCTGGTGCTGTCTATACCTGGTGCTGTCTATCTGGTGCTGTCTACCTGGTGCTGTCTACCTGGTGCTGTCTACCTGGTGCTGTGTATACCTGGTGCTGT
Organism: Procambarus clarkii; assembly: GCF_040958095.1. Taxonomy (NCBI): domain Eukaryota; kingdom Metazoa; phylum Arthropoda; class Malacostraca; order Decapoda; family Cambaridae; genus Procambarus; species Procambarus clarkii. Next base: position 26,586,428 of record NC_091179.1, read on the forward strand.
CTACCTGGTGCTGTGTATACCTGGTGCTGTCTATACCTGGTGCTGTCTATACCTGGTGCTGTCTACCTGGTGCTGTCTATACCTGGTGCTGTCTACCTGGTGCTGTCTATACCTGGTGCTGTCTATACCTGGTGCTGTCTATACCTGGTGCTGTCTACCTGGTGCTGTCTATACCTAGTGCTGTCTACTTGGTGCTGTCTATACCTGGTGCTGTCTACCTGGTGCTGTCTACCTGGTGCTGTCTACCTGGTGCTGTCTATACCTGGTGCTGTCTACCTGGTGCTGTCTACCTGGTGCTGTCTACCTGGTGCTGTCTATACCTGGTGCTGTCTATACCTGGTGCTGTCTACCTGGTGCTGTCTACCTGGTGCTGTCTATACCTGGTGCTGTCTACCTGGTGCTGTCTACCTGGTGCTGTCTATACCTGGTGCTGTCTACCTGGTGCTGTCTACCTGGTGCTGTCTACCTGGTGTTGTCTACCTGGTGCTGTCTACCTGGTGCTGTCTACCTGGTGCTCTCTATCTGGTGCTGTCTACCTGGTGCTGTCTACCTGGTGCTGTGTATACCTGGTGCTGTCTACCTGGTGCTGTGTATACCTGGTGCTGTCTATACCTGGTGCTGTCTATACCTGGTGCTGTCTACCTGGTGCTGTCTATACCTGGTGCTGTCTACCTGGTGCTGTCTATACCTGGTGCTGTCTATACCTGGTGCTGTCTATACCTGGTGCTGTCTACCTGGTGCTGTCTATACCTGGTGCTGTCTACTTGGTGCTGTCTATACCTGGTGCTGTCTACCTGGTGCTGTCTACCTGGTGCTGTCTACCTGGTGCTGTCTATACCTGGTGCTGTCTACCTGGTGCTGTCTACCTGGTGCTGTCTACCTGGTGCTGTCTATACCTGGTGCTGTCTATACCTGGTGCTGTCTACCTGGTGCTGTCTACCTGGTGCTGTCTATACCTGGTGCTGTCTACCTGGTGCTGTCTACCTGGTGCTGTCTACCTGGTGCTGTCTATACCTGGTGCTGTCTACCTGGTGCTGTCTATACCTGGTGCTGTCTACCTGGTGCTGTCTACCTGGTGTTGTCTACCTGGTGCTGTCTACCTGGTGCTGTCTACCTGGTGCTCTCTATCTGGTGCTGTCTACCTGGTGCTGTCTACCTGGTGCTGTCTACCTGGTGCTGTCTACCTGGTGCTGTCTACCTGGTGCTGTCTTCCTGGTGCTGTCTACCTGGTGCTGTCTATACCTGGTGCTGTCTACCTGGTGCTGTCTACCTGGTGCTGTCTACCTGGTGCTGTCTCCCTGGTGCTGTCTATCTGGTGCTGTCTACCTGGTGCTGTCTACCTGGTGCTGTCTACCTGGTGCTGTCTCCCTGGTGCTGTCTATCTGGTGCTGTCTACCTGGTGCTGTCTCCCTGGTGCTGTCTACCTGGTGCTGTCTACCTGGTGCTGTCTCCTGGTGCTGTCTACCTGGTGCTGTCTACCTGGTGCTGTCTACCTGGTGCTGTCTACCTGGTGCTGTCTCCCTGGTGCTGTCTATCTGGTGCTGTCTACCTGGTGCTGTCTCCCTGGTGCTGTCTACCTGGTGCTGTCTACCTGGTGCTGTCTCCTGGTGCTGTCTACCTGGTGCTGTCTACCTGGCGACAGGTGGAGAGCGCCAAGAACAAGTTGACACACCAGGTGGCACTACAATACAACAACCTACAATACAACAACAACAGGAGGGTACTCACTACAGCACCAGGTGGCACTACAATACAACAACAACAGGAGGGTACTCACTACAGCACCAGGTGGCACTACAATACAACAACAACAGGAGGGTACTCACTACACCACCAGGTGGCCCTACAATACAACAGCCTACAATACAACAACAACAGGAGGGTACTCACTACAGCACCAGGTGGCCCTACAATACAACAACAACAGGAGGGTACTCACTACAGCACCAGGTGGCACTACAATACAACAACAACAGGAGGGTACTCACTACAGCACCAGGTGGCACTACAATACAACAACAACAGGAGGGTACTCACTACAGCACCAGGTGGCCCTACAATACAACAACAACAGGAGGGTACTCACTACAGCACCAGGTGGCACTACAATACAACAACAACAGGAGGGTACTCACTACAGCACCAGGTGGCACTACAATACAACAACAACAGGAGGGTACTCACTACAGCACCAGGTGGCACTACAATACAACAGCCTACAATACAACAACAACAGGAGGGTACTCACTACAGCACCAGGTGGCACTACAATACAACAACCTACAATACAACAACAACAGGAGGGTACTCACTACAGCACCAGGTGGCACTACAATACAACAACAACAGGAGGGTACTCACTACAGCACCAGGTGGCACTACAATACAACAACAACAGGAGGGTACTCACTACAGCACCAGGTGGCACTACAACAACAACAACAACAGGAGGGTACTCACTACAGCACCAGGTGGCCCTACAATACAACAACCTACAATACAACAACAACAGGAGGGTACTCACTACAGCACCAGGTGGCACTATGTTATGACCCCACATACACCAAGTATGACTGGTGTATGATGGTATCATACCTTAGTATACATACGGCAGTGTAGCCTAGCCTGCTGCCTCTTAAACATATCATTATATGTATACATTCTTAAATTCTATGTACCGACTTTATATGTTGTTATGCACCATGTATACATGTATATGCTTGATGTATTATGCCAGTAATACGAATGTATTATGATACATCTATTTCCAAGCTGGGGAAATGAGTTAGCCAATTGTCACTTTGTATTAATCATACTTAGTACTTGACTTACTGTTTTGTGAGAACATACACCAATAGGCAGGTTTGGTGCTAGGTTGTATATATAATACTTGTATTAATGTATAATGATGTATTAGAGTTGACGGTAAAGTTCTAGAATGTTCTTTCACCCCCTCCTCCCCCCCCCCCCCCCGCGTACTGGTCCAGTCAGTGTTGCCAAGTCTCGTAGATATGAACTCCTTGTTGACTCTTTGTATATATAAATATATTATCTCCTTTGTGTGATATAATGCTTAGTTACTTTCTTGGGGAATGTATTGTACCATATTGTATTATTTATAAGTATGTTTAAGGATGTATTGCTTGTAAATGACGTGTTCTGAGATAGAGATATTTGAAAGAGTAGTGACGGCCATCTTGCAGAGTTGGCTACAGTGTCTCTCGGGGCTCTCCCGCCTCCTGGGAGCTCAGTGCCCCCTTGGCGCTGCTGACGAGAGGTCACGCTGCGTCGTGCTCCCATCTGTGTGGCTTTTGTAGGGTCTAATGACCCTGTAACATATAATATGTACCTTTATTGATGTGCAGCGGCTCAGTCTACTGATGTGTAGCGGCTCAGTCTACTGATGTGTAGCGGCTCAGTCTACTGGTGTGTAGCGGCTCAGTCTACTGATGTGTAGCACCTCAGTCTACTGATGTGTAGCGGCTCAGTCTACTGTTGTGTAGCGGCTCAGTCTACTGATGTGTAGCGGCTCAGTCTACTGATGTGCAGCGGCTCAGTCTACTGATGTGTAGCGGCTCAGTCTACTGATGTGTAGCGGCTCAGTCTACTGATGTGCAGCGGCTCAGTCTACTGATGTGTAGCGGCTCAGTCTACTGATGTGTAGCGGCTCAGTCTACTGATGTGTAGCGGCTCAGTCTACTGATGTGTAGCGGCTCAGTCTACTGATGTGTAGCGGCTCAGTCTACTGATGTGTAGCGGCTCAGTCTACTGTTGTGTAGCGGCTCAGTCTACTGATGTGTAGCGGCTCAGTCTACTGTTGTGTAGCGGCTCAGTCTACTGATGTGTATCGGCTCAGTCTACTGATGTTCAGCGGCTCAGTCTACTGATGTGTAGCGGCTCAGTCTACTGATGTGTAGCGGCTCAGTCTACTGATGTGCAGCGGCTCAGTCTACTGATGTGTAGCGGCTCAGTCTACTGATGTTCAGCGGCTCAGTCTACTGATGTGCAGCGGCTCAGTCTACTGATGTGTAGCGGCTCAGTCTACTGATGTGTAGCGGCTCAGTCTACTGATGTGCAGCGGCTCAGTCTACTGATGTGCAGCGGCTCAGTCTACTGATGTGTAGCGGCTCAGTCTACTGTTGTGTAGCGGCTCAGTCTACTGATGTGTAGCGGCTCAGTCTACTGATGTTCAGCGGCTCAGTCTACTGATGTGTAGCGGCTCAGTCTACTGATGTGTAGCGGCTCAGTCTACTGATGTGCAGCGGCTCAGTCTACTGATGTGTAGCGGCTCAGTCTACTGATGTTCAGCGGCTCAGTCTACTGATGTGCAGCGGCTCAGTCTACTGATGTGTAGCGGCTCAGTCTACTGATGTGTAGCGGCTCAGTCTACTGATGTGCAGCGGCTCAGTCTACTGATGTGTAGCGGCTCAGTCTACTGATGTGTAGCGACTCAGTCTACTGTTGTGTAGCGGCTCAGTCTACTGATGTGTAGCGGCTCAGTCTACTGATGTGTAGCGGCTCAGTCTACTGATGTGTAGCGGCTCAGTCTACTGATGTGTAGCGGCTCAGTCTACTGATGTGTAGCGGCTCAGTCTACTGATGTTCAGCGGCTCAGTCTACTGATGTGTAGCGGCTCAGTCTACTGATGTGTAGCGGCTCAGTCTACTGATGTGCAGCGGCTCAGTCTACTGATGTGCAGCGGCTCAATCTACTGATGTGTAGCGGCTCAGTCTACTGGTGTGTAGGGGCTCAGTCTACTGATGTGTAGCGGCTCAGTCTACTGATGTGTAGCGGCTCAGCCTACTGATGTGTAGCGGCTCAGTCTACTGGTGTGTAGCGGCTCAGTCTACTGATGTGTAGCGGCTCAGTCTACTGATGTGTAGCGGCTCAGTCTACTGATGTGTAGCGGCTCAGTCTACTGATGTGTAGCGGCTCAGTCTACTGATGTGCAGCGGCTCAGTCTACTGATGTGCAGCGGCTCAGTCTACTGATGTGTAGCGGCTCAGTCTACTGATGTGTAGCGGCTCAGTCTACTGATGTGTAGCGGCTCACTCTACTGATGTGTAGCGGCTCACTCTACTGATGTGTAGCGGCTCAGTCTACTGATGTGTAGCGGCTCAGTCTACTGATGTGTAGCGGCTCAGTCTACTGATGTGTAGCGGCTCAGTCTACTGATGTGTAGCGGCTCAGTCTACTGATGTGTAGCGGCTCAGTCTACTGATGTGTAGCGGCTCAGTCTACTGATGTGTAGCGGCTCAGTCTACTGATGTTCAGCGGCTCAGTCTACTGATGTGTAGCGGCTCAGTCTACTGATGTGCAGCGGCTCAGTCTACTGATGTGCAGCGGCTCAGTCTACTGATGTGTAGCGGCTCAGTCTACTGATGTGCAGCGGCTCAGTCTACTGATGTGTAGCACCTCAGTCTACTGATGTTCAGCGGCTCAGTCTACTGATGTGTAGCGGCTCAGTCTACTGATGTGCAGCGGCTCAGTCTACTGATGTGTAGCGGCTCAGTCTACTGATGTGCAGCGGCTCAGACTACTGATGTGTAGCGGCTCAGTCTACTGATGTGTAGCGGCTCAGTCTACTGATGTGTAGCGGCTCAGTCTACTGATGTGCAGCGGCTCAGTCTACTGATGTGTAGCGGCTCAGTCTACTGATGTGCAGCGGCTCAGTCTACTGATGTGTAGCACCTCAGTCTACTGATGTTCAGCGGCTCAGTCTACTGATGTGTAGCGGCTCAGTCTACTGATATGTAGCGGCTCAGTCTACTGATGTGTAGCGGCTCAGTCTACTGATGTGTAGCGGCTCAGTCTACTGATGTGCAGCGGCTCAGACTACTGATGTGTAGCGGCTCAGTCTACTGATGTGTAGCGGCTCAGTCTACTGTTGTGTAGCGGCTCAGTCTACTGTGTAGCGGCTCAGTCTACTGATGTGTAGCGGCTCAGTCTACTGATGTGTAGCGGCTCAGTCTACTGATGTGCAGCGGCTCAGTCTACTGATGTGTAGCGGTTCAGTCTACTGATGTGTAGCGGCTCACTCTACTGATGTGTAGCGGCTCACTCTACTGATGTGTAGCGGCTCAGTCTACTGATGTGCAGCGGCTCAGTCTACTGATGTGTAGCGGCTCAACTAGGATAGAGCTAGTGGACCACTGTACTAGGATAGAGCTAGTGGACCACTGCACTAGGATAGAGCTAGTGGACCACTGTACTAGGATAGAGCTAGTGGACCACTGTACTAGGATAGAGCTAGTGGACCACTGTACTAGGATAGAGCTAGTGGACCACTGTACTAGGATAGAGCTAGTGGACCACTGTACTAGGATAGAGCTAGTGGACTACTGTACTAGGATAGAGCTAGTGGACCACTGTATTAGGATAGAGCTAGTGGACCACTGCACTAGGATAGAGCTAGTGGACCACTGTACTAGGATAGAGCTAGTGGACCACTGTACTAGGATAGAGCTAGTGGACCACTGCACTAGGATAGAGCTAGTGGACCACTGTACTAGGATAGAGCTAGTAGACCACTGTACTAGGATAGAGCTAGTGGACCACTGTACTAGGATAGAGCTAGTGGACCACTGTACTAGGATAGAGCTAGTGGACCACTGTACTAGGATAGAGCTAGTGGACCACTGTACTAGGATAGAGCTAGTGGACCACTGTACTAGGATAGAGCTAGTGGACCACTGTACTAGGATAGAGCTAGTGGACCACTGTACTAGGATAGAGCTAGTGGACCACTGTACTAGGATAGAGCTAGTGGACCACTGTACTAGGATAGAGCTAGTGGACCACTGTACTAGGATAGAGCTAGTGGACCACTGTACTAGGATAGAGCTAGTGGACCACTGTACTAGGATAGAGCTAGTGGACCACTGTACTAGGATAGAGCTAGTGGACCACGTTACTAGTATAGAGCCTAGTGAGAGCTAGTGGACTACTGTACTAGGATAGAGCCTAGTGAGAGCTAGTGGACCACTGTATTAGGATAGAGCCTAGTGAGAGCTAGTGGACCACTGTACTAGGATAGAGCCTAGTGAGAGCTAGTGGACCACTGCACTAGGATAGAGCTAGTGGACCACTGTACTACGATAGAGCCTAGTGAGAGCTAGTGGACCACTGCACTAGGATAGAGCCTAGTGAGAGCTAGTGGACCACTGCACTAGGATAGAGCCTAGTGAGAGCTAGTAGACCACTGCACTAGGATAGAGCCTAGTGAGAGCTAGTGGACCACTGTACTAGGATAGAGCCTAGTGAGAGCTAGTGGACCACTGCACTAGGATAGAGCCTAGTGAGAGCTAGTGGACCACTGTACTAGGATAGAGCCTAGTGAGAGCTAGTAGACCACTGCACTAGGATAGAGCCTAGTGAGAGCTAGTGGACCACTGCACTAGGATAGAGCCTAGTGAGAGCTAGTGGACCACTGCACTAGGATAGAGCCTAGTGAGAGCTAGTTCAGAGAGTGTGCAGTACACTGTATCATGATAATTCCGAAGAGTTAAGTAAAGTTAGTTACTGTGAAATAATATCAGTTGTAGAGAACTTAGACTTGTTGTGTTCCGGAGCCATATTTGATATGTCCAGTAAACTGGTTACTTTTATGTCCAGTAAACTGGTTACTTTTAGTGAGTGTTTATATACCCTTAGACACGTATTGTAGGCCAGGTGGTCTTATTGAGTTTGGGTCACATTATTATTATTACCAGCGAGGCTGTGGAACCTTAGGGCACCACACAATACAATAGGAGGAGTACTCACTACTCCACGACCACCACCAGGTGGCACTACAATACAACAACAACATCCTACAATACAACAACAACAACAAGAGGAGGGGTACTCACTACTCCATGACCAGTACAAGTTCAGTTTGTGTACTAAAGACGTCTTGCAGCTGTATGGTTCGCTGTGATGGCCTCAAGATGGCGCTGACCGCCACCTCGTGCAGGATGTCAGCGGTACAGTCAGCGCCCAGACGCCATCTGGACGAAAACTTGGCAGCGAACTCCTCCCCCGTGATCCTGTGTCGACAGTGGTACACCACGGCGAACTGTCCCCTGTGGGAGAATAGTAGGTATTAGTACACCACGGCCAACTGTCCCCTGTGGGAGAATAGTAGGTATTAGTACACCACGGCCAACTGTCCCCTGGGGGAGAATAGTACACCATGGTCAACTGTCCCCTGTGGGAGAATAGTAGGTATTAGTACACCACGGCCAACTGTCCCCTGTGGGAGAATAGTACACCATGGTCAACTGTCCCCTGTGGGAGAATAGTAGGTATTAGTACACCACGGCCAACTGTCCCCTGTGGGAGAATAGTAGGTATTAGTACACCACGGTCAACTGTCCCCTGTGGGAGAATAGTAGGTATTAGTACACCACGGCGAACTGTCCCCTGTGGGAGAATAGTAGGTATTAGTACACCACGGCCAACTGTCCCCTGTGGGAGAATAGTAGGTATTAGTACACCACGGTCAACTGTCCCCTGTGGGAGAATAGTAGGTATTAGTACACCACGGCCAACTGTCCCCTGTGGGAGAATAGTAGGTATTAGTACACCACGGTCAACTGTCCCCTGTGGGAGAATAGTAGGTATTAGTACACCACGGCCAACTGTCCCCTGTGGGAGAATAGTACACCACGGCCAACTGTCCCCTGTGGGAGAATAGTACACCACG